>NC_057763.1:29085737-29404939 GCF_010389155.1 Erigeron canadensis | reverse complement strand
AAACTATAAAAAGGGGTTAATTTTCTTACCTTAAAAATTTTGGGGTGTTACAACGCACTGCTGGCGTAATTCTTGTTACACTCTGAAAGCTCCAGCCCTTTTTCTAGTGTTTGTAAATGTACATATGATTTTGAAGTTTTTTATTTCAAATTAAAAGATTGAAGCATTCCTTATCTTTTTTGGAAAGGCGAATTTCTGAGGGTCTAGACAAACGTTGTCTTAACCGGGCTTGCGCTAAAACACCTCAGAACCGCTGCACCATGACCACATGGGGGGAAAACCCCCGATTGAAGCTTTCCTAACCAAATGATTTAGGCTATCTCCAATGCTAAGGATGCCCTTAGGTTTCCTTGAGCTGCCTAATCATATCCTTACATATCATTATATATCCTTCAAATCCTATAATTTTATCTCCAACCATACAAACATCCTTAGGACCTTAGATATCCTTATATATCTTTACATATTCTTTTACCTCCAACTAAAAACAAAAATATATTAGGTAAGGACAAGTAAGGGCATGCCCTTAGGTAAGAGCATCCTTAAAAAAATCCTTAATTTTGGACAAGCTTAAACGACAAAGGATATCTAAGGGCACCCCCATTGAAGATAGTCTTTAAGTGTTTTTCTTAGGCCGGTGACTAAGGACTCATTGACAACCCCTTCGAAGATCCGTCGACGAACGATGCCATTGGTAGCAATATTACGTCGACCAACTTTTTCGTCCGGTGTTTTCGTTGCGTAGATGGGCTTGGACGAGAGGGAGAGAAGTGAAAGTGGGGCAACCTTTTCTTTTTCTTTCTTTTTTTTTTATTTGATTTTTATGTGTGTGTGTGGCTATGTGTGCAGGTAAACAAAGAAGAAGGAGATAGATTTTAATATATTAACATTATTAGTCCCTCATGTTTTTTATATGTTTATATATAAATTTCAGTTTAGACCCTGAAGTATTATTTTATTTATAATTTAGTTTTGAAAGTTTTCAAAAGTTTTAAGGTTAATTATATTATGTGAAAATTAATATCATATTTTTTTTATTAATAAAAATGTTTAATTTATTGTTTAGATAAATTTAAAATAAAATAAATAAAAGTTGTGAAAAATGTGTGGAAGAGGGATTTGAAAGAGTGAGTGTGGAAGAGGTGGATGAAGAGAGAGAAAAACTGATGTGAAAGTGTGGAAGAGGTGTTGGGTGTTCTACCTTAGGGAGATGCCTTATAAGCTAAAGGTAGAATCTCCAAAAAAAGTTTGCTACAAAACATAAAGGTCCTCAATTATTTTCTACTCTGGGTTTCTTAAATTGACATTGGTGACTCCTCAAATATTATATATATATATACTACTTATGATCGTTATGAGCTATTTTCTTTGAACTTATTTTATAATTTGCTTTTGTTTTGACGGAATAGTTTAATTACGTATAGTCTAACAATGAACTTTTTGGCCTTTCAATATGTCTATCTGAATATCTAATGCTAATAGGCTGGATATATGAAGTACAATTTATGCGTACTGTGTGATAATATAACGTTACATTATTTTGGTACTCAAATCTCATTTGAAATTAAGAAAAAGTAACACATAATTCGTACAAGTGAGTAAAAATTATGTGACACCTACAAGGGGCTAGGTGTAATCGGTTAAATCGTTCATTGCGCATTGACACTTGTTAGTAAATCGGTTCTTTTACACCTTGATTTTGGTAAAAATTGGCAAGGGGTATTGGCGAGTATCATCAGCTTAATGAAACCGATGCATTGAATGTTGGTAGTGTTGAAGCATGTGTCATTTGATTTTTTTTTATGGAACGTCAGGAGTGTGCATCGACACTTTTTGATAAATTGGTTCCTTACACCTTGCATTTGGCTCACTTTGGCACATTTTGGGAAAAACACACAAGAGAACACGTGGCTCATTAGCATTGGGTGAAAAATTTACTAAAATTGCCTTCTTTGATACTATTCCTTTACCCCTACTTTTTTGGACGCCTTCATCTACTCCACCAGTAATAAATTTCACTTTTCACAATAAAATTCATTATCCGTTAAGGAGGAGGGGACCAAACTATACTTGCAATTATTATTTCAAGATACTGTTGCTTTATTGCATATGGCTTGTGACTTTGTGAGCGTTAATTAGCTTGATGTTTTTGACAAATTTTTAAACAATCGACTACCGTGTGAAGTGTGAACTAAAAGTCTAAAACAATAAAAATAACACTTCATTTTTTATTTATCTTTAACACAATTCGTAAACAAAGTTTCGAACTTTGATTAAAAAGAAGATAAATTAATTCTCACAAGTATTATTATGAATTGAATTAAAATAGATGAAAACAATATATGATCTTCAAATTCGCTTTCCATAATCTCAACATATATATATCCATGCATTCCGGCCACTCATCACATCGGTCACATCGTACCTTCTTAATTCCTTTCAAAGAATCTTCAATACAATGTTTTAAAAACTGATTTTTTTAACCTGTGATTGCATGGTATTTCATCAATATGGTAGGACTAAAACATTATTTGAAAAATCCCTTATCAAGAGTTCAAGACTAAATATGATGAGTGGGCGATATTAGGCATTTATTTTGACGGAAGATTTTTTTTCTGCCTGCCACATACTTAGATGGGTTTTATTTTTAAGTGCAAGTCACGTATCCTCGTTCATTAATAATATATAAAATATTAGAAATTAGAAATATGAGATATCAAATATATCATTCACTACTCGTAGATTAGGTGCTAGTTTTGATTATTACACAACTATTATGACCGTATTAGTTTTCATCATATCCCTACATTATATAAATCTCACTTCAAAATTTGTTAGTTATTGCCTATGTGGCATGCTTAAAAATGCAAGAAAGCCTAAAAATCATTACAATATTGCTCTTTGGAAGGTCTACGGATTAGTTACTTTTATAAGAAGTTCAAATTTTCGAAAACGGATTAATTATGCTTTCAAAAAGTTCAAATTTTTGAAAATTTGAAAATGTAACCGTTCGTGTATTGCTTGTGGCGGTTACTTCCTTGCATGTCTATGTCTATATAAGGCCACTTTCATTCAGTTTTAATGCATTTCAAAACGTAAACACATAACAGATCAATTTTAGCATGGCTTCACTAAACCATGTTTCAATTAAAAATTTGCGTCCAAATAATAAGCCATGTACGATAACGGTTAGAATTTGCGGCTATGGAAGCAACCTCTATATGGAGATGTTAATAACATAGGTAGTATTGAGATGATCCTGATGGACGAACATGTAAGTATTCATTGTTTGTGAATTTTTCTTTTTTGATTAGATTACTTTTTAACATAACTTTCTTTCGAATTTATAACTAGCTTTTTAACATTCTAATGTATAAACATTTTCATTTTGACAGTTTGATAAAGTGGTTGTTGTTGCAACAATTGGTTTTATTCCAACCGACCAGTTATGGTATTCAATGGAATGTGTGAACTGTTCTCAAGAAGTTAAGTTGACCGATCTCTACATGGATGCAGTCGACATTATTGATGCTTTAAGGGAAAACAAAATGTGAATTTGTTGTTCATGTAACAAGAAAAAAGTTCTCATCAATCCTAGGTATGTATTTATATTTCATATTAAAACTCTCTAATCATTAAGTTGTGTGGTAAAATCATTAAGAAAAATTATTTAGGGCTGTCTGTGCATCGCACGGGGTCTAAGCACTAGTTAGTTACTATACGTATAGTACATAACCTCTAAAATTATCATTTTAGTTTTAGTTCGGTGGCAAGACTCAAAAAGTCAAAAAATAATCATGACATTGATGGAATTTGTAAGTAATATTATTGAGATAATCGAATTAAACATGCACAAAAATCTCTAAAGTTTGTTGAGTTGGCCGGCTTGAAACGTATATTCAATATCAGCATACCGTTAGGCCTTCCTACAAAGTAAAAAGAAAACAGCATTCAAACATTGCGTTAGGCCTAGTTAACACAAATTTAGAAAATATAATTACTAATTTATTCTCTTTATAATACGTAGAATTGTTTTGAATGTTTACAAAACAATATACAGTTATGCTATCTCTTTTCTTATATAAATAAAACAAAATTATTTCTAAAAGTTTTTTTCATATGTGACATGTCAAAAAAAAATTTCTAAACTATTTTTTAAATATATATGATGTCATAATCATTTCTAAATATATATGATGTCATAATCATTTTTTATTTTGTTTTAATATATTTTTTATTAGGCCCTATGTCATTTTTTTTTTCATTTTATTTGTCAAACCTTAAATTTTTTTTAATTAATCTCATATATAAATAAAACAAAAATGTTTTCAGAAGTTTTCTTCATATGTGGCATGCCAACTTCTTTTTTTAAACTATTTTTTAAATATACATGATGTCATAATTATTTTTTATTTTGTTTTAATATATTTTTTTTTAGGCCCTATGTCATTTTTTTTTTTCATTTTATTTGTCTAACCTTAATTTTTTTTAATTAATATGAAAAAAGATCGACTTTATCTTAACTCTTTATTTTTAATTAATCCATATCTACTATTGATTTATCGTAGTTGTTTTACTTTTTCATCACCTTAATCGGGTTTTATATATTAATGTTCAACTTTACAAATATCTTGCTATTTCAATATCAAATTATAATGTATCGACAACAAATTATATACATATTTCTATATACTTTTTGGTTTTAACTTTTTAGTTAAGCGGCCCGGGTTGAACCCGGGTTAATTAGCTAGTTTATCAACAAAAAAAAACATTCCTTTGTTGGAAGTTAAATAGGAAAAAATTGTCTAAGATATCCTTTTTATTTATACTATATAATATTTTTACCTAGTATCCCCTAAAATATTCTCACATACACTATCTCTTTAACATTAATGATTAAATCTTTTATCTTTTATAATATCTTCATTAATCTTTTAAATCAATAAATTTTATATATTAACAATTATCTACACCACTCGATGTCGTCTCCACTACCAACAATCACCCTCATCACCACACCGTCGTTATCACGACCACCGGCACATTACGTGGTATGGTACTTAGTGTAATATTAAGTATAATTTCATCTATTCATATGTGAACAAATTGAATTTATTATTGAATTTATTCACATATATTGTTCACATATAAATGTAGCAAGTTATTAAGTTATATTTTAAAAAACCCAACTGGAGACGAGATAGATAAGAATAAGGAGGACAAAATGTTCATAGATCATGGGTGGAAATATGCAAATCCATTAGGGATAGGCGGGTCAGATGACCCATTGTTTAACTCGGCCCATTTCAAGTTTTGGGTGCTCTAAAATACTTCTTTCTGTTGCCGATAAGGATAAACTAAGGGATAGGGGTCTGATAAATTATAAGAACGTGATGGAAAAGGATGGAGAGGCAAAATTGAGCTAATTGAGAAGTGAGAACAAAGGGGATGGGCATGTGTTTTTTTTTTTGTTTTTTTAAAGTTAGTTTCGATTCAGACGTGCTAGAGACAATTTTAACCAACAAATCGCTGGACCTCTACCCCCTCCTTATAGAAAATACCTTGAGATGAGAAACTCAAGACTCGAACCCGAGACCTTGGAAAAAACTCACATCCGGGGGACCACATAGTGAATTTAGAAGATATCTCTGGCCAACCCACCTAAGTGGAGTTGGTTATGTGTTCTTTTTATTTAATCCTTTAATTGACAATGCTATCACAGTACGTGATTGAATTTGTTCATTTACCAATCCAATTTGTTGCAAAGCATAATTGTAGTACTCGTACTAAAGATTTAAATCTATGCAACGTTAAATAAGGGTGGGTACTATACGGACATACGGTTATGTCTCTCTAAGGGCGGTTTGGAAGAGATCAAGAGATCAAGAATTAAATAAATATAGTATTCTGTCGTTTATTTAGTAAGTTTCCTAATAAGTTAATGTTTCTAAAAATAAGTAGCGTATTAGTATTGTACTCAATTTGTGTTATTTGAGTCGGTTGTAGTATAAACCTTTGGCTTCGTCCAGTCTAGTTTAATGTTATCTTTTTGTTTTCGTAATGTAGGTTTGGAGATTTTGAAATAAATAGAGTCAGCTCATGCGTTAGAGCAAGATATCAGTGGCTTAAGCTACCCAACGTTGTCTGTGTTCGTAGGCGTATGAGGTCATCTATCTTTTGTTATCGGGTTGCCGCGGGTAGCCGAGCTTTATTTGTTAGCCTTTCAAAAAATTTCTACATATACATCCTTTCTAGTTTCTACTACTATCAAACTCATTAAACTTGATTTGGCTATGCGTAACTCAATGATATGTTGCTCAAAGGGTAACTCAATGATATATTGCTTTTTTTGGAAAGTATTTCCCTAGAAGTGTGTATATGATGAAAAGTTTGATGTGTGTCTAGCCCGATATATGCTCATGGGCTTAATAAGCCTATTGGGTTTTATTTGATATGAATTAACTTGGGTCCAAATGGGCTTAGTTGGTCTTTTAGGAGTTTTAGGCGTAAACAATCTATATATATACAAAACCTTTAAATGGCCAAAAATTGTACACCAAAAGTATACTAAACTTTATCTAATCTTAACACTAAAAGTATACTAAATCATATAATGTTAACACTAGAAGTCTGCTAAATCCGAAAATCCAAAAATATATATTCAAAAACACTTAAAAACAGAAATATATATATATATAAATCAGAAAAAAAATTAAAACAAGAAAAAAAATTAAAAAACATAGTTTACCGGTTGCGGGATCTTCGGTAACCTCTAGCCATGCATGGATCAAAGCCATTTTCTTGTCGGCACTCCAAGGTTGTTGATTTGGTCTCTCAGGAGGCTCCACGAGAGCTTTCTTTTTAGGTGCATGTTTCTTCTCGGATGATGTACCGACGTCAACGGGTTGAAATTGTGTTCCTTGACTCTCTATCAAAATTCTAAAACAAAATTAAAAGTTTAAAAGCTATATACATATATACGGCCGAAATATATATATATATGTAAAAAAATTACCAAACGCATTTTCCACGTTGTACGACCACCGTTGAAACCCTGCACATAGGAGAAGTGGGAAGGTATCCCGGCATAGGAGAGGTTGGAATGTTACCGACGAGCAAACTAATAAATTAAGGATTAAGGTGAAGGTTTGGGTCATTCATATCGAGAAGAAGATGGTGAAACATATAGGTGATTTTCGGCTTAGGGGGAAGAAAAAAAAAGAGAAGAAAATGGGTGGAGAAGAAAATTTAGTTGAAAAAGAAGAAACGGGGGTGTTTTTTGTAAATGTTTAAATTTTGAAAGAGCCAACAATTTTTTGTAAACGGGGGGGGGGGGGGGGGGGGGGGGGGGGGAGTGTACGTTGGGTGGGTTGGTCAACAAAAGGAGCGGCGTCCAAATTTGAAAGAGCCAACAATTTTTTGGGAGTGGAACTCCCTTGGGGGCAGTGTGCTGGGCATTCCCCAGGCGTTCCGGGTGCTTTTTGGGCGTGCCACGAGATGAGGACGCTTCACTCTGTATAGCCTTACAAAGTGTGGAAACACAGAGGACGTAAAAAAAAACGACACACAATAGTTGCGTGAAGAAGCTTTCGAATTTTGTAGTTGCTTATTTAGATGTGCGCTAATCTCAACTTGTTTTGGTTCTTAAGCAAATATGTTTTTAGGGTTTTATTATTAGAGTGGTTGAAAGAGTAGTATTGGTGTACAAATTGGTTTGTACGCATAGCTCTAATTAATAGCTCGTTGTTTACCGGTTGATTAATGGTATTGTTTCAAGTGACGGTCGTACACTTAAAACTTTGAAACTATTGTAAATTTGCTATTGTTGGTTTGACCAGTGGAGTGATAGTGTAATTTTTTTTGAACGGCAAAAAGTTAATAACATATATAAAAATATTTTAATTGGCATTAAATGAAAATACTACATAGCATTGATAAGGGGTGACATTTCAAACATTTCTCTATGTAATTTTCAAAGAGGAATGCATTTTTTTTAATAAGTAGTATAGATTATTTTAAAATGCCTTTTGTCATCTTTAATTTTATCTCCAAAGTTAAAAAAAAAAAAAGGTAAATGTCAAGAAACCCCTTAATCCTTATTCTCGTATAGGAATATTTTCTCTCAAACTAATGACCATGCAATGCTTCTTGACGGTGAGACCCATAATATTTAACTGGTTGAATTTGTTTTTTCAAATATTCAAACAGATATTTTTATCAAAGCAGATAATTTACCTCCGAAGTTTATGTGACTAAGAAATCGAAAAATATCTTGACAGTGATTTTGACGTTGACACATTGAGAAAATGACTTTGAAAGTTAAGGAAAATTTTGTAAAATTGTCACGATATATATACCCCTTAAAAAAAATTATTTAATAATTAACAATTACACTTTTCTTAAGATTTTAAATAATCTATATTTATATCTATATTGCATTATAAAGCAAACCTATTTTTTCCATCTTGCTTAATTAAAAACTTGATAAGTCTAAAATACCCTTACTTATATTACTATCTTTATAATACACCTTCTAAAATACACACCTTACCCTTCAGTTAAAATTTAACATACTCACAAAACATACGCTCCTTCAGCCTCTCTATCGTTGGCTCGCTGCTTAGTGGAAAAAATGAGTTTGCTTCATTATGAAATATAGATATATACCACCTATAGGTTTATTCATGTATCCACACAATCTATATTCCATTATAAAGCAAACTCATTTTTCCCGCCTTACTTAGGTAAGAACTTGATAAGTCTAAAATACCCTTACGTATATTACTATATTTATAATATTCCCTCTAAAATACCCACCTTACCCTTTAATTAAAATTTAACATACTCACAAAACATATGCTCTTTCACCCTCTCTATCGTTGACTCGCTGCTTAGTGGATAAAATGGGTTTGGTTCATTATGAAATATAGATATATACCACCTGTGGGTTTATTCGTGTATCCACACAACGAGAAGGTATCGCCACATTTAACCGCCATTTTTTTGAAGGTACCGATGCATCGCTCTGGTATAATGCTAGTTCCCTTATTATACAAACTAGGAATTTTTTTTTTTAAATCTCTTAAAACATTTATACGAGTAACATACATCTTTTATCTACTAAATTACCTTTATTAACTATTTAAATCACATGAATTATTTTACATCAATTATCAATCTTACTCGTCGCCGTTGCCACCAGATCTGGTGGCAAGGGGGGCTAATGCCCCCTTCCAAATTTAGATTTTGTTATGTATTTTTTAATTTTTCATAAATTTTAAAAATTTTACTATAGGTTTTTAACATTTTGCCCCCTTCTAAATTTATATTTCATGAGTTTTTTAATTTTGCCCTCTCTGAAATTTTTTTCTGGTACCGCCTCTGGTTGCCACTACAAGTCGTCACCTCCACCGTCGCCACCTCCTATACCGCCGCATTGTGCGGATATTCGTCTAAATAATTGTATTTATACCCAATACTAAATTACTTATCATTACCTCCTTACCACCGCCACAGTCGTATATCAACACCGTCATTTTACCACCACCGTCTTATTGTACAGGTATCTTTTAATATATATATTTGTTTGACGTGAATCATACACGTGGTTTGGTATGAGAATTATACAATCTCTTGATGACTATGGTTGCATCATTGCGTGTGTAATTCTTTCCCTGATCGGCTAAACCCCACAACCACAGTTTTTTCCATTTTTTTTCTTTAATATATACATCATACATTATCCATAAGATTTCTTATCTAGAAATAGATCCATGGACTTGATTACCGAGCAACTTCATTGACCCAATAATTACACTCATTTCTCCAATAATCTATATTTCTTATCCTTTTCATCACAATATTGTTTTATTCTCAATGGATTCATCCCAAGATCAGATCATCAAAGAAATCCCTTACATCATTCGACTATACAAAGATGGCCGGTTTCAAAGACTTGGTGGCACTGATATCGTTCCACCCGGCCTTGATCCTTCTACTAACGTTCAATCTAAAGACGTTGTTATCTCACATGACACCCCTCTTTCCGTTAGGATTTACATTCCAAAAAATGCAAATCCTGACGAAAAAAAACTACCCCTTTTAATCTATTATCATGGAGGCGGTTTCATAATTGAAACCGCCTCCTCTCCTACATATCATAAATTCCTAAACCTAGTAGCATCTGAATCCAACGTCGTCATAGTCTCGGTGGACTATAGAAAAGCACCAGAGTATCCGGTCCCTACGTGTTTCCATGATGCATGGGAAGCGATCAAGTGGACCATGCAACATGAAAACAGAAAGGGACCGGACTCATGGCTTAACGAGTATCCTGATTATGGAAATATATTTTTGGCAGGCGATAGCGCGGGCGCAACTATCGCCCATCATGTGGCTATCCGGGCCGGGTCGGATAATCCGGGTCGGGTCATAAATCTTAAGGGCATTGTGTTGCTACACCCGTATTTTTGGGGAAAGGATCGGATAGGTTCGGAAGATGAGCACCCATTCAAGGCCGGGCCAGGTGATGTATGGATGATTGCCCATCCAGGAACAAGCGGGTTGGATGACCCGTTGATTAACCCGGATAAGGATCCGAAAGTGTCGGATCTTGGATGCTCCAAGGTACTTGTTTGTGTAGCCGAAAATGATTTATTAAAAGAAAGGGGATGGTATTATAAGGATATTTTGGATAAAAATGGGTGGCAAGGATCCATTGAAGTTATTGAGGATAAAAGTGAGGGTCATGTGTTTTTTCTGTTTAATCCTACTTCAGATAGTGCTGGTATTTTGCGCAAGAGAATCGGTACTTTTATTAATCATGCAGATAATTAATTAGGCCTAATCATCCTTCATGTAAGACGAGAAAATGTCTTAATCTCCATTTTAAAATAAAGAATAATTTATTTGGGCTTAATATGGACTGATATTTCATTATTTATAGTTTCCATCGACGTCGTTTTCTTGATGTTATTTGAGCAATTGAGCCACTAGCTTAGCCCACTGCCCCACCATGATGTTACATACTGATATTATTATGTATGCTCATTCACCGATATAAAACTTTTTAATATGTAATGAAAAACTTTTTTATCGTATAAGGTTTGTCTTAAAAAACAATTGTTAGATATTCTGGTATAGGAACACCGTTCAAAAAAATGTAAAATATTTATTCCAATTATAATATGGAATTACAATGAAATTTGGAATTATTAAAATAATGAAATTAAACGAAATTGCAATATTGAATAAAGTTACAAGAACTAGCTAGAAAGTAGTGTACAAGTACGAAAATAATTTTTGATTATAGAATAGAAAATATATGATGATAAAGAAAAAAACATAAACTAGCTAGGGATTCTAAAAACAAAGGGTTTTTAAGACAGATTTCATGCCACCCAACTGAACGGGCTATCAGTGTATAAAAGTCAAAGCATTATGTACTACTGATATTTATTTTGACAAAGGCTCTATCTATGTATAGAGGGGAATTAAGATGAAGCTTATATATATTGATGTGTCCCCAAAATGCACCATTAATTGGAGGAGTGATTATATTGTATTCAAACTCAACATATATAATAGCGAAATCAACACATGAAATTGTACATAATTTAACAGGTCCTTATAGCTAGTTAAAGCTAAAAGGTTAATCAATGGCTCGAGCCATGCCTAGCCAAAAAAAGCTCACGCTAGATGCAAAGGTGCTAAGTGTGTCATTAAAACACGTACCCCATGCCATCACCCTCAACCCGGTCCTGGCCCATGCCTGACGCATCAGGTGTCCCATATTTATGTCTTCCACTAGGTGTAATTATCTAATTTAATTAAGTTATTCTATTTCCAAACTTTATTTTATGTTATATGCTTTCTAGCTTATCAAGGATTTGTTTTCCCTTAAATACCATAACGTGTCATTGTAACCCAGTTTTTGCAATTCATAATAAAGTACAGAGTGCATGTGTTCTTAGAAGAATTTAGTTCAATTATCTCATCTTGCACACTAAGAAAAGAAAGCCACGTCCCATCGTGTTTCTCCATGAGCTAGGCCTATTGGGCTACTGGGACCAGCTAAACTTCCATGACCCCGCATCCACATCATAATACTTTGGGTAAAAGAGAATTAGTGGTATCCACACATGTCACAAACTAAAGTTATTAAAAGGATTTTTTGGCTAATTTTTTAAGAAGATAAATCATTTTCCTTGGGTAAAAGGTATACCCTCGTTATATTTATAAACCAACAAAATATGCGCTTGACTAAATGTCAAGTCGGTTAATATATAAAAGAGAGCATCATAATACTTTGTCATTTCTTAATAGACAACACATAAATTATACTTTTATAACATACAAATTGTTAGCCGTAACGGCTGCGCACCATTCAAATTTGCATAAATCACCATTAAAGATGTACCGAATTTGTATTTTAGACAAATAGAAAAAATATCAATTTTAGATCTGGTGCTGCATGACAACCCTGTATTGGTTCACTTGATAGATATTACAAGAATATCAGTTTTTTGACACGATAGGTGTCGTGACAATAAATCAATATGTCGTTGCAAAAATGTCTACTGTTTTGGTGTTCGTGGGTGTATGAGTTACAATTTACTAGGGGTGAGCAAAAACCGAAAAAACTATGAAAACCGAAAAATTTGAATCGAAAAAACCAATGGTTTTCGGTTTTGATTTTCTAAAAATCGAATGTTATGGTTCAGTTTTAGTTTCATATGAAAAACTAAACCATAAAAACCGAACCGAACCATAAATATATATTGTTTATATTATTTTGTATTTATATCATTTTATACTCATTCTCATTAGATATGTAAATATTTTTGATTGTTAGTATAAAAAACAATTTTAAATATATGTTTTATGTGAAACTACACAACAAGAACGTTTCAATTCGATCAATTGCATATTAAAAGAGCATGTGAAACATATAAATAGTTATATATGAAGGTTATTTGAAATAAATATTTAAAGTTTGTTCAACTTCTTTTGATGGATTTATCATCATTATTGTATTGTTTTTGTTACTGATATTGTTTGGATAAGTTATTGATGTTGTATCATAATCATAGGGTATAAACTTTGAACTTTTTTAGCTCAAGTTGGTTCAAATCCACAAGAGGTTAAAAACCGATTAAAACCGAAAAAACCGAAACCCAATGATTTCAAAAACCGAATTATAATGGTTCGTTTTACGGCTTTAATCAAAAACCGATTCAAACTGAACCGTACTCACCCCTACAATTTACAAATGGGTAATCTGGATAATCAGGTATAATTTTTAAAGTTTTATAAAAAAAAAAAAAAAAAACTTCTTAACAACCTTAATATATAAGCACCAAGTGCTTTAAAAAAAAACTTCTAAAACAGCCGACCTTAGCACCAAGTGCTTTAAAATGACAAATGAACAACGACACCTTATGATAAGAGTTTAGCTATAAATTAAAAAGTTCTACAGAGCCAACTCACCAGTCATTCCTATTTCTAACATCCACATTATATTTTCCATTTAATCAACAAATGGATGATTCGTCACCAGATCAAATCATCAAAGAAATTCCGGGCTTTGTTCGAGTA
Source organism: Erigeron canadensis (assembly GCF_010389155.1). Taxonomy (NCBI): domain Eukaryota; kingdom Viridiplantae; phylum Streptophyta; class Magnoliopsida; order Asterales; family Asteraceae; genus Erigeron; species Erigeron canadensis. Next base: position 29,391,343 of record NC_057763.1, on the reverse strand, counting down.
TACAAAGATGGCCGGTTCCTCAAACTTAGTGGCACTGAGGTCGTTCCACCCGGCCTTGATCTTTCTACTAACGTTCAATCTAAAGACGTTGTTATCTCACATGACACACCTCTTTCCGTTAGGCTTTACGTTCCAAATAACGCAAATCCTGACGGAAAGAAACTACCCCTTTTAATCTACTACCATGGAGGTGGTTTCGTCATTGAAACCGCCTCCTCACCTAAATACCAAAATTTCCTAAACCTAGTAGCATCCGAATCCAACGTTGTCATAGTTTCCGTGGACTACAGAACAGCGCCACAGTATCCTGTACCTGCGTGTTACCAAGATTCTTGGGACGCGATCATGTGGACCATGCAACATGTTAAAGGAAATGGGCCCGAGTCATGGCTTAACGAGTACCCGGATTATGGTAATGTATTTATGGCGGGCGATAGCGCGGGTGCAAATATTGTCCACCACATGGCAATTCGGATCGGGTCAGAGGATCCGGGTCGGGTCATAAATCTCCGCGGGATTATGTTGTTAAATCCCTATTTTTGGGGAAAGGATAGGATAGGTTCGGAGGAAGAGCACCCATGGAAAAGTGCACTTGGAGATGTATGGATGTTTGCCCACCCGGGGACAAGCGGATTGGATGACCCGCTTATTAACCCGGATATGGATCCGAAAGTGTCGGATCTTGGATGTTCCAGGGTATTAGTTTGTGTGGCAGAAAAAGATATATTGAAAGATAGGGGGTTGTATTATAAGGATATTTTGGCTAAAAATGGTTGGAGTGGAGAAATTGAGGTTGTTGAGGACAAAGGTGAGGACCATGTGTTTTTCTTGTTTTATCCATCTGGTGAAAATGCTATTGCTTTGCGCAAGAGAATGTGTACTTTCATCAATCATGCAAATGGTAATTAGGCTTCATCGATAATGAATAATCTTTATGTAGGGCCGAAAACATCCATCTCCATTTCCTTTAATTAAAGTATAAACTACAATAATGTGATATTGTTTGGTCTTAAGAAAGTGTTGTCATTCATTACTTTTAAATTTTATGGGAACTGTTAATGTTATTTATTTTTGTTTTTAAATGACGAATTTCATTATCATAACAAAACAGATACATGAAAGATTTTACAAAGAAAAGAACTACTTATCTACAAAAAAAATAGAAACTTTCTCCAATTCTCCCATGTGAAATTCAATCTCCTAGGCCTAGGTCTATTTTTGATTCATAAGAAATCCTTGTAAATCTTGCAAGAAAATCGACTTTTAGCAATTCCTTGCTAAATGTGGCATTGTCTTTGCTGAATATCTACAGCAAGGGCATGTTCTCTCTGAATCCTCGTCTTCGATTAAGCGTGGGCAAGAATGGTCGACGACTACGGCAAGGACATCTCTAATTTTGTAAAAATAAAAATAATTTCCTACGACAAGGACATTGTCTTTGCTATAGAATTTTTGATAAATAAATATAAAACTACCTATCATAAATAATTATACTTGTATCTTGTATAAGTGTATAGCTGTTTTAGAAACGTATAAAACTACAGTAGATGTGTAATTTATAGCAAGGACAAAGTCCTTACTATATGTTAATGAACTTTTTTTATTATGTTTTCCTACTGTCCCTGGTGAAGCTTCTTAGGGAGTACTTGGACTTTTAACTCAAAGATGGAGGGAAATGAAAATAATAGAGGGGAATAAAGAATATAAAATTTGTATGAAAAAAATCAAAAATTTACTGAAAAAGATATTACACCCATCATTTAACATAATTACATTCTAAAAAATTACACCAATCACTACCTTACTAACCACTAATCCACAATACCCTCAATATCTACAAATTAAACAATGACATAAAATTAAACAATAACATATAATTTAACGAATATATTCATAATACATTAAATTAAACAGCATTTTATTGTACACACACATATAAAAACCAATAACTAAATAACTAAATTACAAACTAAATGATACAATACATCATACAACATTGAAAAACGGAATCTCACATATTTGCTCCTTCAAATGATCTGAAAACATATAAAAGAAAATAATAATTAATTAATAAAATCAAATATTATTATAAAAATCTCAAAGATATATTTTTCTGATATATACGAGTATATAACGGGAAAAAAAGGTAACAATTAAGAATAAATAAAAGAACAAAAATATACCTATGGTGGATGGTGCGGCGGTTGATGAAGTGAGTGGTGATGGCTACAAAGTTTTTAATAAAGAAAAAGAAACAAAACTATAATCAAAAGATAACAAGAGAAAAAATAAAATAAAAAAACGAAACAAAAGAAACCATACCGGTGAGGTGGTTGTCGCCATTGGTTGTTTTCCGATGACTTATTTTTCTAAAAAAAATTTTAAATAAAAGAAAATTCAAAAAAATTCAAAACTCAAAATTAAAAAAAAATAAAAAACCATACCAAAAAGGAGAAAAAGATATAGTTGTTCTTACAGTTCTCATATATATTTTGGTTCTCACATCAACCTTACCCATAAAAAAGTTATAAGGGACTGTTTTAGCAAAACAAAAGTTTGATATAAAAAAATTATCTATATTATAACTAAAAGAAGATGTTGAGGTATATTTGACACCCATAAACCCATATGAAGCCTAAATCCCTCTTCTAATTACTCTAGAACTCTCTTTTTTGTTGGTTTTTTTATTTGCTTATTGAATATATAATTATATTTAAACCTCTATTATAAATCTTTATCTATCAAAACAAACGTTTTTAAATTTTAAAGATATATAATATCCATAAAACTCTCTCAATAAATTATTAATTTATTATACATACAACCTAAGTTTTTATTAATCATTCTCATTCATGTTATTCTTCCCTCCTTCTTATCTTTAATAAATAAATCAAGTTCAATAATTTTTATAAAAAAAAAAACATTCGTGTCTATATATACAGTTTTTTTATATATCACTTTAATTTTTATTTTTTTGTATTTTGTTTGTGTTTGTTTATTATTTGATATTGAATTGTTATGTTATTGTTATTTCTTATCTCTTTTAATTTAGTTTGTTGTCAATGTAGTTTGATTATGACTTATTCTTCTACTACAAAAAAGTTTAATTTTTAATTTGTTTTATTCATATGTTATTATTTTTCACCAGTTTTGTTATTTATTGTATTTATATTTACCTTTGATATATATATATATATATATATGTATACGTATAAATATATACATATTGATATCTGCCTTTGAAATTTATATTTTGAGAATTTTTATCCGTCCATTAGACGGGACTAAAGACTAGTTATTTAATATGTATCAGTATCTAGATAAAATACAACTTTTTAGTTAGTTGATCTATATAAAAAGAATGCAATTATATAATTGTGTTCAAGAGAACAATCAAATAAGAACAACTTTAAAATAAGAACACGGTGAGAACACTTTAAAACTTCATTTTGATGCATTAAAAGTCCATAAAACTAACATAATGTATAACTAATTATCATTATTTAAGTGTTTAACAACATATTGGTAATCAAAAGTGAGAAAATCATGTTTTTTGTTTTGTGCATCCATCTTGGATGCATAATCATCAAAATGATGCATCCAACAAAAAACGTGATTTTTTTATTTTGACGGATCAATGTGTTGTTAAACACTTAAATAATGATAATTAGTTATGCACTATGTTAGTTTATGGACTTTAATGCATCAGAATAATGTTTTTAAGAGTTATTACCGTTCTTATTGTAAAAGTGTTTTTACTAGAGTATTACCCATCGTGTTCATTCATCCATATATACACCCATTGCTTATGATTTCTACTTTGATCCATATCGCTCTTTTAACATTTACGCGCTGGTGTTTCATTTTATTTATTCTATATATATAATGGCTAGTGCTTAATATTTACTGTACAAATAATTTAAACTTTAACAAAATTTATATTCATCACTTAATTATATACAAATTCGTGTTTATATCGTATTCAGGACAATAGCAAATTTAGAATCTAATACTCCGTAGTTTCTTACCACACATTCACACAACATAAGTTATATACTCTTATATCATAACCATCTTTGACCCTCGGTGTATTCTCTGCGTATTCTATTCAATATGCATGTGTGCCTCTGGCGTATTGCATAAAGGACGTCGGTGCGGTGGCTACCACTTTCAAACCATCGTTGTATTGGTGTTTATTATATATTATTTTATTCTTTTGTGGTTTAAAAAGGTGCGTTGGTATAATCATCTGATACCATAAATTGCGATTTGAATATGTTGGTTAGTGCTAAAAGTATTTTAGTATGGTAACTCAGTGTATTATTAACGTGACAATGATAAATCAAAGTTTTGTGTGCTGAGAAAATATTTAGCCCCAAAGGTCAGTGAGTCAACAAGGGGCGCAGGGAATTGCAAGCATAATGGTCGTACAATTCAATTGTATAGATGAAATTCGAATATGTTAAAAGAATAAGAATTTGAAATTTGGAATCTGAATAAATTGGAATTTTCCCGATTATAAAGCCTTGGCCATTTTGAGGGTGGGCCATGGATATCATCGGAAAGATCTATTTATGGATTCAAAATCTAATGAAATTAAAATTTTATAAATTATAATCTGTATGTGTTTGGTTGTTGGAATGAATCGAACTTCATAATATTAACGGTATTAATTATATAGTAATAGTAACATATATTTTAAATAATGATAATATGATTTTTTTTACAAAATAAAAAACTATATAAAAATTTTAAAATCCATTTTTTTTATAAACTAATATTTTAAAGTTATTTTATTTTATAAAATAATACTGTATTACTTTGTAAGATAATATATTTTATAAAATAACAGTAAATTATAAAGTAAGTTAATATTTTATAAAATAAATTATTTTAATAAAATAAAACATTTTAAAAAATGTTTCCCATAATTTAAATTAAATAAATTTTATAAAACAACAATAATTTTTTTTAAATGTATAAATTATTTATGATTAATAATAATAATAATAATAATAACAATAATAATAATAATAAAATGTAACATATATAGTCTCAAAAATCATAGTAATAATAATTATAACAAATATATAATCAAACAATAATTATAAAAAATGTAATTTTTATCAAATTTTGAATTCCATTAGAATTTCAAACATTTTGCTAAGAATGTTAATTTCTTCATTAATTTAAAGAAATCCAATTCAATTTCATTGTGAACCAAACCCCTCATGGAATGAAATCTGCATTTTATGCTGCCAACCATACAGAATATGAAATGGAATTCAGATTTTAATTCCATCAGATTTCAAGAAATTTTGCGAACCAAATTAAATACTCCCTTAAAATGAAAAAATTTATGTCTTTCTTTGATACTAGACAATAAGAGAGTTATACAACATTACAACAACTTTGCTTGTCGTTCGTGATTTATGAGGTAATTAAATTTTAGAATTGGATAAGCAGGATAGCTAGTCGAGCAATTATTTATCACACCCAATAATCTAGTACAATACTAGTTTCACATATTTAATACACATAAGAGTCTCATTGTCTCAAAATCAACCTAATAATCAACCTAAAGTTTTTATCAGGTGACAAGTGCAATCTACTCATTTTATCTCTCTCAATATCTTCTCCTGATTATGCCAAATGTCATCACTACTATTAGGTTGATTGATCATTTTCCATACAGAAAAGCGGATCGTGAGATACATGTTTAATTTATATCACACATCCTAGTTTCTTTCAGGAACCATTACACATTCTCTTTTCTTCTTTACGTATTTGCCCTGTGTAATATAGATTAATTAAGGTTGTATTCAATATTTTTGAGAAAATTTTAAGACTTCCATTTCTACTTTATGACTTTAGTTTTGACTCTTATACGTATCAATGTGAAACTAGTATTGTTCTAGATTATTGGCTATTGGGTGCAGTGTGATATCATATATTCTTACTAATTTTTTTATAAATAAGAAACTTCTAAACAGCCGACATCAGGACCAAGTGCTTTAATTTACAAATACAAATGATTAACAAAGACACTTTATACTCGGAATTTGGCTATAAAGAGTTCTATAGAGCCAACCAACCAATTATCATTCAATTTCTAACATCCACTTTATATTTTACACTTTTTTCAACATATGGCTGATTCATCATCAGATCAGATCATCAAAGAAATTCCGGGCGTCGTTCGTGTATACAAAGATGGCCGGTACCTAAAACTTAGCGGCACTGATGTCGTTGCACCCGGCCTTGATCTTTCTACTAACGTCCAATCTAAAGACGTTGTTATCTCACATGATACACCTCTTTCCGTTAGGCTTTACGTTCCCATGAACGCAAATCCTACCGGAAAGAAACTACCCCTTTTAATCTATTATCATGGAGGTGGTTTCGTCATTGAAACCGCCTCCTCACCTAAATACCAAAATTTCCTAAATCTAGTAGCATCCGAATCCAACGTTGTCATAGTTTCCGTGGACTACAGAACAGCGCCACAGTATCCTGTCCCTGCGTGTTTCCAAGATTCTTGGGACGCGATCATGTGGGCCATGCAACATGTTGACGGAAATGGACCCGAGTCATGGCTTAACGAGTACGCGGATTTTGGTAATGTATTTATGGCGGGCGATAGTGCGGGGGGAAATATCATCCACCATATGGCAATTCGGATCGGGTCAGAGGATCCGGGTCGGGTCATAAATCTCCGGGGTATTATGTTGCTTAATCCCTATTTCTGGGGAAAGGATAGGATAGGTTCGGAGGAAGAGCACCCATTGAAGAGTGTACTTGGTGATATATGGATGTTTGCCCACCCGGGGACAAGCGGATTGGATGACCCGCTTATTAACCCGGATATGGATCCGAAAGTGTCGAATCTTAGATGCCCGAGGGTATTAGTTTGCGTGGCAGGAATAGATTTATTGAAAGATAGGGGATTGTATTACAAGGAAATTTTGACTAAGAATGGATGGATTGGAGAAATTGAGGTTGTTGAAGACAAAGGTGAGGATCATGTGTTTTTCTTGTTTTATCCAACCGGTGAAAATGCTATTGCTTTGCGCAAGAGAATGTGTACTTTCATCAATCACGCAAATGGTAATTAGGCCTCAATAATCTTCATGTAGGGCCGAAAATCTTTAATTAAAGTATAAACTACAATCATGTGATATTGTTTGGACTTATAGAGTGTTGTCATTAATTACTTTTTAATTTTGTGGGAACTGTTAATGTCGTCATTTATTTATTTTTTTGTTTTGGAAAGACAAATTTCATTAAGGGTTTGCTATATACAGTCTTATGACTGTGTTTAATGTGCATAAATTATTTGTATATTTACCATGAAAATCAGAGAGTGAGTTTTTAATATGGAAGGTACAAGTTGTTTTATGCACGTTAAATATAGCCCTTAAGGCTATATTTTATATTTCCCATTTCATTATCACAACAAAACATATACGATTACATGAAAGATTTACAAAGGAAAAGAACTATATATATCTACAAATATAGAAATTTAATTCCTCCAATATATTCTCTCATGTGAAATTCAATCTCCTAGCTCTATTTTTGATTCATAAGGGGCAAGGGTGTAGGTGGCTAGTTTTATCGGCAAAAAACATCGGCTCTTTGGCAAGCCTATAGCACATGTATCGGCAACTTTAATAAGCAAGTTTGACAAGTTAAATCGGCTAGTTTTGGCCGATGCTAGTAAACGTTAGGAGCGTCTGCTGTGAATGTTGGGATCTTTTTTTTGTGTGTGTGTCTTTTGGTTAAATGTGATCTTTTTTTTAACATTTTACAAAACTTACCGTCTCCTTATTACCTATATATACCTTTTAATCTTTCATTTCTTCTCACTTTTAAAAAATACTCATATCTTCTCTGTATATTTCTTACTTATCTCTTTCACATATATTCTTCAAAATGATTCTTACTAAAAACAAAAATCCAAAACATTCCGAGCACCAAGAAATCAACTCCCATTTCAACTTCTTGGCACCGTCGAACAACAATATGATTTCGGCGGTTCTTCAAGTCAATTGTTGACCTCGGATTTCCCCGTGCAATTTGACACGGGCCGCTTTCAACTTCCTCCTACCGAACCCACAATCACGTTTCTTAAAGATGATGATGATGTCCAAGTTAGGACGATGTTCGAGACAACTCTGGCGAAGAGGTGGAGGCGCCACCTCCACCCGGTCGTGGGAAGGCGAAAAAAACCACCTCAACCACAAGAGCACCCCCGATCGCTTGGAGTGGCGATGATGAAGAATTTTTGGCCTGAGCTTATTTTCATATCTCTAAGGATCTCGCCACCGCCAATCAACAAAGATACGAATCCTTTTGGAATAGGATTCATGAACACTACAATAAGCAACAAAATAATCATTCATGAACATACCATCAAGTCAACACAAAGTGGAAGAAAATGCACCCGCTATTGAACAAGTTTAACGGCATCTACACAACGATGGTTAATTTTCCTTCTTATATATATAAATATATATATATATATATATATATATATATATTGGGTAACACTCCGGTGAGAACACTTTTAAAATAAGAACGGTGAGAACACTTAAAAACATCATTTTGATGCATTAAAAGTCCATAAAAGTATCATAGTGTTTAGCTAATTATCATTATTTAAGTGTTTAACAACACATTGATCCGTCAAAATCGAAAAAATCACGTTTTTTTGTGTGCACCCATCTTGGATGCATATTCATCAAATTGATGCATCCAACAAAAAACGTGATTTTTTGGATTCTGACGGATAGATGTGTTGTTAAACACTTAAATAATGATAATTAGTTATGAACTATGTTAGTTTTATGGACTTTTAATGCATCAAAATGTAGTTTTAAGTGTTCCCATTTTAATTCCATTCTCATTTGATAGTCACCCTATATATATTTTTACGGTTATATATATATATATACATATATATATATTGTTCTATGTTTATATATAGGGGTATAGGAATATAAGGCTGTTAAGTTCCTAAACTTAGATGCCGGACACTCACATATTAATTTTTTAAACCAAAAAAATCACAGGGGACCAAACATTTATTCATTAAACAATATATAATAAAATATTAGTATGTGAGTGGTTCCACACCCAAGCTTAGGTGTCGGACAACCTTATATTCCCTTTTCCCTTATATATATATACATATATAGGTGTTTTACGTTTTTATATATATATGTGTGTTGTTTTACATTTATATATATATATATATAGGGAAAAGTTAAATTAGGGACTCTTTATTTTAAGGACTGTTAGGGACTCCTTCTACCTCCTTCTCCGGTCACCACCACCATGATCATCTCCGACCACCACCATGATCCTCCGACGACGGCGACCATATCTAGCGAGACATACACATGTTTTAGGTACAATTTTTTTAGGTAGATCACCCATCACCGGTCACCCCCTATGACCTATCACCCTCTATGACCTATCACCCTCAATGACCTATCACCCCCACCAGCTTTGGTTTATGAATATCCTTAAGGGCGAAGCCCGCTCTGAATCATAAATTTTATTCAACTTACACATGTGTAAGTTGTACTTACACATGTGTAAGTCTCACCGGAGTTGTCGCACGAGATGAATATGGCCGGAGATGTCGCCGGATATGATTAGTGGTGATTAGATCTGATGAAAATGGACGGTCTAGATCGAGTACCTAACAGTCTCTAAAATAAGGAGTCCCTAATCTAACCCACCCATATACACACACACACACACATATATATATATATGTTGTTTTATATAAATATATATTTTGTATTTATGTGTTTATAGAAACATCAATGGGCTAGCGGTGTCGATGAGGCGTATATCTTGACACAAAGCTTGGAAGAGTGGGCAAGACGACACAAGAACAAGGGATTCAAACATATCAAAGCTTGGATAGTTGTGAAGGAGCATGATAAGTTCTCGTATATTCCACCGGTGAGTGGGTTTGGTAGTACTTCGACCGAGCCTACTACTCCTACGGCTGGCACTCCTCACACCGAAGATACTAGCGGGAGTGAGAAAAGGGTTCGAACCGATGAGTCGAGCCACTACACTCGAGTTCTCGATTTGAATGAGGACTCGATGCCCTAATTTCCTCGCAAAACACGTAGTAAGGGAGCGAGTTCGGTCAAAAACAAAGAAGTGTTGCTTGATTCCGTTGAAGAGTATAGGGAGGTGAGTATGGAACACAACGAAGAAATGAGGCTCAATCGGCAAATGATGATGGCCGCCATTGCCGAACGTGAGAAGCTTGCGCGGGATTTGCTACAATCCCAACTCGATTGGCAACGACAAAAGACGATGGATCAACAAATCCATATTGTTGCGCAACCTCACGATCATCGATCCCGTGCGTAGCATAGTTTTGCAACGCAAACGCGAAATCGCCGACAAATACAGGTGGCCTCATGACAGGTTGTATTACTTTGTTATTTATTTTTTTGTTGTATTGTTTTTTAATTCCTAGTTGATGTTTTTAGTTTGTATTTGTATTGTGTTTTTAACTTTAATGAAACTTTACGGTGTATTTGGTAACTTTGAAATTGGCAAAAATTGGCACTATATCATGAAATTTGGCAAGGATCAGCTAATATTGACAAGTTTTTGACTATTACATGTGGCCATGTACTATTGGCTAATTTTTTGCCAAAACTTGCTAAAGAGCCAAAAATTGGCACTACACCGTTTCCCCTAAGAATTCCAAGGATTGTAAATATTGCACCACTTGATGCCCACATACCAAATCCCTATTGAAAATTGCATCATTCGCTACCCTCTCCAACACGTGACCATAAGACCAAACGTTATGAGGCATTTAGAGTGGTGTTCCGGCTTCAAAACGCGCCTGAAACAGGGTGAACATCACCCCGAAGGGCGTTTCGGCCAATTTTTTTGTCGTGGAAAGATGGGCAAAAACGTTGACCAAGGCATGCTTTTTCCTCCTTCCCAAGGGCTTATACCCGTTGGATTGCCGATTCCCATAAAAAAAAAGTTTTTTTAAAAAAAATTATTCCTTTTCACCTACATCAACTCCCATTTTCATTCTACAAGTTTGCCGAGTTTGATGGAAAGGCATCACGCGGTGAACCAACCGCCAAAAGGTCAAAAACTTCCTCATCCGTTGATCCACAAAGTGAAGGGTCCAACGCTGGGATGAACATTGATTTAAACAAGGACGAGGGAGTTGAAGGTCGGTATATTCGACCGATAGGTCGAGACGCAGACAAAAGGGCATTCGCATCGGGGTCGGCTTCGGGTTCGAGTTTGGCATGGCATATAGATTACACGGAGGTATTTGAGAAAGTTACTAACGAGTTACATGGTTTAATGGAATCAAGTAATAAATGTGCGGAGTTGGGTGAAAGAAAATAGTTGCTTAAAGAGAAAAAGGATAAAAGGGATGAGTTGAAGATGTTGGCGAAAGATTATAGTTATTTTGAGGAGCGTGAACGAACTATAATGGAGGACATGAAAAGGGAACTTTGACAAAAGTATTATGGCAACTAGTAGGTTTATGTGTTTTTCTTGCTATGTACTACCTTAATTTGATTATGTGTCTTTTTAGTTTATGTTATTTAGTTTCTATGTAATGGATTTTATCCCCAGTTTCTTTCACTAAATAGGAATGAAAGTATTCAACCGTCGGAAAGTGAACTTTTATTCACTTTATGTTACCTTATGAAATATTAGGAATAAATATATAAAACATAAATATTTTTGTAATAAAAAAAGAAAAAGTAAAAAAAAATTAATCATTTGGTCTTGACACATGGCAAGAGATGCCCCATGGTGTCAAGATGCCTCGTACCACATTTTTTTAAGAACCCCCATTTGCTTAGTTGGAGCCATGTAGCCAAAAACCCCCTCCCCAAAACCCCTCATACCATTTAGTCTAATAACCGAATGAAGCATATGTTTAATGTTGTTATCTAGGAATATGTGGTGTTATGTGGGGCCAAATCCTGTTAATCATAACTATAGGGACGTGATATTTGTATCAATTCTTTTAATACTTTTAACACACTGTTCAAGTATTATTATAAACTGTACAAGTATCAATGACACAAATACGATAAAATAATCAAAAGGTGTGATGCTAATATCAATTCCATTAAATATATAGTTCATAAAACAATTAATTAAGCTTCAAAAGACTATAAAATTAAAAAATTGATTAATTGGCCAAAAGGAAAAGTCTAATATCCACCTAATGGTAAGATGAAAATATATGACATAGGGTGTAAGAAATGAACCGAAAAACCGATCCGAACCGCGTGATCTGAAACCAAAAAAACCGAAACCGAAAAATACTGAAACCCAAAAACGAAAAAACCGATGTGTAACGGTTAGGTTACATTTTTCAATATTCATTACCCGCGGTTAACCGAACGTACCGAATTTTGATATATGCCTACATATAACCATATATATGTATATTTACACATATATGTATTACATTAATACATCATTTACATATCTATTTAATTAATTTTTTGTTTTTGTTGCCTAAAATATTAACAATTTTATCACGTTTCTTTTACAATCTATGATTAGTTTTGGATATTCTAATTAATTTTGTTATATATATATGTATATATATACTCTTGTTAATAAAAAGCTGTTAACATTGTTTCAAATATTTATCAAAAATATTAGTAATATCGTATAGAAGACATTTTAAGTAGTAAATCATAAAATATTCTTCGATATGAACTTACATTGCATAAATATAATGTTAGAAAAAAGTAATTCAAAATTAGATATTTATTTATAAAACAAAATATTAATGTAGTTAAATAACTATTTTACATAGAAAAATTAATTAATACAATGTAAATTGACTATTATATTGAAAACTTAAACTTAGACCGCAATTAACCGACTTTTTCGGGTAACCGATTTGCGGGTAACCAAAATTAACGGTTCAAATTTTTTAACTAACCGAACCGAACCGAAACCTGAAAAATGGTTCGAAATTTCTATCAAAGAATAAAAATGTATAAGAAAAGTCTTTTGTTTTTTCATGAAAGCTTTGGATTATATAGTTGTTATATTTTGTTGTGTATTTCCTCTTCATGAAAGTTTTGGATTATATAGTTGTTATTTATTAGGTATTGAGGGTGAGAGCTCTCTAGCGCGGACTCGGTAAAGATAACGTAAGCTACATCTCTTGTTGCGAGCAAATGATCCACATCTTTAAAAAAAAAAAAAATTAATCGAATTTGGTTAGGTGATTTTTATTAATTTAATTAGGTTGATATTTGGGATATTTTATCTATTTTTTAAATCAAATTATTCTTTTAGTGAAAAGGTTTAAAAGTGTAAATTGGTAATGGAAAATCAAAACGTATAAATTAGTTTGGTGATGGAAAAAGAATTTTTTTTGAAAACGAATTTTTTAAAAAAAAATTTTTTAATCAAATTTGATTAGATGTTTTTTTTAACTAGTTTAATTAGTTGAATATTTAGGATAAACATAAGTTTTATATTTTATATTTTATAGTTTAATATGTCGGGACGCCGAAACAGTAAATTTCGTTTAGCAGCCCTGCCGCCCCTACGAAAGCCCATCAAGTGAGAAAAGCGGATGACATTTTTTTAATTATTGGCCACTAGTAGAATTTGGTTTTTCTCCCTGTATGGTGTTTATATAGTGCAGAACGAAGCAATTAAGAGACCGTTAAAACAACCTTTTATGAGATGGGTACCCGCACAATGCAGCAGTGGTGGTGGTAACGGGTGGTGTTAGTGGCAGTGGTGGTAACAATGGTTATTAATCTAAAAATAATTGACGTAAATGGTAGTATAGTTATTTTATGGTTAAGAAATGTATATCTTTTGTAAATAACTTTATTAAAAATATTATAGAGATAAGTGAAAATACTTAAATTAATTAATGAAGAAGATAGATAATTAATTAATAAAAGAAATAGATAGTTTAGATAAATACGGGTGTAAAATAATTTAGAGATTTATTGGGTAGATTTAGTGTGTGAGTTAAGATTGTGTTAAAAATTAAAGGTATTTTAGGTATTTTAAAGGTAGAGAGTTGAAAAAAAAGAGAGGGTAGTTTATTTATTAATATAGTATAGATATAGAAGTATAGATAGACTAGATAATATTCAAAAATTTTTTTGCCGTCTATGCATACCCAAATTCGTTTCTCACGCCTCTTTTAACCCTTGAACTCGTAATCACCTCATTCACACTGTTACACCCGCTTTTCTCTCTCCTAAGTCACCTCTTTCTCACTCACTACCAACCGTACTTCTTTTTCACATCTTCTTCAATTTTATTTACTTATATTTTATATTATCTTAAAATAAATTAAGTTTACTTTTATTTATAAAAATTTCACATTAATAAAATTAACACACATTATTACAATTAAAACTAAATAATATTCATACTACATTATTAAACTAAATAAAACAACTCTTCGTTGTCCTCCTCGACATCCCCATCCTCGTCCTCGTTAACATCCATATAAAACATGCTTCCATACTCTTTTTGCAAGTATTTTTTATACGCCATGTGAGTCTTCAAATCTATCCTCATCAAACCCGTTTAATCGGTTTTGCTAGACTTCATGGCATCCTTAACCTCGAGCCATTGCAAAATATCATGTTGCATTCGAGCATATATAATAATACTTTGGGCCGCTTCCGAACCCGATGATCGGTTGGATGTTGCATCGGACAAACTAGACAACCTACAGCTTACGTTGCAACCCAGTGGTCGCTTAATTAGGTTATCGCCAAATAACCTTTCAAATGAGGAACCCGTTTCATTTGGAGTCGGGCCGGGGTCGCACTACATGGGATATCATCGGCATATGATTGGAAGACTGCATGCGGACCCCACACACGCTCCACCCCACTCTTCTGCACCCATCGATGCATCGACGGCTTTTAATGACACGCAGACCGACGAGCTCCGTGCCATCCTTGTCTTCATCGACGAGTTTGTCGACGGTTGCATCGACGAGGCGTTGGGACCTGCCTCAAAAACCAAAAATGTAAATGCGTGGTAGCCCACAATTTAAATGAATGGTAGCTCAATGAAACAAATACAAAACTTATGATGTTACATAAATTCATCAAAAACTACTAAAATGGATGGGGCCTTCATACGTATGTACATAAATCATTAATCAATTGTCGGTTCAAGTCGGGATTTTGAGTCTTGGGTTTTCAAATAGTTTTCATAGTACTAACAAGCTTAATTAATGACATGAGATCTTAAGTACATAATTTGTGGGGTTGCCAATTACCTTTAAACACAATAAATACATAGAAATAGTATAATAATTCTCCACTTTTTTAGATATTGTGGGGTTGTCATGACCACCCGTGACCACCACATGGCTCCACTACGTCCATATATGTCGTTTGCATGCGTTATACTTTGTAAGAATGTCTTGTATGAATCCGTTGCGTATCAAGGGAATTAATTGTAAAAGTAGTACATCAAGGGAAGGTGTAATGGTTCGTTCCTGAAGAAACTAGGATTATATTTAGCCATGTATAATACTCGTATAAATTAAGGTTGTATTCAATATTTTTGAAAAAATTTAAGACTTCCGTTTCTACTTTATGACTTTAGTTTTGACTCTTATACGTATCAATGTGAAACTAGTATTGTTCTAGATTATTGGCTATTGGGTGCAGTGTGATATATCATATACTCGTATTCTTGTTAGCTTTTTTTTATAAATAAGAAACTTCTAAAAAGCCGACATCAGGACCAAATGCTTTTACAAAGACAAATGATCAACAAGGACACTTTATACTCGGTAAGGCTATAAAAAGCTCTATAGAGCCAACTAACCAATTATCATTCAATTTCTAACATCCACTTTATATTTTTCCAAATTTTCAACATATGGCTGAATCAACAACAGATCAAATCATCAAAGAAATTCCGGGCTTCATTCGAGTCTACAAAGATGGCCGGTTCCTAAAACTTACCGGCACTGATGTCGTTGCACCTGGCCTTGATCTTTCTACTAACGTCCAATCTAAAGACGTTGTTGTCTCACATGATACACCTCTTTCCGTTAGGCTTTACGTTCCCATGAACGCAAATCCTAACGTAAAGAAACTACCCCTTTTAATCTACTACCATGGAGGTGGTTTCGTTGTAGAAACCGCCTCCTCACCAACATACCAAAATTTCCTAAATCTAGTAGCATCCGAATCCAACGTTGTCATAGTTTCCGTGGACTACAGAACAGCCCCACAGTATCCTGTCCCTGCGTGTTTCCAAGATTCTTGGGACGCGATCATGTGGGCCATGCAACATGTTGATGGAAATGGACCCGAGTCATGGCTTAACGAGTACGCGGATTTTGGGAATGTATTTATGGCGGGAGATAGCGCGGGTGCAAATATCATCCACCACATGGCAATTCGGATCGGGTCAGAGGAACCGGATCGGGTTGTAAATCTTCGGGGTATTATGTTGCTTAATCCTTTTTTCTGGGGAAAGGATCGGATGAAATCAGAGGAAGAGCACCCATGGCAGAGTGTACTTGGTGATCTATGGATGCTTGCCCACCCGGAAACAAGTGGATTCGATGACCCGCTTATTAACCCGGATAAGGATCCGAAAGTGTCGGATCTTAAATGCCCGAGGGTATTAGTTTGTGTGGCAGGAATCGATATATTGAAAGATAGGGGGTTGTATTATAAGGATATTTTGGCTAAGAATGGATGGATTGGAGAAATTGAGGTTGTTGAGCACAAAGGTGAGGACCATTTGTTTTTCTTGTTTAAACCAACTAGTGAAAATGCTATTAATTTGCGCAAGAGGATTTCTACCTTCATCAATCATGCAAATGGTAATTAGCCTCAATAATCTTCACGTAGGGCCATAAATCTCCGTCTCCTTTTACTTTAATCAAAGTATATATAGTACAATAATGTGATAGTATTTGGACTTGAGAGTTGAGAGAGTGTTGTTATTCATTACTTTTCGTTTGTGTGGAAATTATAATGTTTGTTACTCATTAGGAATCTGTCGTGTAATATGGGGCCGGCCATTATCGTGTGAGTGCTTGATTTTATAGTCAATAAAACAAAAAATCTAAGCATCAAACGACTATGAAATTAGGTCCACAGATGTGTACCTATCAAGTGTAAAGTGTAAACCACACGATCCAACATATATGTGTACCTATCAAGTGTAAACCACACGATACAACTAATTTTTATTGAATATTGAGTTTAATTTACTAGGTTCTCCATATAAATAAATGGAAACATTTATATGATATCTTAAAATCTTCACTTAATTACCAAGTTATCATTACACTCACAATTATCAAATTACCGCATCACTATAATTTATATCGAATTAATTTGTGATATACTGATCTCATCTTCATTTTCAATGGGAAAATCTCTATTGTATCTCTATATATAATAAAACAAGATTGTTTTTTATAGGTATTATTAGAAAGTTGTTGATGTGGCAAAATCATATTTCACTTAAAAATTTTTTTTATTTAATTATGATGTCATATATATATAAATAATATAAAAATAGTCTAAAAATATCAATCATTTGTTTAAAGAATAAAAAATCTCTCTTATATAATATCACAAATAAAATATTTTTTTTATTTAGTTGATTTATAAACTATATAATTATTGTTTTAGTTGAATTATTAATTAGATTTATATCAAGTTATAATGTTTTAAGAAAATATATTATATAATTTCTTTTAACTTATTTTATAGTTTTACAATTTCAATTAACATGTCCGGGTTAAACCCGGGTTGATTAACTATTATATATTATATATATATATATCATTCGTGATGTTAGTTTTTTTAAATAAGTTGTATATATCATTTTATAATTTTGAACGTCAAGCTACTAAACTCCTAAATTACACATATGTTTGCGAGACTGTGTTGAAAACTACCCGTACCAAATAATTCATCTCTAGAAATGTAGAAAGTGTGACTCGATATATAATGGACTTCTCCATATGTTTTTTTTTTGAACGACAAATTTAGATCACTGACGGACCACTGGAGTATCTTCGTGCCACCAGAGTACCACCCAATACACTAATTCAGGAGGAAACTCATTAAATATGAGAAAACCCCCTATGTGAGTTTTGAACTCATGACCTTATGGTTACAAGTCCTTATTCCACCATCAAGATGCTACTAGGCTATTAAGCCATGGACTATTTTTAAAGTTAACATAAATAAATCATATTGAGAGGAATCTATCAAATGGAAATAAAATCTAAATTTACATGTATAAGCCATATATAAATCAAAACACAATTATACTTAAAAATCCAAAGATGTAAAAAGAAAAAAAAAAGTGGAATTCGTCCATTAAATTAATTAAAAAATATTAAAATATATATGGATGTTTTTCCTTTTTCTCCCGTCCAACAAATTGCACCATCACCACCATAACCCCCACCTACGCCACCACCATACTAGTAATAGATTTTTCCATCACATATTCTGCACCCATATAACACATGTAGTTTCTAGTTAATTTTTTATATGTAGTGAAATCAACTTACATGTAGTTTCCCGATATTCAGTATGCCTATTGATATATATGTAATGTAATCAGTAATCAACGAAAGGTTAAATACAAGCTAGCTAACTTCAGACAAAAACAAATGAAGTGTTACCATCCTAAATATATAATGTTTGAGATTTGTGAAACCAAGGGTGTGTTTGGTTTTAGGAGTTGGGAAGGTAATGGAAATGAAAGTGTTAATGGTATTTAGTTTGTGGAAATGAAAATCTTAAACCGGGTATCAATTATCAAACCCATAATATATTTAATAACTATAAAAAAATGCAATCGTATAAATTGAACAAGTTTAGATCTAAAACAAAAATTCTTTTGATTATGCGAAATGACTGTGCAATGACGGTGGCGATAGTGCCGGTTATGGGTGGGGGTGGTATGCGACGGTAGCGATGGTAATGTAGGTAGCGGCAATGTAATGGCGGTAGCAGTGATGGCAGTGACGTATGGTGATGGCGTGTGGTAGCGGCGGCGGCGGGCTGTAAACGAACCGAACGATAGTTCATGAACATAAATGAACGAATATTCACGAACAGATTATCGAATGTTCACGAACGTAAATGAACGAACGAGAGCTTTGTTCATGTTCGTTCATTTAACTAAACGAACGAACACGAACGACCTTTCCACCGAACGGTTCATGAACTGTTCGTGAACTGTTCAGTTCGTTTACAGCCCTAGGCGGCGGTGGCGAATAATGTAGTTTGTTGATAAACTGTGGTTTTGATAAATTGTTAAAACTTAAAATTCAACAAAATGATATATGTTTTATAATACTAGACAAATGTTTGCGCGATATGGCAACGGCGGCAACCAGTGGTTGTGGCGGCGACGCGTGGTGGTAGTAACGATGTGGGTATTTGTAACACCCCAAATCTCGCAGTAGTATTTTATTACTAAAAGTAATATCTATCAAATGAATAAATGTTGAGTTATTTAAAAAGCCGCATAAATCAAATGTCGGGCCTATTGTTTTAAGTGTCGTTTACAAAAAGGACTAAAAGTGCAAGATACTTCTAAAGAGGGGGTGTTAATGAAAAATTGAAATTAACTCTATAAATATAAAGTAATATTTAAATGATCATCATGATCATTCTCAAATTGAAAAGAAAGATTGAAGTCGGCAGAAAGAATAACGCGACGGGAATTCGGCCGGAAGAAAAGAAAAGAGAAGAAGAGGAGGAATAGCGGGTTTCGGGTCAAATCAAATATGCTAAATCATTCGTAATTGATTATAGACTTTGATTATCATCTTTTTAAGGTATTGTTTTCTAGTCTAATTAATAGTTATATAAAAATATCTTATGTCAAGAAAAGTGGTTGTTTGGGTCCATATTAATTTCTTAATATCTAGGCTCAGCTATGAAGCATATATTAAATTTTGGTAAGATTTGAAGATAGTTTTTGTGTCATGTTATGTGACATAAAAAGTTTAAGAAAAGTTATAATTTTGTAAGGTAATGATGAAATAATGATAAGGAAACATAAATAATTGACCTGGGAATTACTGGGCAGAGAAAAGTTAGAAAAGACGATATACCTCAATGTTGATGATTTATATGGATTTGGTTAATAGGTAACCAAGGATTTTGAAGAATACAAGTGTATGCTGTAGTAGGGCCACAGGTGAGTATACAGGATTTAAACTGGCAGGTTGATCATATGAGGGCAGATGTGCATTATATTTCTCATATGCTCATTATAGTTATATAATGCCGTATTTGTTTAGTTGTTTTAATTGTTGAAAATATATGTTAAAATTGCAGCTATTAATTAAATTAGGAATGATTGAGCCGTAACATTGAATTCTATGGAACTCGGTTATATATGTGTTATCTATTCCATGTAATGGTGCAGTTGGTACTAATATAGTAGTAGTTGATATGCAGTCTTGTTTAGTTATTTGATATGACTTTTGTTAAAGTTACGAAGATAAATAAGTTGCAGCAATGACATTGTTGTTATGGTAATTAGTATGGTAATAGATAAGTTAGTAGCAGAATTTGTTATCGATATATAATAGTAAGCTGATAGATTGATAGATTGGGCAGAATCTCTATTGTAGTTGTAAGTTTTAGGCAATAATTAAGCAGCCTGAAGATTAATAGCCAATATTTGTCGTGAAACATTTTTATTGGCCTTAGATAATGATCATGCCAAAGGCAGAATCTAGGCAGTTGATGTTGTATATTGAGATATGATTATAGCGTTAAATCGACTTATTTGTGAGTTAGAACGCTAAGGAGGCTAGATTGGTGATAACCATGTTGTTTGTTCGATTAACAAGTGTTACGTAGATGTTTCGTTGTGTATGTTATTCAGCCACACGAGCTTTAATTGTTATGTGATCGTAAAATTGTGTTAGTCATGTTGTTATGTGTATGTAGATGTTTTGTTGTGTAAGTGTGTATGTTATGTAATCACACATGCTTTAAGTGTTATGTGATTGTGTATTGTTAATTTGGATATGTCAGGCTAATGTGCAGATTTAGGGGATATATGCGGTATGACGATGTGATAGCAGTTAATCCTTGATGCAAAAAGTTGTATTATTTACTTTCTTATAGTTTGTTATAATGAATCTATTTTAGCAGGCAGAGTCAAAGTTGATTATATGGAGGTTGGCTATATACATGTAGTCTGGTCTATATATCTGAATAGCTGGTAGATTATAATTGCAGACTATCATGCAGTTTATCTTACGCAGTACGATATACACGCAGTTTAATGTAGAAGGTTAATATAGATATACACGCAGTTTATATAATGCAGAAGGTTAACATGTTTACTTTCTACATATTCACTAAGCGATGTGCTTATTCCTTTAATTATAATGTTGTAGGTGCCTATGGATTTAACGTTTAATGATGAGCAACTGGCTAGAACGAGCATGAGGAAAGTCATAGTCGTGGATGATCACTTGCTGAAGGTTTATGCAAGTGGTACCTTTAAATTACAGCCGAGTATATTATGTTTGTTATATTAATAGCCCATATTTTGGAACTAAATATGTAATTCTCTTTAAGTTAGCAATGTGGTCGTTAAACTAAGTCGTGTCAAGTATTTTGACTGTTTAAAGCAGGTTGTATTGAAACTAGCAGATATTGATTGTTGATATTACGATGAGGTCATGCCGAAATTTCTAATTTTTCTATGGTGTCGTTTGAAATAAATTGGCATTCGGCATTGTCGAATAAATATGTATTTACTGAATACATATTTATCTATAGAAAGTTAAATAAAGTTTTCTTTAAAAGAAAAAAGAAAAAAAAACGGGTGTAACAAGTGGTATCAGAGTTGTAGTTTAAGGGATTTAGATGATCTACGATAGGATTGTCTGGACTTAAACCAATAGAATATGCATGATTAGCCGTGCTGATTTTATGTTGTTAACTTAGTTATTTACCTCAAATTGCTATAATGCCCCTGAATATATTTACCTCAAATTGCTATAATGCCCCTGAATGTCTATTTATTAATGATTAATTGCAGTTATATGATTAATATTGCTTTAAGAAATTTTGGGAATCCATTATGGGTTATCTAGACTTAAGTAGTTATGATATTGTTAGTTAGCTTAATTAATTGTTGGTAACATG
Organism: Erigeron canadensis; assembly: GCF_010389155.1. Taxonomy (NCBI): domain Eukaryota; kingdom Viridiplantae; phylum Streptophyta; class Magnoliopsida; order Asterales; family Asteraceae; genus Erigeron; species Erigeron canadensis. The sequence continues at coordinate 29,369,129 of NC_057763.1, read as the reverse complement.
ACTTTAGTTCGAGGAAAATGCATTAATGAAATTATGCACGTTTGATGATAAATAGACATTGTTATATTAGCAAGCTGGTCCCTGAAAGTAGATTTGATATATGTGATGTAACAAGAATAGCCAAATTGCTTATATATTAGCAGATAAAGTCATTATATTTTAAGAATTTCTATAAATAAATAGTTGAATTTCTTATAAGAAATTATCAAAAGGCAGAAACGTAGTTGACCAAGATCATCACTTCTAAAAAGTGTACGAAAATGTTGATGGCTGACTATATAGGTATGTGTAGACAGTATAAGTGGTTGTAGAACAGTAATCACTTCTAGCTTTATTATTTAGTTGATATTTAGCCGTGATATTCTGTGTAAATTAGTTGAAACTGTTACGTGTAGATTGTTAACTAGAAGTACATTTTGCTCTATACATGCTAAACTGGAACAAATATTTGGCTGATATGCAATTAGTAGATTTTATACTATACTATGGGGAGACCAATTGAATACTAAGGTCGAGGGATCGAATCTCATTCGTCTCCAATAACCATGGGTTATCATGCTCAGGAGTTTCACACGGTAGTGACCCCTTACAGGGTGGGAAAGCTAGGTACAAAGTATCAAGGACTTGTGTGTTCTTTCCAAAATACACGTTTTGAATACTTATAACGGCCCATATTCAACATCTCATTTTCTAGGGTACGTGCAAGACTTCACCATTATACGGTGAGGTTTCCTTGATGTCGCATAACGACTGAATGTTCGAAAAAAAAAGGTAAGTATAGATATAGGTAAACTCATAAAAGTTATATATATTAAAAAAAAAAACAGTGGACACTGGACACTCTGGGTTGCACGTGAGGGGCCTTAGGTGCATACGAATGTTTGCCACACCAGACTAGCCCAATCTAAAATTGCATAATGGCCCATTTCTGTTTTCCAAAATAGCCTAGTTTATAACTGAAGACATGTATCCCCAACAATATTGTGATGATATTAAAGCTGTATACTTTAATCCTTTTAATTTAATTATATAAATTATGACATCATTATATTTTATTAAATTAAACTTCAAAATATCTTTTTTATAAATATACGAGAGCAAGTACCCGCGCGTTGCGGCGGTGAGATGGTGGGGTGATACCTAGGTCATAGAGTATGATAGGTTATAGGAGTTGATATGTCATAGAGTATGATAGTCAAATGCGTTAGCCGTACGGGCTCCGCCCTCGGATTTAAAAATTTGTCGAAAGTATATCGAATGACATCTCTAATGAAAGAGCATGAAATTTTAAGAACACCTATACAATTTTAATAATTTATTGATGTACGGTATTTGAGATAAAAGATTTTGAATGAAATAGAGGAATAAATGATTTATGGAGGAGAGAGAAAAAAGATGAATTTTAGGTAATAATAGAATAGATATACGAGAGCAAGTACCCGCGCGTTGTGGCGGTGAGATGGTGGGGTGATACCTCAGTCAAAGAGTATGATAGGTTATAGGAGTTGATATGTCATAGAGTATGATAGTCAGAGTATGATAGGTTATAGGAGTTGATATGTCATAGAGTATGATAGTCAAATACCTTAACCGTACGGGCTCCGCCCTCGGATTTAAAAATTTGTCGAAAGTATATCAAATGACATCTCTAATGAAAGAGCATGAAATTTTAAGAACACCTATACAATTTTTATAATTTATCGATATACGATATTTGAGATAAAAGATTTTGAATGAATTAAAGGAATAAATGATTTATGGAGGAGAGAGAAAAAAGATGATTGGTTGAGATTTGAGGAGAGAGAAATAGTATTATAGTTATTTTAGATAAATATAAAGTACTTAAAATCAATATTGAAAATTTCAAGTTCAATGTTGAAAATCTAGGAAAAATCTGCTTTATAATATAGTATAGGTATAGATATTATTAATATAAACTTTTATTAAAGGTTCACATTATTATGTAAAATTGTATTCACTTAAATTTTTTTCGTTATAATAGGCTGAAAACAATGGTGTCTTTAAGGATAGATTTTACTTTTTTGTTTTTACCAATTGCATGTGTTTCAATGTGTGTCTACAACTACACAAGTTTTGCTTCCATTTAATTTCGTTTTTTACATTATAACTTATCACAACTTTTCAACTTATTTAACATTGTTAATATACATTTTAACATTACAACATACTCTAAAGCTACATAAGTATAATTCGGTTTATTTGCAAAGTGTTTATAAGTTAACTCAAATTGATTAGCTAATGAAGTAATTAACTACTTCAGAAATGAGATCACTACACAACAGGCAAAAAAAAAAAAAGAAAAAAAAAGCACTTTTGATCCGCTTTTACCAAAAACTTTGTTCTTTCTTGCCTTAATAATACCTTTCAACATTCGAACACAATTTTCAATTCTTGCATGGTTCCATATAAATTCCATCATCTAATTATCTTCTTTTTAGATTGACAATTGCACAATAGCTTTATATTTAGAAATACATGTCAAAAAGAAATGGTATTGATTTTATAGCACAGAAAAAAAAAATACTCGTAAGTACTTTAGCAGTTTTGAATCAAACAAGTATCAACATCATTCCTTTCTTTGCTTCTCTTATATCAAAAAGAAAAGAAATAAAAATGGGTGTTAAATACTTATCATTTGTGACCCAATTTTTTATAAAATAGTTTATTAACAGTATTTTGAAAGTTTTAAGATGGTTTATTAAGTACCATTTCTACTTATCGGGGATCAACATTAATTTAAACACTCGCTATAGGGTATTAAACGAAACTTAGAGAATAATAGTTAACGTCATTAACAGAGCTAAAGGATAATATCGATCAACAATTGTTTTTATTTTTCATCTACAAAGTTTTTTTCTTCAAAACCACTTATACTTCATCTACACTGTCACTACAATTTTATGATTTTTTGACGAATGAATACTTATCAAGATATATTATAGAATTAGAAAAGTTGAGAACTAGTACACTACTGAATTGAAAGGCCGGGTTGTACTAAAAAGATAATGTGAAAGTTACATTACCGATCTGACCAAAGCCCAAGTCATTATCAGTCTCATTCGTCAACTAATTTGGAATCCAATGATATATGGATTTCATGCATTGGCACATGCAAGATTCCATTCTTCAAACTCTGCCCACTTCTCTTTCTTTTGGCTCACTCTTCATTTTCCAAAATTTGTGGGGTATGACTATATGGAATGTATATCATACGCATAATCATGTGTAGATCATTTATAGTGTCAATAAGTCAACTGATGGTCAATAAGGCCATGCTTCACTTGCCATCGATATACATACGGTTAGATATAATGACAGAATATGTAAGCGATCGAAACAAGTTTTGATTTAGATCAACTAGCATTCTGGACGTGGGATAAGGTTTATTTACGTGGGATAAGGTTTCTAAACAAGTTTTGAATTTCACAAGAAGGTTTCCCTAGTAAAATGAGGTTTTCTCCTAAATTGGTGATTTGGTGTTGACATATGATCGGGTGATACCACTAATGACACGATAAGACTCGATCTAGTGGTCTGTCAGTAGTCCAAAAATTTTCGTTTAGAAAACATGTAAGCCAATCGAAAATCCAAAAAGTATTTTATTGTGGAACATCTTTGATTAAAAGCTCACAAAGTCTACCTTTTTATTTAAAACCAACAAGGTTTAAGAAAGAAAAAGTATATCTTGATCATTGTTTGTATTAGATAAGTTTAATGTGTAATTAATGATTAACTCTTACAAGGCTACAAAGAAAAATCTAATTTTTTTTAATGTATCTATAATCTATAAGGGGGTAAAGAGTGGCGAGCGGGCCGGAGAATTTATGGCTCGATACCAGAGATAACACCATCATCGGTATCGATTTTATGCTGAGCGGTTTGGTTGGAGGTATGGGAGCCTGTTGTCCATAAAATCAAGAGAGAGAGAGAGAGAGAGAGAGAAAGAGTTTGTGTGGATAAGTGAGAGAATGTTTATGATTGGATAAAAATTGGGAGGTTTAAAAATTTATGGAGTGCCACTAAAATTGGTTGAAAGGGTTGATTGAGAGAGTTGAAAGAATAAAATGAGTTGGATGAATGTTATTGGAGGATTTTGAGAGGGTTGATAAATTCAACCATACCACTCCTAGTCCCCTGATACTTTATAAAAAGAGAATTCACCTCCAAAAATCTCAAACAAGAAATTGATTTTCTTAAAATACCCCTCTCTTTTATTCATTAGTTTAAACATTTCTATCTAATATACCTAAAATACGGTTGATGAAATAATTTACAACATAAAATCATCAATCCTTAAAATTAAATAACTACACCACCTCCTTTAAATCAATTACCTTACATTCACCACCATCCGTCACCGTCGGCCACCACCTTTCGCCACTGCCACCGCCGCCACTACCATTGCACGGGCATATTACTTGTCATATATAAGGTTGGAGGGAGTACCCATTGGGCAGGGGTCGGTTTTCCCGAACCCAATCGGGTACACCGCCTATCGGGTATGCAAAATCGTGTAAGCAATCGAGTAAGTAAACCGAGCAGCGGGTATGCACAGTTGACTGTTGGCTTATGGGTCCCCCCCAAGTTAAAATGGCTACATCCATATTTGTTTTAAAAGAAAACTTTTTTTTAACCCCTTTTTTCATTTTTCACCTATAAAAACCCATTTTATTCTTTCATTTTTTACACCACAACTTTCATATAACCAAAATTACTTTCATTTTCAAAGTTTCACTTTCACACATCTTATTTCACACACACTTTCATCCAATATCTTTCAAAGTTATACACACATCTTTCCTTCTATGCTTCTTAAAATGGCAAACAACAATAAAATAAACTTTTGGGATTATAAAATGGCTATGCAAGAACACATAAATCACTGCCAATTTTGAAGGAGCTCAAAGGGTGCTAATGAGTCAGGCCCACGTTATCCAAGGGCCCGTAACTTTTCCTATGTATATGTATATACGTAATATATATCCCATTTTCATATGAGTATATGTTCCTTCAAGAAGATAATACATTGTTATAGGTTTTGTAAACTTTTTTTACATTTTCATGTTACAACCTTGTATTGTTACATAAAATTTTTTTTGTCTTTACCTTTCATATAAATTACTTATACACTTTTATCTTCTTTGAATTAACACATATGGAGTAGTACAGTACACGTAATATGGAAAAGACAAAAGTTAAATTTTCCATAGGCAAAATTTAAACCACTATAATTTACAATTATTTAGTATTCTATAAATATTGTAGTGTTATTTATAGTTATTTTTTTATCATCAATAAATATACATAATATTTACGAGTAATTCTATAACTTTATTATAAAATATAAACTATATATTATATTATTTTATCATACTTCGTTTATATCAAAAACATTTATGATTTTATATTTTAGGGTCCGTCTTTTATTTTCGAAACAGACCCCAAAATACTTTTACATTTTCAAAGACGATACTGACATGAATAACGACGCCAGCCATCGATCTCAAGTAAACAACGTCATTCAGAGCGAGCGTATATGATAACAAGGTGGCTTACCAAACCGAAATCAACCGAATTGAAGCTCCCACTCGGGTTCGTAGTGCAGTCGAAAATGAGTATCTTGTATATCTTCGTGGGAAGATCGAGTGTCAGGATCAAGTTATTTTCTAGCTTACTGTCGCCTCATCGACGCTGACAGCCACGTTAGACTCCGGGTGTTTCTCCCAAGGCAGTATTGGTGGTGGTCGGTATGTAGATTTCGATACTAACCCGGGGGAGGAGTACCGCCGTTTCGGATACCACAATAGTATATTCCATCACGCCCTTTTCCTGGAAAGTAGTTACTACTTGAGCCACAGAAGATGCTTTTTGACCAATAGCTACATAAACGCATATTACATTTTGGCCTTGTTGATTTAGAATTGTATCCGTTGCTACTGCAGTTTTGCCAGTCTGTCTGTCCCCAATAATTAATTCTCGCTGACGTATCTCCTCCACCCGGCGATCCTGCCGGGTCTCTTGAACTCTACCGATACATTCATCGCAACGATGGCAATAGTACCGTGGACTCGGATTATTCTGAGTGTTAGTTTTACCTCTATTTAGTATTATAAATTTTTTTATTATGTGTTTATTAGTTTAATTTATGTATTTTAGTATTACTTAAGTATTGTGTTTTATTAAAGTTTTAATGGAATTATGTTTTTTTACCAACAAGGAGTTAACCTAGTAGTAGAGAAATCACTTGATGACCTTAGGGTCTCAGGTTCAATCCCCGCTTGGCACAAAAAAAATTCCTTTAAGGTACCCGTTACCAATGAAGCCTAGACCCACATGTGAAGATTACATACGCGGGTTCGATCCTTCAGGGTGCCCAGATCATGTGGGGATTAGGATAAAGGTATTGTACCGGCATCATATGACTCATACGGAGTGAGTCGATGGGTATCCAATTGTGGTACCGGGGCTAGGGTTCCCTCCATTACCATTTAATGGAATTATGTTTTATGTTTATATGGTTTTAATTATATGTATTAAAATTAAATGATAAAGAAAAGAAATTGAGTAAGATTGGGCATGTTATGTCTAGGATTTGGGTAAGAATTGGGTAGAATTGGGTAGTTGTGAGTTGGGCGATTTTGATTGGAGAACGAATTGGGTAAGATTGTGTAAGTAAGATGTACTCCCTCCACCCTAAGGTGGTTAACTTTGGAAGAAATTTAAGTCAAGAGCTTAGTAGTATAGTAAAGGATGTCCTTTAGCATTAGCTCAATGATTGAAAGATCATCCCCCCATTCATGAGGTCTTGAATTCAAGCCTTGGAAAGGACATAAGGAAGTCCCTTTATGAGGGCTTGGTTTGAGTTTACCCAGGTTTAAGTCTGAAGGGACATGATTACCCCTATTAATCGTCGTGCATTCGGGCGGATTAGTAGGGGGTGTTTCCCCATCAGATATTTGAAATAGGCATTTCTACTTCGATGGAGTTCTCTAACGCGGATCCGGTTAAGACAACGTATGCTAGACCTCTCGTTGTCGAATTGCGACACGAAGTTTCCAGCGAAATTCACTTTTAAAAAAAAAAGTAATATAGTAAAGGTCATTAATTATTAATTCTATATATTCAAGTTATGGACCATTTGACTAAGTATGCCCATTCATGATTAATTATATGATTGTTTTAACATCTTTTTCATTTAGTTGGCAATAAATAATACGCGATATAGCTAGCTTCATGCCGGTGTTTTTATACTCTACTCACTCGAAACATAGGCAATGAAATAAATATGTATTTACTCTTTTGCATTTTAATTAGTTGCAGCTACTGACAACAATGGAAATTTCCATGTACATAAAGATACACACAAAAACCGGTTTTGAAAAACCGGGTAAAAATAATCAAAAACGAACCCGATCAAACCTGAGTTTGACCAAAACCGGTTCATGTTATGGAAAACCCGACAGTTTGAAACCGATTCCAGGTTTCGAAATCGAGTAGACACCGTGTTCAAAATCGAGTCGGTTTCGGATAAAAGACGGAAAAAAAAGGTAAAAACCGGTTCACCTTTGACCAAAAAACGGGTTCAATCCGATTCGAGTTTGGCCAAACCCGGTTTTTAGCTCCATTGACCAAACCTGCGATTTGGGGTCGGGTCAGGTGGGGGACAACAACTTTTGTGCATGGCTACATGTACATAATTATTAGTATATCAAATTATTCTACTTGCATGATTATAAAAAGACACTACCAACAACCAAGAGTCGGACAATAGTTTTTTAAATTTAGGTTTTTTTGATTATTTTTTGTGGCCTTTTTATATTCACTACAACGAATATATTATTTATTTTCAAAAAATTTGAAAAAAATTGTTAATTTGTTCACATTTATAAATGTGTGAAATGAACTCTCATTTAAAAGTGTTGACAAATTTTAAAAATCAAAATCTTTTCACACTTATTTATGTAGAAACAAAAAGTTTCATTCTCAAATGTGTAAAAATATATAAAATTTTTTCACAGTTTTATGTTTGAATATTTTATTTATACATTTTTAGTTGTGAAAAAAGTATGACAAATTTTTAAAAATTTCACACTTTAAAATGTGAGAGCTTTTTTACATAATTTTAAGTGTTTTTTTAATTTAACTATGGATGATGTGGCATGAGGATGTTGATCTATCAATATATCGGGTTGGGACAAAATAAGTTCAGTGTGTTTGTTCAATTGCTGAAACAATTGATTGACGTGTTGATGAGATAACAAGTATACTTAAAGATATTGATGTTTGTCATTTGAGACGGCCTAAATTAATCCCCTTAGCATCCAAAGGTACCCTTATAAAATATTTATTACATATATTTTTCATATACATATACCTAAAATTTTCTTCTTATGTAGTTATTTACTTATACCAATTTAATTTACTACGAGTATAACTTATATTTTAAAATTCACTGGAACATTATTTTCTATATTACTCTTTCCGTCCTATTAGAAGTGTCTTAATTTGAAAATTCAAAGTCTTAATTTTTAAACTTTGACCTTAAATATATATATTTTTTGTGTTATATAAAACTTAATTAAAATTATATCATTGAAAACACTTCTAAAACATAATCAAATTATATAACTTTCATCAAGTATATTATTTAACACAAAGAAAATTATTTATGGTCAAAGTTGCAAAAGTTATACTTTAAAAATTCAAAACATGACACTTCTAGTGGGACGTAAGGAGTATTACACCCTTAAAGCTGAGATGAACCACTATTAAATTTATTAAACGGCATCTAAAAAATATATAGTTCCAATTTATTGGGGCGGGAATGCACTATGCTAGTAATAATAAATATTTCTTTCAAGGTTCAAATCATGATTAATTACATAGAACAACTAACTAATTAATCCATGAACAGGGGAGGCATAGAGGAGCAAACCCGATTCCTGGTCGAGGCATATATTCGTAGGTGGCATAAAATTTTGAAAAATTTTATATTATGTATAAGAACGTTAGTGATTATTTATTCGGCTGTAGCATTTAAATCTTTAGGGCTGCCACTGTCTATGAATTAATGGAACTAATATTTCACTATATATATTAGAAAACAATATATCTTATTAAAAATAAGAGAATAAAACACTATATAAATTAAACAAATTATGATGACAAGAAAAAAAAAAGTCAGAAAAGAATATTTAGAAAAGAAAATAAACTATCAAGCTGGTCGTTGTGGTTAGCAAACAACCAAACAGTCTGAAAATGATGAACTCCCCATGTTATGGATTACAGATTTCATTTTGTACAAACTGAAGAAGTGTATAATTGCTTTTCTGTTGAAACTGGGAATGTAAAATTTACAGTTATTAATTTAAACAAACAAATTTATCATTCACAACAGTTTTAATAAATAGCATTGGGCACTGAAGTTAATTCCATGTAAGTGGTAGGGGAATTCCAAGCCTAGTGCAGTAACAACTTTTAAAGTGTATCAACGACAAATTCAACACCATAAATAAATAATGAATATGGGTGGTCCAATAGTAACACACGGTTGATGTGTCCAATCTATTTTTCAAGATCAAAATTGGTAAATTTGGGGAAGTGTTTTTTGCAAACAAATGAAAAGTCTATCATCATAGTAAATGAAGCTAAAGTTTGTTTAGTTTTGTAACCTATTAATGAAATATCTTATAAAAATTACGAGAACATCAGTAGTTTTGGTTATAGAAAAAACATTCTAGCTAAAACATGCTAGTTGGTATAATAAATATGACAAAATCTTAACTATAGAGAAAACAATATGTGAAAATAAAACTCATTAAAAATGGTGTGTTTTTAAATATTTCTTTTTCTTAAACAATAACTTTTGAACAAATACGATGGTATACATATGGAGGACAGGGCTACTCTCACATAACTACAATTTTGAGACTATTTGAAATTGTGTTCTCTCCTTTTCTTTTAACACTAATTAAAATTACAAGGGGACCAATTGATAAGGAGAGGCTAGGTTCATTTAACTTTCGAGTTTGCTTGTCAATGTAGGATCAACCTTTTTAAAGAGATTTTTGTTGTTTGTAGTAAAAAACTACAAACAATTCCAAACTAATTTCTTTCACTTACTTTATCACTTTATCTTCATATATAAACCCCAACCCTTTCTTCTTTTTACTCGTCACCTAAACGACGAAGACCAAATGGATGAACGAATATATAACGGATGAAGATCCTCTCAAGTTATAAATAACTGTCAACTGGTGCCAACATTTTATTAATGGGACAAACTCTTCACTAAAGTGATGGTCGGCTCCAATTGATAATAATCTTAAGATAAATTCAGTGTTTTATCACTAAAGTGTTTAACAACACATTGATACGTCAAAATCAAAAAAATCATGTTTTTTGTTTTGTGCATCCATCTTGGATGCATATTCATCAAAATGATGCATCCAACAAAAAACGTGATTTTTTCGATTTTGACAGATCAATGTGTTGTTAAACACTTAAATAATGATAATTAGTTATGCAATATGTCAGTTTTATAAACTTTTAATGCATCAAAATGTAGTTTTTAAGTGTTCTCATTTGTTCTTATTTTAATTTGATTCTCATTTGATAGCCACCATATCTCATTATATATTTATTATTGTTATACTAAGTTTTCCATATATATGATTTATAAATAAAAAAAATTAATACTGTTAATAACTAATAATATCAATACGGAATACAACTATCTTAAAAGATAAGATATATGTTAAGTTTTAAACATCCAACTAAACAAATAAGTTATACTCCCCCCGTCCCATATTAAGTGTCTTATTTTGACTTTTTGAGTATTTTTCTTTCAACTTTGACCGTAAATAGTTTTATTTGTGTTATACAACACTTGATATAATATATATGATTGGATTGAGTTCTAAATGTACTTTTTATTGATATAACTTTCATTAACTAATATACAATACAAACTAAGATATTTACGGTCAAAGTTGAAAGAAAAAGACTTAACTAGTCAAAATAGGACAATTAAAATGGGACAGAGGGAGTACAATTTATGAGGTTCCATATAATATGTGAATGGATCTATATCCAAACTTAAGAACTTAACAACCTCATATTCTTTACTTCCTATTTAAATATAATTGTATCATCATATATTATATAATCCATACATCGTACGGGTATTAAGACTAGTATATATATAAACAAAATTTGACCTTTTTTTTCTTTTTAAATTGTGTTACATTATCGAAAAAGAATTACTCCATTACTCATATTCTACCAAGAGTATAATGTTATTGTTACGTCGATTTAATTACACGTACAATGAACATATATGAATCTTTTCTAATTTTTAATTAAATTTGTAAGAAAATAATACACATTTAATATATTGATGATTTTCTATGAAAGATTGTTGTTATATGTGTGTATGTACAATGAATGCAATACATTATGATATATTGGTTTCATGACACTCATAGCGTAAATGCGTTAGTTGTGTTTGATAAAATTGTATCTACCATATATATTATTCTATTCATCGTCACAAGTCACAACTCCTCTTCATTGCCATTCTACTTGAAAAATTCATTTACCTAATTCTTTCAAGAATTTAAGCTTCTTTTAAACTAAACAAACATATCGTTTGTAACACATTTTTTATTTTATTTTATTTTATGTCAATATACTGTTAGAAACGACATTCGAGGATCAGAAAAAAATCAACATTTCCTAGTTTACAGTGATCTCGTCTTTGGTATCAAGAAAAGGATCGGCTCGCATTCAAGACTTTGATTTAGTTACCATAATTAGAGCATATGTTCTATGTATAAATAGGGGCTTTGGCTCAATGTAATTCATCATCAAAAACATAAATAAAATCATTTATATAACTTGTCATGGTATCAGAGCCATCAATTGGTTCATCATCTACCCAATAAACTGCCATTAAACTCACAAGCCATGGGTTCCGAGTTGGCACTTCAAATCGCCAATTTGCTACAAAATCACAAAAACAAATCAATTCAATCATCCCTTAACATCATCAAAACCCAAGCCACCATGGAATATTATTCCGAAAATTTTGTTTTTGATCTGTATGAAACAAATACTAAAAAACAATCAAACCACCAAACTCACTATCGGTGAGATGGAAAGTAATCGTGGATATGACGGAACAAAAACCATTACTATAAACGATAAATCTCACCTTAAATATGACACGTGCAACATGAAAAGGCACACCATGGAACAATGCTTCCAGATCGTCGGGTACTCGGAATGGTGGGCCAACCGTCATAAGAAATTCAACAAATCAGGTTAATCAAGTAACCAAAATCTTGGTCGAAAATCAGGAGCAGGCTGTGTAGAGCTAGAGGTGGCCGGAGATTTGTTCAAATCTGATCAAACCTTCCTGATTTCACCATCAAAATTAATTGAAAACCCTAACTTTTCCATAACACTGTCGCCTGCCACCACTCAACCACCACCAGCCGCCGCTATTAAGGTGGTTGTCGGCCATTGAGGAGTGGCCATGACAACAAAATCTGATGGATCTGTAAAGGTAGCGGCAGCCCGGAAAGAAAAAGAAGAGACATTTTGTTCTATGACAGACAAAGAAGGAAAAGTGTGTGAAAAAGACACACACACGTGTTCCATGGCACACCCTAGATATTCTGCTTCTTTATTATGTAATAAAAGGAGTAGTGGATCAGTTCACACAGTCCATATGGCCCAAGATCTATCTGGATTAGCCCATATTACTCATTCAGACCCCAACAGTTCTAAAAATACAAACGGGCCATGGCTTTTTTATTGTGGAGAAACTGACACAATGACGAATGAAGTGTCTGATTTTGTTAAATTATCAAAACCCGTGAAAACACACATTAAAGCCGCAAACAAGGGAAGAATGGATGTAAAGACCGGGGGCACCATTGAGATTTCCCTGAGCATTAAATTATCAAATTGTCTTTATGTTCCATCTCTGCCACATAAACTTTTGTCAATAAGCCATGTGATAAAAGAACTCAATTGCTCAGTACTCATGCATCTAATTTTTGTATCTTACAGGATATCAGGACATGACAGATCATTGGGCATGACACTGAGAGAGGTGGATTGTATTATGTTGAAGAAGTAACTCAAAGTGGAACCGTGATGCTCACTCATGGAACGAGTGAATGAGAAGAATAGTAATGGCATATACGACATCCTTCTGGTAGTTATTTACATATCTTGTTTCCTAATCTTCTCCCTTCCAATAAACCAATTTCTTGTGAAACTTGCATTTTAGCTAAGAGTCATAAACAAACCTTTAAACATAATAACACTAGAGTTAAAACACCTTTTTCATTGATCCACTCAGATGTTTGGAGTCCAGCTACTGTTATTGGAGGTCAAAATTTCCGGTATTATGTGATATTTGTTGATGATTGCACACGGATGACTTGGATTTATTTTTTGAAAAATAAAGGTGAATTATATGATAGGTTCACTGCATTTTATACCATGGTTCAAAATCAGTTTCAAAAATCTATCAAAATTGCGAGGTCCGACAATGGTGGAGAATAGATAAACTCACAGATGAACCTGTTTTTTCAATCCAAAGGTGATATCCATCAAACCACATGCCCTCACACCCAGAACAAAACGGTGTTGCTGAACGGAAAAATAGACTTTTATTGGAAATGACTAAAGCTTTAATAATCGAATCTTGTGTTCCTAAACTGTTTTGGCCTGAAGCTCTAGCCACTCCCACTTACCTAATTAATCGGCTTCCTACAAAAATCATGAACATGAAAACCCCATTAGAAACCTTCACTGTATACCATACTCTTCCACAAGCTCTCACTCTTCAACCCAAAATTTTTGGATGTACAGTGTTTGTTCATATTCCAAAATCATATAGAAATAAACTTGATCTATGTGCTGAGAAATGCATTTTTGTGGGATATGGAGTCACTCAAAAGGGGTATAGATGTTATAATCCAAAAACCCAGCACATGTTTACCACAATGAATTGTGATTTTCTTGATACTAGCTATTTTTACTCCCCACAACACAATGGTCAGGGGAGGAGCAATGTGACACATTGAGTTGGCTTAGTTATAATTCTGAAGGTAGTAAAAATATCGTAGTTGACACTCAAGAACAGTCCGCTCAGTCTCAAGAACAGTCCATTCAGTCTCAAAATTCCAGTGCCACTGAAAATACCGTTCCAAACCTGATATCTGAGGTAAGTAACTCTTCACTGAGTAGTTCTATTGATGTTTCAAATGAAAGTGTACCAGATTCCACGAATGAGAGTGTGCATGAAAGTGAAGAACAGGTTGAACCAAATGTTGTAGAAGTTGAGTTGAATACTATAGAAGCTCCAGAAAAGTATGTTCTGTCACCCAGGTCAACTCGAGGAAAACCTGCAAAACGGTACTCTCTAGAAAAATTCTCCAGGAGTTCTAAATATCCAATGGCCAACATGGTGAAAGGAAATCTATCTAACGAAGCAAAAGCATTTACAACAAAATTATATTCAGAAAAGATTCCATCAAGTGTAGAGCAAGCTTTGAAAGTCACGAGGTGGAAGGATGCTATGAATATGGAAATGGATGCACTTGTTAAAAATGAAACTTGGGATAAATGTGTTTTACCACAAGGAAAAGAACGTGTAGGGTGCAGATGGATCTATACAATTAAGTTTAGACCGGATAGTGAAATTGAAAGATACAAAGATCGATTAGTTGCCAAAGGATACACTCAAACGTATGGAATTGACTATTCGGAAACCTTCTCTCCAGTTGCAAAGCTAGATACAGTGAGAGTATTGTTCTCTATAGCAGCAAATAAAGGTTGGCCTCTTCATCAGTTTGATATAAAGAATGCTTTTTTACATGGAGAACTACAAGAGGAAGTATATATGGAACCCCCACCTGGTTTTTCTTACAATTTCAAAGATAGAGAAGTATGCAAATTGAAAAAGTCTCTTTATGGATTAAAGCAATCTCCTAAAGCATGGTTTGGCAAATTCACACTAGCTATGAAAAAATATGGGTATAAGCAAAGTAATTTTGATCATACTCTGTTTTTTAATTATAAAGAGGGTTTAATAACATGTCTGATAATCTATGTTGATGATATGATTATCACTGGAAATGATAAAATGGAGATCAAGAAGCTAAAAGAAAGTTTATGTGCAGAATTTGAAATGAAGGATTTGGGAAATCTTAAGTACTTCCTTGGGATTAAAGTGTTGAGATCACAACAAGGAATTTTATTTATCATAAAAAGTATATACTTGATTTTTTGGCAGAAATAGGGATATCTGATTGAAAACCGGCAGATACACCCATGGTTATTAATCAAAAGTTGTTTATGAAATTAGATGGTAAACTTGCTGATAAAAACAGGTTTCAACAAATGGTGGGGAAGTTGATCTATCTTGCTCATACTCGTCCAGATATAACATATGCTATTGGAGTAGTGAGTCAGTTCATGCACCAACCTCAAGAAGAACACATGGATGTAGTATTAAGAATTATCAGATATCTTAAAGGAACTACTGGTCATGGGGTCTTGTTTAAAGCAAATGGTCATCTTAAGATTCAAATATATACAGATGTTGATTGGGCTGGAGACAAAAGAAATAGAAGATCAACATCAGGATATTTCTATATGGTTGGAGGAAATCTGGTCACGTGGAAGAGTAAAAAAGCAAAAGGTTGTTTCTTTGTAAAGTGTTGAAGCTGAGTTCCGAGGTATATCGAAAGGCTTAGCAGAAGCATTATGACTAAGAAAACTGGTGAAAGAATTAGGATTTGCTCCTAAGGAAAGCATCCGGATTATGAATGATAATGAAGCAGCTATTCAAATTTCAGGAAAATCCAGTACAACATGACAAAACCAAACATGTGGAGATTGATCAACATTTTATCAAAGAAAAACTTGAAGATGGAATTATTAAGTTACCTTTCATCAAATCTGAAGACCATCTTGCAGATATCCTAACTAAAGCAGTAGGACTGCCATATTCCATAAGTGTCTAAACAAGTTGAATTTTGGTGATCCCACTATTCAATTTGAGGGAGAGTGTTAGAAACAAGATTTGAGGATCATAATAAAATCAACATTTCCTAGTTTACAGTGATCCCGTCTTTGACATCAAAAAAAGGATTGGCTCGTATTCAAGACTTTGATTTAGTTACCATAATTAGAGCATATATTATGTGTATAAATAGAGACTTTGGCTCAATGTAATTCATCATATCATAAAAACATAAATAAAATCATAAATTTCAGTTTACATAACTTGTCATATACTAGCGTTAATGACCAGTTGTTTTAATTTATTTTAAAAGGATTGAATGAACATATATTAAAATTGGAATATTGAAGCTCAAGACTATATATAATGCATCCCGATTATATGTTTCGTGAGTTCCATAAGAACTTTAATTATGCTTTTAAGTTTGAAATGCATTGTAAATATATATACACTATAGATTTGAGTAGACTTCAATATATCCATACCAAAAAAGTCCATTTAATTAGTTGAAACATTTAACGAACAAAATATTACGTTGAAATAGTTAAGTTTATACTTTATTTTAACAAACAAAGAAATAATAACGAGAATACAAACATATCGATCGGGATATATGTATGCATTCACGAATAGCTTGTAAACGTTCGATTAGATATTCATTTATATATATTTGTTTGTTTTGAAAATGAATGAACATGAATATCATTTTTTCTCTCTTTTGACTAACCGATCGAATGGACAAGAATATTCGTCACGTTTGTAAATATTTATGTTTATTCGTTATTTCATTATATATCATATACAAACACAAACATAAAACAAAAATGTAACCTTTCATTTCATAAAATGACCAATTTTTCTTTTATCGGTGGATAACAAATTAACTTTTCTTTTAATTATATTCAAAACAACCGGCTCATTAAATATGCACCGTCCGATCATATCCCACCCGCCTACCTTTATTATCACTCTATCTTTCCCTTACATTCTCAATTCTCTCACAAACTCATTTTCCTTGATTAATTAATAAGACAATTACAAATATATATATATAGAGAGAGCTCCTTTTTCTCATCACTTGTTTTCTTTCATCAACAAAGTCACATTCCCATAAACCATATATGGCTGAAGAAACAGGCACCAGCGGATGCGAAAGCGCGACAATATCGGTCTCAAATACACACGACAAATGCAGTGCTAAAGATAATGCTGATCATGTTACTACAAGTTATAAAAGAAGAAGAGTTGTTGTTTCTAAAGATGAAGATCATCATGAGAATACATTAAAGGTTTCCAAACATAAATTTGAAATGAATTCCCACGAAAATCCAACAAGTACTTCTCATGATCATGTAATTTCGTCGTGTTTATGCTCGGCTAATAAACATGATTCCATTCCAGATCTTATAATCAAGGTATGTACATATATGTGATTTGTAATTTTTCATTTACTTTTTTATTTGTACATATATTTTAAGCATTAAATATATGTTAAGTTTTTTGATGAATGTAATAATAATTGCAGGCTAAGTGTATACCCAAAAGCGGAATTTTCATTTCACTTAACAAAAGTTTCAGGTAAAGTTTGACTCTATATATATATATTCTAGTATTTTGTATAATTTCACATTCTTAAATTTTGTTTTTAATGTTGATATAATTATTCAGAGACGTGTCTAGAACAAGTAGTACTATGAGATGTTTGGAATCAGAAGAAATGGCGGACGCAACGAATGAGGCGGCCACTTCATGCCGGAAACCTTCACCAGTTGTAGTGGCAAAAATGCCGTCTGCCGAAGAGCTTGAGGAGTTTTTTGCCAAAGCGGAAAAATATGAGCAAAAACGTTTTGCAGATAAGTAAGTACAATATAATAATTTATGATTAGCAACTAACTAATACTAGTAGATTATGATATCTAGTCGTACTTATAAAAAAATAATAATTATGAGTGCACCATGAGTAGATCATGTGAACATTTACAAATAAAATGAAAAAAAGAGAACGTTCGTTAAATTTCTTTTTACGACAGCCGATTCCAAATTTAGGAATCACATTCGAACCCAAATAAACTTCTTTAAAACTAAAGACCTTATTAATGAGTCATTAATCTCATTGACAAAATATAGTTAACTAAAACACTCCTAATGGGAGGCATCATTACCTCATCATATCGGTCATCTAAACTGATGCCATTAGCGCCAACACATAACTAGGTGCATCAATGGTTTCTTTGGTTAATTTACTACGAGATTTTGATGACGGTGTATAGGTATAAGTTTTTTTTAATGTATATTTATGCGTAGTTGTGGACGTGGACGTGTATAGATTAATGAAAAGAAAATTAAAGTTATGAAGAAAGCCATAAGATTTTATTGATAAATCTACATCAAATTTTTACCATATATAACAAATATACATATTATATTGTACATTATACAACTGTGTAAAGGGTGTATTATTGTAGATGGCAAAAACTGTTTGTAAATATATCAAATGAAATTTGTTAATTGTATGTCAGTAAAATAGTATTGATTATAAAATGATAATTATCGAGACATTTAAGGTACATATAGGTTGGTATAAAGTATAAACATGGGTACGTATTATATATATAGTACAAGTGGTAAGTTTCAGCTAATAATATTTGTTTTTTGTTGCTAAATGAACAGGTACAACTTTGATATTGTGAAAGATGTCCCGATAGAAGGAAGGTACCAATGGATAAAGTTGAAGCCATAACTATTTGAAATGATGGCCTAAAAAGTGATTGGAGAAATGAAGACATCTTATTTAGGTTGTTTCTAGTTTGTCACTTACCATGCCACTACTATACTAATTAATTGGTAATTTTATTTATAATTTAGATTAATGATAAATGTGATTAATCTGGTTCGTTTAAATGTATTTTTAAAAATTTGATGCTAGTTAATTAGCACCAGATTTTTAAAAACTTATTTACGTTTATTATATTAAACACATGTGTCTCTACTCTTGTGATTTCTATGGAACTATTTGTAACTTTTTAATTTCTTGTTCTGTAAATATCATGTGTTGGAACTATTTGTAACATTTTATTTTGTTCTGTTAATAATATCATGTGTTTGTGTAGTTAACCGTTAGAAGGTTCTTTGTTCTGCAAAAATAACTATCACATTTTCCTTTGCAAAATCTCTCTCTCATCTGGCCAGCACTACTGCGACATCACAGTGACTGTAACTTTGTGGGGTCATATAATGAAGAGGTTGCATTTCTATTAAGGAAAATTTCTTATGGATCTATTATATCTAACACTTTTCAGAATTTGGGCGAAGTTGTCAGCAACTTGCTATACTTTTCCAACTATATATTTTCCTTTTCACAAATTTTACTTATAAATTAATGTTTCAATTATGCCTTCTAATTCGTTTTCAAAAACATATATGGATTTAATCGATAAGCTTTCGAGTTAATTGAGTACTAGACTTATGCAGTTATGCCAGCACAATGTGACGACAATGGTAATAACGGAGGCGACTGATGGTGATAAGTAGTGGTTAACGATGTAAATGTAATTGATGTAAAAATAGATCTTTATTTTTTTTATGGGAATTAAGGTATAATATTTCATTAAGGGTATTTTTGGTAGACCATGTATGTTAGGTTATAGGTGTATTGAATGGTGAGAGCCATTTTAAGTACATTAAAACCTGTAATTTGAGAAGGGGTCGGAGTAAGGCTGACAATTGGGTACCTGTTAAGACCTGTTAAATTAACTGTTAAGCAAAAAATATACTATGCAACTTTTTTATTTTTTAAAATAATTTTGTGCGCACCGAACCTGTTAAGATCTGTTAAGACACGATTTGACAGCTTTACATCGGAGTGGAGTTGATAATTCATAAATTAATTTAGTATAGATGGTATCCTATTAAAAAAAAATGTATACATGGATAGTGACATAGTGTTTCTAACTATAGGTTACAAGTTATAATTGTTGCTTAATTGGTTTTTCACATATACGATTTTACAACAACAGTTAATTAAATGAAATCCAACAACAGTAAACCATATGTGTAGTTCTACAAAAGTCTTGGTTGCTCACTTCGCGTAATTTAACAGATTAGATCATGTTGTCTTTGTACGTGTGCCTCTATCTTAAATACACAAAAGTTTGTTGACGATTTGACAAACTACAAAGTTTGTGCATCAATAATGTTTGTGCCCATACATTTAAACCTATTGTACTCTATAATTTGTGGAAATTGGCCATGACATTGAAAAGGGTACTTTTGTTTCGGAATGGATTGAGAGCTCGGCAGTTTCATCAAATTTGTCACCATATACTTGGCAGGAAAATTTTCACATTCCCAAGTAAATTCAAAAGGAAATTTGATCCTCATCATATAAAGGTTATATAATTGTATGCTCATAAGTTTCATCTCTCATAATTGTATACCAATTAATAATGGCGTCAATGATCCACGATCGGACTGGTAAGGCATTTAGATTTTACTTATAAGACAGAGGTCTAATCTTCCGTTGATCTTTGTGACCTTTTTTCTCAAAAATGAAACTACATGATGAGTTTGAGCTACCCAGTGTTGTTTGCATTCACAAACATATAGGGTTGTTTTTTTCGTTATTGGGTCCAAACTTTATTCATTCGCCGATTACATACATCAATAATATGATCGAGGGAGATGGTGTACACTAAAATTAAAGTGATCACATTATTATGATCATACTTTTCACATGAAAGCATCTTTGTACATCATGATGAGGGTTATGAAATTCCCTTTTTGGTGAAGGGTCCTTTGCATTGAGCCTTTTATGTTTTTTCATCATAGAGTGAGCATGATATATAGAATCTCGTTTTTTATTTTTCTTGTCATGTGCACTTATTCCGCCTACATTCATTGCTTTTCCTTTTCCATTTATAGTATTTTCATCTTTTGAGATTCTTTTCTTTATATTATTATGAAGAGACTAATTAAACTTGAATATACCCAAATAAAGTAACAAAATGTATCTTGATTTGTAAGAAAACAAAAAAATACTATTCAAGTGAAGTGAGGTCACATAGAATGGGAGCCTAGTACACGTACGCTGTTGTTTCTTTTCAAGAATCACTTGGTCGTTCACGTGTATTCATTACCAAAATTTCAATGGGTCAAAAATCCACATTATTTTACACAATACTTCCAAGTCTTCATATATATAGAAGTTTATACGTATAATGTATGACGTGATTAAGGATATTTTTAAAACGAAAAAGGTAGATATATTATGAATATTAAATATTCTAACGTCAAACTAATTTTAAATCTTAGGAAGGCGAAAAGCGACAAGTATTTTATAGGGAATTATTAGTTGAAAACTAATAAAGGGGAGGAGAATGAAAAGAGAAAACAAAGGCACGTGCAAGGTGGGGTGGAGTATTGGTTACTTTAATTGTGCTTTGGATCTGCTGCCTAAATTTGTAACTCCCCTGTCCCAACGCTCCAATGCCAGCCTCGAAGAAACCTGTGAACAAAACAAGAGAATGTTACATCCTACTCTACTCCTTGTAACGTTGTCTTTCTACATTCTTAATCACTTTTATGGTAATAACTTTTTAAAAAAAAATTCATTTACACTTGCTCCGACAAACCGCCGGCGGCAATTATATACAGATATTTACAATAAATTAAAATTACACCAATCCGACCAACTAATACAATGATGTTTTGATCGATTCTTGTACCAAAAAAAGTCAAGGGACTTGATATCTTAAATGATAGAAGCAACATTGTCATTACCATGTTTCCAAATCATCCAACAACTATTCATAATGAGACCTCTAATCGCCTCCTTTTCTTCCCTGTTCTTTCCGTTTGTTCGTGAAACTCAAGAAGGTCCTTGACGTCAAAAACAAAAAAAGGTCTTGTCTTGCACCACTCGCTAGCGGCTTGTCAAAAATCAGCAGCCACTCCACATTCACAAAAGAGGTGGCTAATGGTTTCCAGTCCCTCCCCACATAACACACACGCCAAATCCCCGAAATTGCAGCTACGCTCCAATAGGGCAGTCATGGTAGGATGCGATCCATGACTGCCCTCCACAAGAGTAAGTTACATTTTTTCGGGACCCATTTACATCAAGGGAACACATACCTGTTGGTGAAGTCTTTCTCTCTGTTGAGAAAATTTTTGACACTTCTTGTCGTCATAACATTGTCCTTAGTGCATTGTAAAAAAAAAATATTAAAATAAAACAAATAGGACAAGATCTTGACCCTTAGATCATGGTTAAATTGATGCACGAAGATTTACGAAGCAATTGATGCATGATGATTTCATGATGCACGGTGATATTAAGTTAAAAAAACCCTCTTGTTTTATTTGTTTACTACAATATTTGTTTTATTTATCATATATATATATATAGTTTAACTCACTTTCAAAAATCGGTTGACGGGTTTTTTCAATTTACTTTTTATCTGATAGGTTTTATGTGAAATACTATGTGTGGTATCGTGTATAGTAGAATATGAATATATAGTAAAGCTCGATCACACTATGGTGTTGTTATTTGTAATGTTATATTATGTTAGTATCACATTTCGCACTTCACTCCTTTTGAATTTCCACGGTAATCACGCTCATTCATTTAAAATTAAAAAAATAAATAAATATATAGTGAAGGCAAAAGCATATACATAAATGGAACCATAGATAAATCGAGTCAGGATTTTACATTTTGGAGGTCGATTACTTCATTGAGAGTGGTCAATTTGTTAAATAGTATTCTTGTAATCGTATTCTTGCTTAATTGTTGCTTATTGCATGATTAGATATGTGCAGATTAGCTTATGATAAAGCTGGTTCAGTTTAAGAGAGCTTGTGTCATGTGCTTATCGGCTTAAGGACTTGTGGTGAACTTCTGGTGCTTAAAAGGACTAAAGATGATTTTTCTGAAAACTTCAAAGTAGAGGAACCAGTTTTGTATTTTTCATATATATATTTTTGTATATAAATAGAACCCTTAGGGTTCATAAAACCGTTTTCCTGTTTTTTGTTAATTATTCTCTCGATCATATTTCTGTAAATCTCTCTCAAATTTAAATTTGATCTTTGTAATAGAACACACAATAATCTAGTTGTGTAAATCTCAGCTGAATAAGAGTTGGGATTTTGGTTGATTTCAAGATTATTTGTTGATTCAATTTAAATTGAATTTAGAGATAGATTAAATTGAGATTTAATCTATATATTCTGGATTATTAAAAGTTTGTTAACAATTGAAGAAATTTGTGTTGATTTAATTTTTGAGATGCAAATTAACTTACAAGTTGTGTTGGTTGAAAGAAATTAATATTTTTAACTGACTCCATTTTGAAATGAAAGCTATATAAATCACTTTGAAACAACCAAGTAATCATCAAGTATTTATAAAGTGTAGGTTACATTAGACCACTCCGCATGCTCTACAAATTAAAGCATGCATAGCATAGAATTTTGTAATTACAATTAACAAGCTAGAAGCATTAAAAAAAAAAAAAGAGCGAGATTCAAAAGTACAATAATCTTTGTTTTTGAACATTCTTTGTTTAAAATAGCTATAAAGAACAGATAACTAGACATAAGTTTGCTTTACTTTCTGTGCTACTCAAAAACTTAGCCCTTTTGTCCCATCCCAATGGAATTTCACATCAAATCTTACGATAATCTCTTTTATCAAAAATGAAATATTATTAATTCTGACTCCAAGGCAATTTATCTTCTTTAAGGACAAAAGTTTATATATTATATTCCCTTGCCTAGCTAGCAATTACAAAGAATATTACTCAAATGATCAAGTCAATAGCCGGTTAAAAAAAAGGAAGTGAATAAGTGATCAAGTCAACAACGAACCAACACCAGCGACCAAATTTTTGAATATCTTTGCAAAATAACCAAATGATTATTCGTGACACTACTAGTTTCACGAAATCCACTTGATGTCATGAGACACTGAACTCCCGACTCTGTTCGTCTAATTTGTTATGTGAACAAAAAAAACACCATGTAGCCAATCAGACTGGTTAGCCATCAGTTTGGCTCGGAGGATGAGAGGATCACCGTTAACCCTTTCACGAAAAAGGCTAGTTGTTAAGTAAAAAAAAATTAGAAATTTTATTCTCTCACAAAATGGTCATTTGCTTCATGTATGTATTAGTATGCAATTTAACATTTACTATAGCATGCTCCATCACATAAACATTTTATTCTTAAAGGTAATTAGTTAGACATTCACACATAATCTACATATGCTTGTAAATTTGTTTGAGACTTCAAACCATAATTTTATCGATTTTTATAGTCATTTATGTAAATAATTACCTTGAAAGTTGAAACCACTAGTATGAACATGTAAAACAGTTGATATAAATGGTGAATCGTAAAAATTATATTAGACGGGACTTAAAAATTGACAAAAAAAAATGACGGGCCACAATATTGATTTCAGCAAATCACTTAACAATATAAAAACCAGTTTAAAGTTGTAAAATTAGGAAATCTTATTTGTATTGTAGACTTTGGGTGATCCATTAAGCATAATTGGGTGCTAATGTGCTATGAAATCATCGCTAAAATCTTTGATGGTCTGAGTTAATTAAGATGGGATATTTAGTAAGGTGCATGGTAATGTATAAAATGATTATATCGAAGGCCAGTAGATTTTAGATAATGCACTCAACCCCAAAGAGACAATGAAATTCATGAACAAGTATAAAAGAAGTGTTGATGCCAAAATTAATTTTGAAAAAACATACATTCGTTTGAATTCAAACTTTTGTTCGGAATCATGGATCACATGAGTTTTGGGCATTGATAGTATAAGTGGATAAAGACTTATTTGGTGAACAATCCTGTAAAACATATAATCCAATGGGCCAACAGATATTACTACGAGAGAAGAAACACTACAACATAGGCCTCGGTAATAGACCCAACTACCAAAGACAGTTATGGGCTTATGGCCTTTTGGGCCTTTATTTTAATTCTACAAGTAAATTTTTTAATGACAACTCAATAACAAATACATACATATACATATATATATATATATATAATTGAGGTTGAGTATTGTAAAACAAGTATTAAAGTAAAACAAATAGGACTAGATCTTGACCCTTAGATCATGGTTAAATTGATGCACGAAGATTCACGAAGCAATTGATGCATTATAATTTTCATGATGCACGGTGATTTTCAGTGAAAATAAACCTATTGTTTTATTTGTTTTACTTTAATACTTGTTTTATTTTACCTAAAACCTATATAATCTTTATATATATTTATCTTAGGACAAAAACTCACAATGTTAAAAATAAAAAAATAAAAACAGAGACTAAAACTAATAAATTTTTGTTGGATGGGTAATACCACATATATCATTAGGACCAAGTACAAAACCTTTCTTAGATGTCCAATATATATTCCAAAAAAATTTCGACTGAAAAAATACCATCATACGATTGTCATGACTAATAAGTCTCTCATTAAGAAAGACCTAGAATCACATGATGGGTTCCCGGCTGTTAGGTATGTTACTCCTTTTATGTAAAAACTAGAAGGAAATAACAAGTCAAACGTTGTCACATTTCCTTGTATCATAAATTCATAATTATGGGTTGTCTACTATTAATATGGTATAGTCTTTTTAAGTCTTTCTCTATAGTAGTGAAACTGATGGTTGTAGCAAATTCTAGCTTTATTTATTTAGGTACATGATCTTTTAACCCTTTATAAAAAGAATTGGATTAATCTATATTAAACATAATTTTTTATTCCTAAAATGTCCATTTCAGCATATTTATGGTTCCAAAATGCCTTCTATACATTACAACACTTAAATACCATATAGTTTTAAAACAATCGACAGAATCTTATAATCTATAATTTTGACACTCTGTAACCAATGTATTCATCCAAAAAAATGGTATAAAATTTCGCCACAACACAAGAATACTAAGCTCGTAAACAATAATATGTTCAACTAGTTCAAGTGACCATATTTAAACCCCGCTAGCCTAAAAGAAGTTCTCTTTATTCCGCTTTATGTTATGGGCACGTTTTGCTTAAAACTCGTAGGTTACCGATCTACCAAATGTGACGTTGATATTACGATTACGAGCAAGATACCCGTGCAATGCGGCAGTAGTGGTGGGGAAGACGGTCTAGTGGTGTCGGTGATGGTACTATTTGTGGTGGTGGCGATGTCAAGTGATGTAGGTTGATATAATTATGATAGTAGAAATTTTTTGAAAATAAGAGTTTAAAGTGTTAATTATTAAAATAAAGGTTTAGAGTGTAAATTAATTCATTAAGGATTAAACATAAAGTCAAGGGCAATTTTGGTAATTCAAAGATAAAATTACTTAAAATAAAAAAATGTTTTTTCTTTATAAGAGAATATAGATACAGAATATAAATAAAGAAAAGGCATTAGCGGGTAACGAATGACTTTAACGAGCTTCGTGAGTGTGTGTATATTTTTTAGCTCCATAGATACATTCATTGTTCAACAAAACAAGAAGGCGAATTGCAAATGAAGCTAGCTCAACTGGTAGATGCATCTCTGGTTTTTTTCCACAGGCTTCGAGTTTAACTCTTAGAAGTGACAAGTCTGTGGGTTTTTTCCCTGAATCATCTGTAACGGCTTATGGTCTACATCTCGTAGTCTAGAGTACGTACTAGGGTTCGCCATTATACGGTGAGGTGTTTTCTGATGTCAAATACCGACTATCTGTTCAAAAAAAAACAAGAAGGTGAATTCAAAAGTCAAAAGCAAACCATTTGACTTTTTTTTGAACGACATTTTATTCTACTCCTACTCCTAAATTACACGTATGCCTGGAAATCAGGACTCTCGAAAAACCTCTATTAATCTACCCTCACAAATATGAGAAATGAGACTCGAACCCAGGTAGATCCTTTCAAGGTCAAAGACCTTACCAATTGACCATCAATCCCATTGACTCAAACCATTTGACTTAATCTCTATTATTAATAAAGAAGAATTGTTTCTAGAAGAAAAAATATGATGTGTCATTCTATAACTTTTTCCTACAATTTTTATAATTAAAGATGATGTCATGTTACAAAAATACATTTATTCTAATTTAGCATATATTTTCTTTAGTCTATCATAGTTCAAAATTTTCATTTAAGTCTTGATAAAATATTTATAAATTTAAATTAATGATATTTTCTTTATCTATCTTCAAGTAAAAATTTATTTTGGAGTTAAAATACATAAGTACATAAGTTTAGTTCTCTTTGTGACAATTTTTATTAATTACAAATTTATAGTAATGATTTAAGATCAAAGTTTGCATCTTATTACAATTTATATTTTGTATTTGTAACGAAACATATTTACAACGACCCGGATTGAATCCGGGTTGATTAGCTAGTAAGTTAATAAAAAGAAACGTTATATTTTTTCAACAAAATTACTAAATTAGAAATTGTAAATGCATAAAAAAGGATGAAAAATATATTGGCACAAGACCTGTGTAATACTAATACCAGTATTAATATTTTGAGTATATATTGCTACAACTTCACGTCATGACTCATATTTCAGGTGGGATATTGTTTTGCTTTTAAGTTTCGTAGATTAATATCAAAGAAACTATTGATAACCATATTAAGTTATTAGTCAACCTTTAGTTATAAAAAGAAGTTGTTACTTTTATGTGATTTTAGGTTTCTCGAATATTTACGTGACAAAAACAAGTTTACTCAACTATGATAGCTAAATTAAGCATTAACTCGCATTGTATCATGAAATGTCTGTGGCAGCCGGCCAATGGGTTAAAAACTCAGCGGCATTCCGAGTCCTGTAATGATGCTTGAATCCTGGGAGACCAGGGTTCGAGTCTGAGCATGCGAGGTTTTACCTCTAATTTAACGTCGTGTCTTCTGTAGCGGTTAAATTGGTGAGTTTTTTCTTCCTTGTGGTCCCTAACTTCGTGAATTGACATTGATGACGTATCCGCTATCACCCAGGGTAATCCTAACTCTGGGAAGGCTGCAGACTAAGAAATTACCCAGGGTGTTACGCAACCCAGGCTGAAGAAGATAAGCACAAGAAAGATATTATCATATCATTTCCATAAAGAAAGGAGATCATTGCTAAAGTTAAGGAGCTTAAGCCGCATCTGGAGGCTTACCCTTCACGAAAGATCACTATAAATGGGAGAAGACCCTAAATAGTAAGACATCCAACAATTACGGGAAAAACCCTAAACAACTCACATACAAGATCTCAGGAAAAACCCTAAAGATCAAAACACACTCAAACCGACGTATAAGGGAGCAAAAATCCTACCGAGAGAGAATTACTGTTAAATCCCCTCAAACTCCTAAAATCATCTAACCTAATCCGTTGTACATCACCTTTTATGGGGTTTGCTAAATACAGCCCTTAGGACTGTGTTTAAGGTGCATAAATTGTTTGTATATTTACCATAAAAATTAGAAGCCAGACTTTTAATATGGAAAATATAACTTTTTTTTATATACATTAAATACAACCCTATAGCATTTCCGTTTTCTAAAACATACCACAAGTCCACAACTAATATATTCAATTTCCTTTCACATGATAAACATAGAATATTCCACATTTTATTTTTATCACTATATCAAACTCCAAGATCATCATCATTTTGACATTTTCTATATCAAACATCTATGTGACCACATTATTACTTTATTAAATACACATGACAATACTTATAATATATTTTAAAGTTTAAAATATATATATAAAAGGGATATAATCATAAAATAAGCCGAAAACACATCTTCACACACAAAGAGATCACATTTCCGCATCACCCTTTCTTTGCATTTGCTGCTGGACCCCAATCACTCCATCACCACACCATCATCTACCCCAAACTTCCCCTCTTTTCAATTACCATCTTCATTTAATTTTCTTTAATTTTAATAAAACAAAAAATAGTATTTAGTATGTTGACTAATAGCTCAACAGGTGGAACTTTTTTCTGGTTTCAAGATTCTAAATCTTTATCAAAATTTGAAGGAATTGTTGTAATTTTCAGCTGGGGTTCTGTTCGAGATTCACAATTGAAGGAATATGTTGATCTTTATTGGTCTATTGGATGGAATTCCCTTGTTGTTCAGTCTGATTTCCTCAATCCGTAAGTGTTATATATATATATATATATATATATAAAGTTGTGTTTTTTATACATAAAGTTGAAAACTTTTATGTGGGTTTTGGTTAAAAGTTGTTTATTTGATGTGGGTATTTGTTAAAAGTTAATTTAATAGTGTAGACTCTATATTTAGAATGTTCAAGGTACAAAAGAATATATGTAAAGATAGATTCAAGGGATATATGTGAATATTATTATTATTTCAATGTAAAAAGTTAGAGAATTTTTGATAATTTTTCTGTCTAGATGTAGGTTGAAATTAAGGGAATTAAGTAAGTACTACAGTATTAAGGTTTTGATTGGTGTCATTTAAGCTTTTAGGGATAAAGTTTGTATCTTTCGATGAATATTGAACTCTGCATAATTAGCACCATTCAGGTTTCAGTTAGTTGTTAATTGGATTTTGGTATGGAGACTGTTTAACCGACAACGTTAGATATAATTGTTGGCTGGTTAACATTGAAGCTATCTGTAATAAGATTGATATGTTTAAGGGGGCCCTGTGGAAGTGATGATATGATATTCAGTAATTAGATTCATATGATCAAGTGTATTATAACAGGCTCTGGAAATTTGTGTTTAATGTGCTCCTGCCTTTTGTAGTTGATTACATAATCAGGCAAGTCTGATTATATGATCTTTACACAATCAGTTCCAAAACGAAAATCGAGCATTCCTTAGGCCATTTCACAATAAGAATAGAATGAGTATCGGCATTTGATCCCAATATGTCCCTTAGATGGGCAATTTATCAGAAAGTACAGGATTTAAAATGAACTTCTGGCGTATTCTATGAGTTAATGATAGTGTATTGAGTATTAACTGAACTAGGACAAACCTCTATATAACTTGTGCTAAGGTTAAAAACTTACGCACGAGTTTGAAGATAAGCAGTGTAACTTTGGCTATGTATATTTGTCAGTCACATTGTAAAATTGGTCCCACCAGATGGTGTTGTATGGTATTCTAGGCTATTCTTTGTCGATCCTTATTGAGAGGTGGGTTTCATTACAGACCTATGGTATTCCAGGCTATCCTTTGTCGATTCTTTCTGCTACTGTGTTTAGATATTCACAATTTGCCAAAAAAATAGAATGATCTAGAGCACAGTTGCATTTTGTGATATTTGTAAACATTGTTTTTAAAATATGTAATGCAACTGATTTGTGCAGATTTTTCCCAGAGAGAGCCACATCACTCGCATTTTCTGTCCTAAATGAGCTTTTGGAGGTTAGTTTAATCTTTAATGCCCCTTTATCTATTTCATAGAAGTGTATGATAATTTTATTCTTTCTAAAAAGTTGGTTTCTAAATGTATGGCTTGCAATTAAACACATTTTCTATGAATTGAATTTGCTTCTGACTGTAGGAGTTACGATCTAAACCATGTCCCTTAGTCCTGATATCTCTGTCTGGTGGTTCACAGTCTTGTATGTACAAGGTTTTTCAGGTAAACATAATTCACTCTCGTACAAACTTATCTTTCAACTTTTATGATCATAAAAGTAATTTTTTACTTATGATTCAGATCATTGAAGGAACATGTGAAGCACATCTTGGCTTGGTATGTATATTGTATATGTGCAAATTATATGGGGTTGATTTGTTTTTTATTTTTCTTATTGTTATTATTGTTATGTGAAGGATGATAGTCGGTTAATCATGACCTGCATCTCTGGTCAAATGTATGACTCTGGTCCAGTTAATGTGACTGGTGATTTGGGTGCTCGTTTTGCTTTACACCCATCTATTCGCAACGTGCCTGGTTCGTCCAAGTTGGTTTCAATGGTGGCAAAAGGCGTCACTTCTGGTCTGGATGCTCTATTTCTCACTAGATTTGGATCCCAACGTTCGGAGTACTGGCAAACACTTTACTCTTCTGTTGTAAGTTTCAACTTTTTATACAAGCATTTTTCAAAGAATTAAACTTCATTTGAGTTACTGTAATCCTTGGGTTATTGTCATTTCTTTAAATGCAGGGTTTGGAAGCTCCATTTCTCATATTGTGTTCGGAAAATGATGATCTTGCTCCATATCCAGTCATACGAGCGTTTGCTCAACAAGTAGAAGGATTAGGAGGAAATGTTCGACTTATCAGATGGAAGGATTCTCCTCATGTAGGTTAGTTCTTAACTCATTTGGCTCCTTATTTCTACACATGTAGAACTCTTGCACAATTTTGACCCATTTATGTGTTAGAGAGTCAACTCAGGTTATATTTTATGGAAAATTGCATAAAAGTTAATCCACTTTGGCTTGCTTTCCTTTTTGGTTATACTTTGTAGTTGCCATAAAAAGGCTCAAACGTCTAAAAGGTTTTCACTCAGAGTAATATTTCCAGGCTAAACGGTTTCTAGATGATCTGTTAAAAAGAAGTCAACATGGTCTAAGTTACGAGCATGTCCGCTGCAATTTCATCATTTTGATGTGTAATTGGGTTTAAATGCCCTGAATTAAGAAGGGTTGAAAGTTTGAGATTTCTATTATCAATAGTTTGTTTTTTTGGAAATTTGAGCCTTTCTATGGGTGCAAAAAAAGGCATGTGGTGTAAAATAGAATTTAAAAATCACGTTGATTACATTTCACTGCAATAACCCATATAGTTTTTGGCTAATGAATCCGTGTAAAAAAGGGTTATAAGACATTAGCAACGAAGGGACTGGTTAACCTGTATCCTAAAGTTTGCTTCTTTTAGCATGTTACCCAAACCGGGATTTTATACAACTCCTTTTGTTTGCCATAGGTCACTACAAGCACAATCCCATCCAATACAGAGCAGCAGTTACCGAGTTTTTTGAGCACTCAATTTCGATATTTAACCAAAAACTACAAAAACTTGGTGAACGAAGTGGCATGGAAGGCATGCATGATAAAATATGTGAATTAATATGTGACCTTCAGAATGCAGCAGTCGACTCAAACCAAAGCCTTAGAAGAGTAGCAATCGGACCAAACGACCACTTCTTCTTGCCAAGTTCAGCTGAATATCAAAATGGTAAAGAATCTGGATCCTTACAAGATGAACAAAAAGAAAGAAGAGCTGTCCTATTATCAAGTCCGCCAACCCTAAGTCCTCACAGTGTACTTGGTCAAGTTCTCTTTGACGGCTGTGTACCAAAGAATGTCGAAGGTTGGGATATTAAGTTTGAAAACAGACAACCATTTGCATCTGCTCGTAAGCGGCCATCATTAAACGCCTTGAAACGTATGAGAAGATCAAGATTATAAGACAGTAGATCAAGAGAAGCTGTATAATAATAATGTACATAGAAATGACACTGAAGATAGAGAGACCAGTGTGTGAATGGTCCATGTTGGTTATGGTGTCATGTGTTTCGGGGCTCTAGTAAAGGTACAAATGTTAATGGAGGTGTGAGTGATTTTGCACGAAATGTACAGGTAGGACCGGTGTAACGTGTTTTGTAATAGATTCATGCTATATATATGACCCTTTTGAGTTAATAATATGTAGCTCACCTTAGCTGCATGGATGTTCAATCAGCTCTTACATTGCAATTTGGTTACTGTTCATGCCTTCATGGTGTGTAGTGTGTTCAATCAAAGACGTATCATCCTTAATTCAAAAAAAATTAACCAACATTTTCCATCAAATCTCACCAAAAAAAAAAAACCACAAAAAGTGCTAGAATACAGCCAATCAATTAAGGAAACAAAAATCAAATCGCCAAAAGTTAAAATAAGGATAAATACTTAATATAATAGAAGCAAATATTCTCTCACATTCTGAATCGATCTGGCTGTACCGAATTAGCCCGACCATCGACTCTTGTTAGGTTGCCCTGGGCTGGATCCGGGTCACCATCCTCAGACCATAATCACATACAATATTACATTTGCTGTATTATTTTTCATAGCTAAACAAACACAACAAAAAGTCAAAAGTTGTAGTCAAATGTGAACAAACTTCTTTGAAAATTTAGCATCCATGTCAAAAGTGTTCACACATAAGTTAAATTTACTTTCTTGAACGGTTGAAAATTACACCATATTTATTACCAAGTGGGTTAACCCTATATTAGCAATTAACTCATTAATTACACTTCATCTATCATCTATGCCCATAAGTTGTATTCAGAAACCCTTTTTAATGAATGAAATCAAAAATGTTTCAATTCAAAATGAAAAAATGATATTCCTATCACACATTTTTGCCTCTACAAAAATGATACATACATCATACAATTATATTCTATGCATAAAAATCTATACATTCATTGTAGATATCAAAATTTCTTCATAGAAATATCACTTTTCCATTCAAAATACATATTCCACACTTTCATCTCCCAAGACAATGTACCACTGTAGTATGGTATACTGTATAAAATAATAAAAGCCTTTCATAACTATCTTTTCATATTTAATTTTAAAAATCCCATCGACCAATCACCTCACCATAATCAAAAAGTCACAAACCCACTCCTCAGTTTTCTTTATTATTATTTGCATTACATTCAAATTTTAAAATAATTACTGTATAACATTCATACACAAACTCATCCTCTGCTGTGCTTCAACAAAGAAGTCAAGAACACCACATTTCTAATGTCTTCCAAGGTATCCTGTATTACTATATGTCTTGTTTTACACTTGAAAACTTTATTTTGAGATGTTTAATTATATGTTTTAGTATAAGTCATTTTATTTATATTGTTGTTTTTAGTGTTTTGTTTGTTGAAACTGTAACAGAAAAAGGCAATGGAGATTAAGAGTAAAACGTTATTGCATAAAAACCCCACAAATTTTAAACAGAAGGTAAGTTACACATTGACATATTTTTTTACTACTAGTTTCATATGTAACTATATAAGTCATTCTATTTACATTTTGGGCTTATCAGCTTATTGATATTTAAAATTTAAATACCCGATAAGCTCGTTTTGTAGGCTTGTTATGAGATTACAAACTCAAGTTCAGCCGGTAAAAAAACGAGCTTATTGGCTTTTAAGCTGATAAGTCTTACATTTCCAAGCACCCCTTGGTGGTTTTCATGTTCCATTTTGCTGACTCGTTAACGTGACACTCGTTGTAGTCTAGGGAATATTGATTGGTAAAATGTGTTTTAAATGAAGTATTAAGACACATGACAACTTTATATAAGAATGGGTTAAAGTTAAACCAGTTTTTAGACATATCATTACCAGTTCAAAATTTGTTTATAACCATAAAATTTAGAATTTTTGTATAAGTAGGGATTTTTCTGAAGTTTTTGCAAAACCATGTAGTCAACAAATTTATTTGCAAAAGTGGTATATCCGAGGTTGAGAAAGTCGGATTCTTAGGGCGCGTTTAGTTGGAGAAAATGTTTTTAAGTTTTCCATTTTTAGTTTTCTAGAAAAATGAAAAGGTTTTTCATTTCTAAAAAACCCTTGAAATTTTTGAAAACGCGTTCAAAATAAAAGATGGAGTTTTCATTTTAGAAAACTAGAAAACATGTTCAAATTCACTTGTTTTCTAATTTTAGGTTTATAAAAGGTTTAGAAAATAGAAAAGTGAAAACAAAAACTGAAAAAAACAGTTTTCTAATTTTAGTGCAAAAGTTGGAAAAGGGAATTTTCATTTTCCAAGGAAAACTTTTCTAAAAAGTTACAATTTGAACGCGTTTCCTGTATTCCATGTTTTCTTGGAAAATGAAAATGGAAAACAAGGGAGTTTTCTTGAACTAAACGCACCCTTAGCGTTGTCTTTGAATTGCAGGAGAATCCGAGTTTCTCAAACTCAGACATAAACTTGAAAATGCCACTCTTGCAAATGATATTGTTGACTATCGGCTTTTGCAAGACCTTTTGGAAAAATCCCCACTTTTACAAAGAATTCACAAAACTACCTTCTTAAGGATTCATCACCGCCTTGCTTGGGTACCATGTAGCTTGTTCTGCAAAGCTCACCTATTGGACTAATTATTTTGTTATTTTATAACTCTTGTTGTATTAAAGCTTAATGTGTTCTTGTTAACTTTATTAGCAGAAGACTTTTGATCTACCACACAAAGAAATAGTAAGGTTAGTTCATAATCTATAAGTGTATATTGGATATTTTGCATATTTTGAGGACCATTTCTGACTATACACTATTTGTGCAAAACATAAGCTATGATCCTAAGATGGCTGCTTCGACTCAACCTTCTAATTCACAAGCCAAGTCGGCTGCCATGGCACGAGCCAACGAGCTTCAAGCAAGCCTACCATCTGAGTCACCTAGTTTTGTTAAGTCTATGCTCCCATCACATGTTACCCGTTGCTTTTGGCTGGTAATTAAGCTCAATATTATGCTATAATCAAAGTATAATCATATAAGCGATGTGTAAGTCTTATTTGGGCTAAATGTGACAGGGGATGCCCAAGAAATTCTGTGATGCATATCTTCCGAAGGATGATGTGACAGTTGTGTTGCTGGATGAACATGAACAAGAATTCAACACAAAGTATCTTGATCGCAAGACTGGATTAAGTGGTGGCTGGAGAGGATTCTCAATTGCTTGCAAATTGGTTGAGGGAGATGCTCTAGTTTTTCAGTTGATTGAGCAATGGAAATTCAAGGTAAATATATGACCAAATTTCATTGTTAAGTCAAGCAAATGTAGAGGTGAAAAATGAACGAGAGCAAGCTTTTTCATCTTTTTACGCATTGTCGAATTAAGTATTGACTTAACTTCAAGGTCTACCTTTTTCTTTTGACTAATTTGAAGGTAAACTTTTCATCCAACAAATTTTTGAAGGAATGAGCCAATATGTGAAGAAAATGAAACTTGGGTGGCATGATGTTCAGTTTTACTACATTATCTTCTACTTGTTCATGATTTTATTTGTATATAAATGTTCTTTGCAGGTCTACATTGTAAGAGTAAATGATCTGAATGAAACCGATGGAGCTCTTGGCCTTCTAAACTTAGTTCATTATGGTATGGATGTTTGTAAGTCACTTGACATATTTACCGCAGTCCTTTGCTGTTTTGTAAAGGTTGCAAGATGGATAGGTCTGGTAACAAATTAATATGGATTTAGGTTGAAACAGGACAACTTTTAGTATGTGGTTCAATAAGTTGGGTAGGTTTGGTTAGATTAAATTCACATTAACATGTAGGAGATCTTAAGTATTAACATTAAACTTCAGGGGAGACTCAACCCGTTTGACCCATTAGGACCCAATCATAAGTTAATGGGTTGATATTGGCATATTGCCATCTCTGGCATTTCTATGTATGTGGTCCTTATTTTTCTTTTTCATTTTTCTTCTTTAACTTGATCAGACAAACATCAAAGTGAAAATATGGAAATAGATTCACACGAAGACACTGTTCAAGAGAATGGCTTAGTAGCATTTGAGCAATCCGAAGAGGATAGTGAGTCTGCAAATTCTGATTCAGTAGTTTCTGAAGGACTGCGATTCTTAGAATCAGTTATTGAGTTCAAGGATATCAAGTGTGTTGATGATTTCAGAATTGTTGTGGATGGTTTAGTCATAGATTCTGAAATACCAAAACATTTTCAGATCAAATACTATGATTTATGCAGCAGTCAAAAAACTTATCTTCATGAAAACCTCCTCAAGGGTCTTAATGTTAAGCTAGCTGTTGGAATAATTCTTGAAACTATAACAATTGCTGATGCCATTAGAGCTTGTAAAGCCAGCATTACTCGTGATGATATAGAAACATGGGACAAAACTTTGAAGGCATTTGAAGAAGTAGGCATGAAAGTTGGGTTTTTAAGAGGCCGGATAAGTAAGCTTGTGGGACTATTGTTTGAATCAAATGAGCTCTTGGAAGCAAAAAAGAATGAACAAGTAAAGGCAGAAGAAGAGTTAAGAGTTATTAACAAAAAGCTTTGTGAGGCTAAAGAGCTGATCAAGAATCTTGACGTTGAGATCGAAAATTTGGAGTTGAGAGGCCATGACCTTGAGCCAATCTTCCATGAAGAAGCTAATGCACCTTGGTGATGTATCTTCATCTACAAACGTGGTTTTTGTGTAGAATGGTAGCATATTTTGTGAGCAACGTCTCAGTTTTGGCATAGGAGGCTTGCACGATGAACTAATTTCGTAGGTCATAGGTACATTAAGGATTGCACTACGAACCTCGCAAATTGTATGGCTTAGTTTGTATAATTTCAGTACTGTTGTCTCAAATCTTAATATAGGTTGGGTTTGTACTATTCTAGAAAGAGTACTCATATATCCTCCTAACAAAACCCTCCTAATAATTCACCTAATGCATTTCTTTTGTAATCTATTAATTCTCTTTTTTAATTATAATTTTATCCTTAGATCACACAATGTGTCATGATCATATTATTAGAAAGATTTTTGGAAGGATATAATAGAAGGATTAAGCATTTTCCTTATAGAAAACAACATAACATTTCACTTCGCCGTTAAAACAAACATAATTAGTCATTGTTAAGTTAACATATATATATATATATGCGTTATATAATTATATATAAAATATTAATTAGTTAATGAAAGCTTATTAACAACAATTATATAAATTTTAAATAACCATCACTAAATGGCATAATGGAAAGGAAACATGTTTGTTCAGATAAGGTCTAATGTTTGAGTACTACTCTAAGCATATTTGTGAGTTGCGAAAGATATAGATAGTTTTCACTTTTCACCTTCACACTTCTGGGTAATAGTGGTTTAAATTCATATCTAATTGGTGAGGACTCTCTATCTAAAACCGATTAAGACAAGATATGTTAGATATTCCGTCGTTCTCGAATAATTTACATATATTATATGGGAAAAGAGAATATAAGGTTGTGCGGCACCTAAGCTTAGGTGTGGAACCCCTCACATACTAATATTTTATTATTTCTTGTTTAATGAATAAATGCATGGGCCCCCATGATTTTTATGGATTAAAAAAAAACAATATGTGAGGCTTAGATATCCCACAGTCTTATATTCTCATCCCCATATTATACATACATACATATATATATATATATATTCTTACATGAAAATTGTTTTTTGATTGTTTTCAGAATAACTTATGTGTAATTTTAAAGTTTATAATTGTGTGGAGGCATGAATTATCATCCGTTATACAATTATGTGGAGATTTTGATTCTTAATTACATATGCACAAATATTGCTATGATCACATGTGAAAGCTTTAAATGTCCATTTATATATTAAATATCATATTTTAAAAGACAACTAAATTAAGCAACATAAATTCAATACATATTTACCATGTGTTCACCATAAAACTTGAATTCACAACTTTTAATATAACGGTAAACAATTTATAAGTTTAAAAAAAACTTATGTCTTGTTTCAAAACAATTTTATTCAAATAATGTTTAAAAAGAAAAAATCTGTCATATGTTTTTTTTATTCAATTAGTAATTAGATTTTTGTTGAAATTGCTAGTAATTAAATCCGCATTAGTTTTTCATTTCAACAATGTATTTCGAATCGTATCAGTACTCATTATAATAATTATTAGTATGAGAGATGATTAATTTTTCTAATTCATTAGCTTACAAATCTTTCTAATTTATAAAATGATGACATATAAAAATTTAAGGGGTAAGATTTGGAAATAGATTGTGGAATTCACTTGTCACATTTATATAGCTTTAAAATGATTTTTAGATTAAAGTTTTAAAAAATCAATCATTTTCTTATTACTTCTTCGTTCCATATTAAATGTCCAATTTTGACTTGTCAAGTCTTTTACTTGCAACTTTGATCATAAATATCTTTTTTTGTGTTATATAATAGTTGACGAAAGTTATATCAATGAAAAGTATATTGAAAACTCAATCCGTTCATATATTTTATATAAAGTGTTATATGATATAGACTAATATTTTTACGGTTAAAGTTTAAAACAGAAGAATTGACAAGTCAAAAGAGTAGTTGTGTGGGAATTTGAAAGGATGATTGTTTGTTGTAGTTCAAATTTTGGCTCCATATTCCATCTCCCTAGACAATAGTACTAGCATAGTAGCACGGCTTGAAATCCTGCTGACATTATAATTTTATTTTACCAAAAAAAAACCCCTTCTTTCGATCCACCGTTTTCACTTTTCAATCAAAATCCACTTTCCATATCTTTTTCAATTTTTGAAAAAACATTAATCAAACGGTAAATCCTTTTTACAATTTTATACATCCCTTTCATCTTCTCACCCACATACTCTTAAAAAAATACCTTAAAAAAATGGCTAAACACATCAACTCTACTCCTTTGTCTTCTAAGGTATTAAGTACATTCTTAAATAACAAATGTGTGACATGTTTATTTAATTATTTCTGAATGGACTAATAATATTCTGTGTGTTTTTTTATGTTTTTTTTTTTTTGTCTAGTGGAAGCAGAAAAAGGCATTGGAGATTATGAAAAAGTTGCAAAAAAAAGATACAAATCCTAAACAAAAGCCCAAGACTGTGAGATCATCTATTAATTTTTTTAATAATTATTTGATTTTTTTTATAGCAACATAAAGTAAAGTAAAGTACTCCTAATGCGGCCTTCCACGGCTTATGGGTCCCAATGTCGTCGAAGACGGTGTATGGAGAGGTTAAGATGTAGACAGCCTTACTCCTACCAAAGGTAGAGAGGCTGCTTCCAACCTTGCTAGCCATGAGGATCAAATACATGACCTCTCTTTCCGGAGGCAAGGGCTTCAACCACTAGTTGTTTTTTTTTTGATAGTAACATCTTATTATGTATGTGTTGCTTTTTGAAGAGTTTATCTGGTTAATTGCGTTTTCAAATAATATGAAAAGTGTTAAGTAGAAAAGTCAAAAGTGATTACCTGTGCTTTCAAATATTCAAATATTAAAATGCGGTGTTCGAAAAACAGGTTGCAACATGCTTTTTGAAAATACCGTTTTGAAATCGCATAATATGTTTTGTAAACACAATCCCAAACACATATCCCCAATATCGTATGCTAGGTAGGTTGCTAACCTAGTGGTCGAAAATGTGTATATACCAGCTTAGGACTAAAGGTGCCTTTGCCATGGTGCTTGAGAATTTAAATCTCACTTGAGACAAGTGTAAGTTAGTGCCATTAAAAAAATAAGCTCTTCTTTCTATTTTTAATGAACTAAAATGATAAAACTACTTTTCTG
Organism: Erigeron canadensis; assembly: GCF_010389155.1. Lineage (NCBI taxonomy): Eukaryota > Viridiplantae > Streptophyta > Magnoliopsida > Asterales > Asteraceae > Erigeron > Erigeron canadensis. Next base: position 29,328,753 of record NC_057763.1, on the reverse strand, counting down.
CACAACGTGTTCAGTAAGCTTATTAAGCAACTTATGAACTTATTGCATTACCAACATACAAACTAAGCCTGTTTAGTGTCTGGAAGAAGGGGGCTTCTTTCATTTTTAAGGTTTGGATCATGCGTTTTCAAACATCTTGACGAAGAATGATTAACATGAGTTGTTTCAAATGAGTTTACCTGGACATTCAACATCAAATGAAACATAAAAGTTAGACCCAAATGAAACACAAAACTAACGCTTAACTACCAGATCAGAACACAAAATCTGTCTCGACCTTTTTACTGACCTTTTTTAAAGAGCTGAGTTTTATTAATCAAATTGGTTGAAAAGACCTTTTGATGACTTTTAAGGTTACCATACAACCAAAATGAAACAACAAACCTACTTATAATATTCATTGTCAACCAAATGAAGTACAATGATTTGTATGGAGTATTTTTGTTAGTATATTGCTTCTTTATGCATTTTGCCTAGAATATCTATATCGGTTTTGCATTGAGAAGTATACTTGGCCTTAAAAACGAATCATCAATCTTGTGAAAATGTAAAAGTTATAATATATTTTGCATCCATAGGCCATATTAGATCAGAAAAAAGTATTGTGATAGATCTGCATATATTTTGCTTTATTATTGTTGCAACAAAGCCTAATTTGGACTGCCTGATAACTTCCATTTTCAGGTGAGTTTTGATCTACCACGGAACGTAATAGTAAGGTTAGTCATAGTCCGCAAATGTAGTTTGATAAAGTTGGCCCGTTTAACAGCTCTTTCTGAATATGTACTTGATCACATGTGCAAACATCAGATATGACCCTAAAATGGCTGCTTCAGCTCAACCTGCTGATTCCCATGCCAAGGCTGTGGCTATAGAACGAGCCAATGAGGTCCAAGCAAACCTTTCATCCGAGTTACCTAGTTTTGTTAAGCCTATGCTTCCATCGCAGGTTACAGGTGGCTTTTGGCTGGTAAGTTCTTTATCTAGTAAATCTAAATACAATCGGTTATCCAATGTTTAGATCGTAGTTTGGCTACATATGCAGGGTTTATCTAAGAAGTTCTGTGATGCACATCTGCCAAAGCATGATGAGACAGTTGTGTTGGTGGATGAAGATGACCAAGAGTTCAACACAAAGTATCTTGTTGACAAGACTGGACTGAGTGGTGGCTGGAGAGGGTTCTCGTTGGCTCATAAATTGCTAGAGGGAGATGTTCTAGTTTTTCAACTGACTGGGCGTTGGAAGTTCAAGGTAATTGTATGACCAAGTTTCATTTAGTGTTTTCTCAATAATTGGTAACTAAAAGAAGGTAAACAAATCTGTAAAACTTATTATTTATTTTTTTGGATAACGTATACATAGGTCACCAACAATAGATGACACACATCACTTTTTTACATTTTATTTCAGAATCTATACATGTCATCAGGGGTGCCCTAAATGTACATTTTCAAATTTTCACTTATTTTTTATGCATACACATTATGTTCTTTACAGGTTTACATTGTAAGGGTACATGGTCTGAACGAAATTGATGGGGCTCTTGGTCTTCTAAACTTGGTTCCTTGTGGCATGCATGCTTGTAAGTTGATTCACATAAATTCTATTGTTCTTCACCATTCCTAAAGGGTGGCAAGATGGGTATGTGAGTTAATGGACCCAAATGGATTTTGGTCATTAGGTGGAAATAAGTCATGTTTAGTTTGGGCCGAATGTAAGCAGACTGGGTAGTGTAACTTGTGCTGACCCCAAAGAAATTTTGGTTGACTTTCAGCTTATTTGGCACATTTCCCTTTTAAAGTTTTAATAAGCATTATTTTACACCCGTTTGAAATAAAAGACGACCCATATCAACTCATTCATTGGTATATAGGTTCACTTGGTAGAGGCACTTGCCTATTGGGGTAGAGACCAAGGTTCAATCCTTGGCAATGGGGTAGTTAAATTTTTTTTGGTGTTATTACGTATAATATATTTTCAGTTCAAAAAATTATATATATTTCCAATATATGCTATGCTTATAATTCTCTTTTCATTTCCCCTCATGAACTTTACCAGACCAACTTGAAAACAAAATCGACTCGGGGAATCTTCTGGTAAATGAAGATACAGAAATAGATTTACATGAAAACACTGTTCGGGGGAAGGTTTTAGTAGAGCTTGATCAATCAGAAGAAGATAGTGAGTATGCAGATTCAGATTCAGCAGTTTCTGAAGGACTGAGATTATCAAAATCAGTTATAGAGTTTAAGGATATCAAGAGTATTGATGATTTCAGCATCGTTGTGGATGGTTTAGTCATAGATTCTGAAATACCAAAACATTTTCAGATCAAATACTATGACTTATGCAGCAGTCAAAAAACATATCTTCATGATAACCTTCTCAAAGGTATCAATGTTAAACTAGCCGTTGGCATAATGTTAAAAACTATAACAATCGCCGACGCTATTAGAGCTTGTAAAGTCACCACGACTCGTGATAATTTTGAAATATGGGACAAAACTTTGAAGGCATTTCAAGAGGTGGGTATGAACGTTGAGTTCTTAAGAGGCCGGATAAGTAAGCTTGTGGGACTACTGTTTGATTCAAATGAGCTTCTTAAAGCAAAGAGGAATGAACAAATGAAAGCGGAAGAGGAAATGAGATCCATCAGGAAAAACCTTTCTGATGTTAAAGAGGTGATCAAGAATCTCGATGTTGAAATTAAAGTGTTGAAGATCAAAGCCAAGAAGCTTGAATCAGTCTTTCATATGGAAGCTGAATCACCCTGGTGATGTACAACTGGGTACTCAAAGATGTGATTTTTGTGTAGAAAGGCAACGCTTTTATGTCGGAACTAAAGCAGTCTCATTTTTGGCAAATGTGGCTTGTATGATGTCAAGATATCATCCGTCTTGCCTGAACAATGATGGTTCCGAGCCATTTAGGTTTAACGCTATAAATGATGCAAGTTTGTATGGTTTACTTGTATAATCTCAACTAGTTATGACTTATGTCAACCTACGTTTTGCATTATGCTCTTGTGGAACTAATATATGCACTACACAATAGTAAGCCAGGACACATATTTGCCAAATTTCCAAGAAAAACTTGCTTGTCACATGTATTATTACAGACACAATGTCAATGCTAAGGTGACTTTTATAAAAAGGGATAATTGCATATATATCCAATTACACTATCAAAACTAATACATATATATTTAGCCTAATTGACTGATTTGTTAACTAATAAACTGATATCTTTGATCTTTTAGTATTCTATTAGGGTTTGAAATTTTACTTACTACATTTATAAGGATGTATTATTAAAGGATTTATAAAAAAATCAAATTAACGCGGATAAAACCTTCACCCAAAAAATAGTACAACATCCATACTTCTATACTAGTAAACATAAATAATCTAACAATCTATTAAGTATGTGATACATGTATTACGAGTTTTAACTCCCATCATTTCCGTTGATCTTGCCATTGCATGTGTTTATTTATAAGGAACAATTATCTAGATAGTAAAATTTTAAATTGTATATCTAAATATAGACACCCAATAAATTTTTTACTTATTTGGTCATTGGATTCTTACCACTTAATTCACCTATCTATCCAGAAGTTTTTCGCAACTCAATCATATGTAAGAAATGAAATCATGCAATGGAATAATGCAAAATAGAGATGGAGCCCACACTGTGCATTTTCTCAGTTATCCAAATTAGCTTGTGATTTATGTAAACAGAATTGGTAAAGGTGGTTAAACTAGTAAAGTTAAGAGCAAAGGTGTAATCATCAAAAAGTATTGGTTCTTTTCTTTGGTTTGCATCGGCTCTTTGGCTTCATTGTACCATTTGTATCGGTAAGCATCGACACATTCCATTGGCTATATAAATCGGCCATATTTGGCCGATCCTTGTTGTTGGTGCATTTTAGGCATTATGGTCAATTCAAACGTCTCCGTTGTTTTGATAATGAGTGACAATACATTTAATGTTTGCAAAATAATATAAAAGCTAATTTAGGCATACATACGCTATTTCCGAACCTAAAACAATGAAAACATCAAGTTTGAGTTTGGTGTAGCACTTCGTCGAAAATCCTGGAGCACGGCTCCACTTTGCTAGCACGGCTCTTAGGCATGGCCTTTGTGCCCTGCAACGGCCGTCCTTCTCTGTCCAATTTACACTTTGTTTCTCCGGCTTTCGTTACTCGTTTCCGTGACTCCAAACTTGTATCATAACCTTATTTTGATATTCTAAGATGTTTGTATTTGGCAAATCTTAAAAATAACAACTTTCGTTTTTCATCAAATTTGAGGTCGAAATATTTTCTAAGTTTCATGGAGCACGGCTCTTGTTCAGAGCACGGCTCTTGCAGGATTAGAGGCCGTCCTCTCTCTGTCCAAATCAAAGAATTTTACCAAGCGCTCGTTACTTATGTTATTAACAAGAAACTTGTTCCGTAAGGCTTATAGTATCATTCTAAGGTGTCTGAAAATGTCAAATTACAAATCTAAACAACTTGATTTTTCACCAAAATTTGGAGGCCAAAATTTTTCTAAGTATTGAAAGTCAACAAAAGTCAAAATTGGTTAAGTGGTCAAAATTGGTCAACAAATGAATAAATTCAGATTTATATTTGAGAAGATAGTGGGATTTTGATTCATTTCCATAACTCATCTTGTGACTATCTCATTCCCTAAATCTCCCTCTCTTGGTAAGCATCTTCTCAACTTTCTTTCTTTATCCTTTGTTGTCAATATTTGTTTAGGATAGTTGTTGTTGTGAGTGGGATTTCATGGGAGGTTGCAAAGGCTTTTTGTAGTTTTCTAGGTATAGCACGGCTCTTGTGCCATGAAGCACGGCCTCTGTTTGGAGCCGTCCGAGTCAAACGGTAATAAAACACTTTTTGACTATCAATTGAAGACTTTGGCATATTTGGTCTTCACTTCTTGCATCTACATCTCCTGGAAAATACATATTCATATCTCATATCTTATATCAAACATCAATCTAGCAAGAGTGATACAATTGTAGTGACAAAATATATGTGTTATATTGATTAGCCTACAAATTGTGTTGTATTCATACTAGTGAGTGTGATAGAGGGTTGAAGTTATAGTGGTTAGGATTTCATCTTCATTGATATCTCTAGTGGTTAGAGATTGTGTGTTCATCTCTTGAATTGTCAAGAGTTTGGTGTATTCTAGTGGTTAGAATACTTGGTGTAATTTCGGATTCTCCACCTGGTTTGGAGAGATTAGTGCTACAAACTCTCGATTAGTGAATCGGGGAGTGGATTACGGTTAATTTGTTAACATTCGCCCGAACCACTATATATCGTAGTGTCTCTTTATTTGGTGATATCTTCTTACTCTATCTTTTCATATTAATCTTATTTGTTATATAATTATTGTTGTGATTGTATCTTGCACAAATTAAGAATTGAATATTTGTTTTACAAATTAATTTTCAAAAAGAAGTTAAATAATTGGTTTAATCTATTCACCCCCCTCTAGATTAGACTTACACTTGTGAATGTTGGGAGCTTGCTATGTGACCGTTTTTTTTTCTTGTGCCAAAATCATTCCCACCGGAAACCTAATTTTATTATTACGGGTTTTTCAATTTTGAGACAAATGTTATGTTTTTCTTGACTTTTATTGCAGGAATCCACGTCGAAAACAACTTATTGATGCTCTCAACGTACAATACCCTTATTTCGGCGAAATCTGAAACCCCTTTTTGGGGTTTCCGGTGGTCGCCGACCAAAAAGGTTCACTTTTTTAAACATATCAGGTTGGATCAAGTGGTTGAAACCGGTTCGATTCTCATGGCTGATAAGATTAGAAGTGCTTTTATATCTTTTGTAGAATATGAAAGCAGTCTATTTCCTTCCTATAGGGTTAATAATTACTTAGAAAATTTTATACCGAGTATTTCATTTTGCTAATGTCATTTCATATCATTTATTTTGGTAAAAATGATAGAGGATTATTCTACATCTAAGATTATGTAGAATGTTTACATGAGAATTTTGTAAATAAATAAATGGGTTTTGTTTTTTTATTTTTAATTAATAAAAAAATGAGAACTTTTAGAGTGACAAATAATATACAAAGAAGCTTTTACAAATGAAAAAACATATATATAAAAGAGAAAAGAGAAAACAAACTTAGAATATGTTTGGTCTGCTTCATTGTTTTCATATGCCATATTAGCTTGTAAAATTATGTTTGTAGATGTTTATAAACATAACATTTTTTTAAGAAAAATTCACTTAAGAGTTGTTTAGTTAAGATAAAATAAAAATGAGAGAAAAAGAATGAGCCAAATTTTTTGTTTTTTTGGTTGCATCTGAAAATGTAACTTAAAATGGAGAATTGAAAACAATTTCATTTTCTTCATTCTTTAAATATGAGAATAAATTTTTTTTTTTGATGTTGTCATATATGTTAATTTTAATTATTAATCACCGTAAGATTTTACATTTATCGTATATTTGTTATCCATTTGTATTAAACGCCATATTTTTTTTTTTAAATACTCATATTTTTCTCACTATTTTTTACATTTTCATTTTTTCTCAATTTCTCATATCAAATAGTGACTTTCACATCCAAATTTGTGAGCAAACCCCATACTAATATTAAAAAAAAACCTCATACTCACGTTCCCTTTTTATTTTTGTAACATGATTGTTTTTTTACCTTTAAACTAATTTATTATCAAAAATTCTAAAAAGAAATTTTAATCACAACTCTTTTATCTTCCCATGCATGATATCCTACTAATCCATTAAATTCGTAGATTTCAAGGTTGACCATTTTACAAAAAACTAAGTGTTTTAGGATATAATTTAAAGTTTTTTCCTTTTTCCTTCTCACAAATCATCCATTTATAACTACTCGTACAACAAATTATAATGATAGGTCCACCATTAACAACTTGTCTTGAAATAACATAGGATCTTATAAGAAGCTAGGCAGCTGTGTTTTGTTTACTGCTCTCTAATATAATCTTACCTGCTTTGTCTGCTTTTAATACATTTATTATTATTATTATCTACAGTTCTACACAACTTACAATACCACCAGCTATATACAATACATACATACATACATACATATGCATATACATGTATCTATAGGCTGTTAAAGTACACAAAAGTAAGAAGAAATAAAACCCATTTATATAAAAAAAACAAAAATAAATAAAAAAACCCACTTAATATATCGAAACAAAAAGTTTTTCTTAGTCAGAAAACATGGATTCTTACAAGCAAACTTTTCTGGAACAAGATTCAGAGGTAAATTTATATATATTTTATATTTTATGATGTGGGCTTCTTTTGTTACATCATGTATTTAAATGTTTGTCTTCTTTTATGTACTTTCATATGATATATATGCTTGAATTAATGTTTTTTAGTATTAATTTTTTATAACATTTTTCAAACTTATAGATGAAGCCAAATCTGACATCTGACAAGAAGAAGAAAAGGAAAAGAATTCCTAAAGAGATTGGAGAATCCAAATCCAAAGATAAACAGGTGAAAAAATTTGTGTGCTTTGAAATTTGTGCCATGTGTAGATTCATAGTTGTTTTTAGATCTGTTGATTTTGTACTAAAGTTTTGATGTTGGTAATTAAGAATCCTGTTGTGTTTTTATGTTTTGTTGTTCAAAGTTTGATTTATGGTGACTTTAATTGTGGGGTTTACTTGGTTTGAAGTATCTATAATTTGCTGTCTGATTGTTGCTCTAATGATGTTATTTGTTCCGATCGGTTTTAGTCTTCGTTCGTGGCGTTTAGGAAAGTTACGATTGTGAAAAGACGTTTCGTTCTGTGCTTTGCTTTCATTGATTACAGCTGTGAATACAGGTTCTGTCCAGCGGTGCAACGTGTTGTCTTACCAATTAAGATTGTAAAAAGGCGTTTTGATCTGATCGACTACTTTACCAATTGGGGTTGTGATTAGATAATATTTGTCCAGCGACACAATGTTTCTAACAATTAGTGTTGTCAAACGACGTTTTGGCTCAATTGGCCTACTTTACCAATTAGGGTTTTAAGTGGATGTTTTTATCCAGTGGCACAATGCGGTTTTACTCTCATGAGCTGAGGAAGGAATGAAAAAAAAACTTGTGTCTCATTTGAAGGTGTTACTAATTTCTGACATTTTCTGTGAAGGAAGTTTAATTACCCGAGTATAATTTACTTAACACAGCTCTAGTAGTTTCTATATTGCAATATTTGCTTGTAAGTGCTACTTATTATTATCAGTGTTTATATGTATGTGGATTGTACTTGTATACATAAAAGAAGGGAGAACATGCTAGTAAGTGTTGTTTACTTGAGGTAAAGATGGAGTACTTGGAATGAGAATGAAGAGTTTGAAATTGTGCAGAAGTTCTTGACACATATTTAATAAAATGTCTTCTATGTGCACATTATATCATAATAACTTAAGTTTTTTCTATTTTTTCTTGCAGATTATGTCAGATAAGCCCAAGAAAGGTTCCGGGTTCGTGACTTTTCATGTATTTCCCTTTCAAATACTTTCTTTAGTATCGCTACTAATTCATATGTAACATTGTGCATCTCAATACAGTAAAGGGAAAAAAACGAAACTTTGTGACATTTATAAAGATGCCGAAGACCAGTACATGAGTTTAGAGCGAGCGGCAATTTTTTTAGAGCGCCTAGATGAGGGGTTACCAAAATTTGCCAAATGCATGCTCCCCTCAAATGTTCTTTATAGTTTTTGGTTGGTAAGAAATAAGAATCTAGTAAATGCTTAACATTTTTATTGAGCAATTTCACAGACAGGTTCGATTATAAATTGTTAATTTAGTCTCTCTTGTGCAGATTTTACCCAGAAAATTCTGTGTTATGCATTTGCCTGACAGCGATACAACAGTTACTCTTGTGGATGAGTCTGGAAAGGAGTTTAAAACTAACTACCTTTTGGCAAGGCATGGTTTAAGTGCCGGATGGAGGGGATTTACCACTGCACAAAGGTTACTGCAGGGTGATATTCTGTTTTTCCGTCTTGTTCAACCCTGCAAGCTACAGGTAATATATTACATAACGTTATCTACGCTTTTTATTCGTTAATGTGTCTGTAAGCCTGATCCTTACAATTTATATGATCACCTTATCAAATAAATATTTTGAGATGTCTAGGACAACCCACTTTTTTAGTTTGATAATGCCTATATTATTTTAAAATATTTTTTTGAGATAGTTTGCTTGAAATGACTTAATCATTCTTTATCGTAGTACATACATGCAGCTTATTATAAGTTTATGTCAGTTTGCGGCAAGCGTGTAATCATGGGCTTTGCAAATAAATGTAGTATTATATGTGGATTAAGGTTTTGAATATTGTACTAGGAATAAGTAAAGTGACAAAGGAAAATCCAAAAAAACAAAGCCTTAAACGTTTGTATCGCTATGCCAACGAAAGTGTGAAAGGTGAATATGTTAGAAACTAGGCTAATGTGAATTCCCTAATTCCATAAATCGTCTTTTAATATCCCGTATCATATTCAAACTGGGAATTGACAAAGATGGGAAACCTAAAGTGTAATATGGGATTGTCTGGCAGTTGGGTAATTGTTCGGTGGGCTATGTGTTGTATAGGTTGAGAGGGGCCGGGTTGAGGGTAAATTTATTAAAATTGATACACCTGTGACTAATGGGAATTCATTGGTTCTATAAATCTTTAGTTAACCTTCATTGAGGGTGCATTTTAATCTAGAAACTACAAAGAAGAGCATAAAAAACCCAGAATTTTCTCCAAAACATTTTCTATTTTTATGAATGGTTAGTGGTCGTATATGCACCCAAAAGTTATGTTATTTCAACACCTTTTTTAGCTTGGATAGAATGATTTCTCAGGTATAATATATTAAAAGTAAAACTGATCATTGGGCTAAGAAAGGAAAATTTGGATGACAGTGTTAGGTTAAGAAAGAAGGGCACCAAAAAGAAAAAAATTCCCTGACCCGCTTGACTAATTTGAACCTTTCCTTCTTAAGCTAGTATGGTATTTATATTAATCGTTTGATCCATTAGAAATAAACTATAACCTGAATCAACCCCAGTGATAAATAAATAAGTTGCAATTGCCATCTCTAGATTTAACATCTTGCTGCCAGCTCATTGATCCTATGTTGGTAATATACGATCCATCAATAAAAAAGAAAGAAGAAAGCCAATATAGATGTAAGAATCATGGAATATCGTACATGAAGTTAGCTATATTGAATCAACTCTTTTGTAGGTTAATATAGTAAGAAGATATGGTCTCGAGGCGATAGAAGCGGCTGTTTGTTTAATGGAAATGCATCCTCGTGTTAAAAGGAAAAGAGGACCAACTGACTTTGGTATGCATAGTCATTTCTTCAATTTTCTTTTCTGTTTTGGCCTAAAACACTTTTTTAAATCTTTTGAATAATATTCGCTTACTTAGAGAAAGCGGGGGAAGCTAAGAGAGAAAAACTTAAGCATAAAGAAGTTAAAGAAGGTATGACTCTTCTATCTTAGTTTTCTATTTTTTTTTATCTTTTAGTTTACTTCTTAATATGTGCGTATTATCATCTAGAAGAAGAGTGTGAACTCGAGATCCAAGCCCCCACGAAAGCAGGGGAAGATATTAAAGAGGAACTTAAGCATAAAGAAGTTAAGGAAGGTAAGAGCGTTCCCGTTTCCTGGTTTTGTATATTGCATATTGCATTTTTCAGTTTTTTTGTTAATGTGTGGATATTATTGTTCTTTAGAAGAAGAATGTGAACTCAAGAACCAATTCATGGTGAAAGGAAGGGAAGATACGAAAGAAGAACTTATACATAATGAAATTACGGAAGGTAAGAGTGTTCCTATATTGGTTTTCCGTATAGAAAATTTTCAGTTCTTATGTTGAATGGTTTTATTTTACTAGAAGAATGTGAACTAAAGAACCAAACCCCGGGGAAAGTAGGGAAAGTTAAGAAAGGAAAACTCAAGCATAAGTCAGTCAAGGAAGGTAAGAGTGTTTCCTTTCATTGGTTTTGCATATTGTATTTTTCAGTTCTTTTTCTAAATTGTTTTGTATTAGAAGAAAGTGAATTTAAATAACCAAACCCTATTGAAAGCAGGGGGAACAAAGAAAGGAAAACTTCAGCTTAAAGAAGTTAAGGAAGGTAAGAGTGTTCACCTTTTTGGTTTTCATATTGCAATTGTTATATTTAATATGTAAATATTATTGTTTAGCAGAACAATGTGAACAACAGAAGCAAACCCCAGTGAAAGCAACAGGGGGAGCCAAGAAAGGAAAAACTAATCAAAAAGAAGTTAAGGAAGGTAAGAGGGTTCTATTCCTCTTATTTGGTTTTGCATATTGCGTTCTTTAATCTTTTTGTTGTTAATTTGTGTATGCTTTTGCTTGAAAGAAGAATGTGAACTTAATAACCAAACCCCAGTGCCTGTACAAACAAATAAAGGCAAGAGAACACGTAGAAGTCCGAAGAAGTTTATAGCAAGATTTACACTAGATCTTTGTTCAACTCAAAGGAATGGTGAAGAAGATAGTGAAATTCAAAGGGTATCGTGTGCTGCCCAATGTGATAATAGTGATGGCCCGAGCTCAGAAGTTGTGCAAGGTATATGACTTTTCAAGCATTTCTCTCTCTTTTTTGAATCCAGGTTCATATTAAATCAGACTGAGTCAATCTAGTTTAGAGTTGGCAAGATGGAAGGGTGGTCCAGGTTGGTTAACACTTAACAGGTCAACTGCATTTTATTTATTATGGCTATAAACTGGCCAGGTTGAACTGGGTTAGACTCACAAGCATTTTTTTGTCCAATTGTCATTTTAAATAATAATGTGTTAATCATGACCATGCAAATGATACTATTCTTTCACCGTCTAAATTTTCGTGTCAAACCATGTAGTATGCATTAGAAATAGACTCTTTATTATTTTTCATCGGTTTGGCCAGGTTTCATTTAATCCAAAATTTTTAGTTGACCTGTTAGAGATGAACACAACCCAAGTCAACATATTCATAAGTAAATGGGCTGATATTTCTACATTTGAGCTAGATGGTTTGCTTTTACGCTGATTGCCTGATTGACAGCGGCATAAAAATTGAACTGCATATTACTGTTTGAATTTGATCAAGTTTAGCTGTTTTATTTCGTGTTAGAGCAACATGTATGACGTTATACCAGTTGTGCTTACAATAAGAACCACCTAGTTTTATCAATACCAGATAACTTGTGTGTTTAGATAGTTCAGTTTATCATCTTTTACTTAAATTCAGTTGTACTTTATATGGTATCAAGTATTACTTTTGATTATAACATAGCTTGTTTGTAGGCTCAACTTCAGAAATTACCAACCAGTCACAACCTGATGAAGTCGGGAGCTTCAAACTGAATCTGGATTATCATGAGAGCAACATCAACTGTCATACAACTGCAGAAAGAATATTTCATTCTTCTACCGTGGCCACATAAAGAATGAATACCTCTTTATGTAATTTTTGTGCAAATCTGTAGAAGGCTTTTTGGAAACGTCATCATGGGAAGTCAAAATCCGAATCTGAATGTAAAAAAGCTAAAACAAGCGCATATGATGTATTAATTATTTTTGTTGAGGGCGTCTTGGACATGCTTTTGAATGAAGAGAGCTCTTGAAGTTGGAATGGATCTACAAGCACAGTAACTTTTACAGGGCAAATGAAGAACGAACAATGTTAATGCACCTTTTTTTCCCTTCATACTGTGGTGCTATATAGTATATATTTTTAGTTTTCTAGGATAAAGTTATTTTGGTACACATAGGAAGAATTCTTTTGATTCTATAGGTCTAAGTGTCGGTTTTTGCTGGATTCATTACTAACTTCTGATTAGAATGTTCAAAAAATGTGTAAAATTTTGGTTTTGTTGTATTATTTATTGTATCTACTATTTAATGTACAATTATGGGTAATCCTGCACAAAGAATTGGCAGTTTGCCAAATTTTGGGAAAATTTTCATGATATTCATTATGAACATCTTTTCATGGTATTCAAATTGACCTCCATGACTATCAGTCATTGCTTTCAGCACCCAAATGGCTTGAAACTAACCATATTTTGTTAATAATCACACAAATTACCCGTTTTGATTTCATAATTAACCTGTTGTCTAATCTTTAATGTATGCTTGTATTTGGAGCATTACTTTTGGCTCATCAAAGATCATATATGGCAAAGTCTCGTCATACATGATGGAAGATAGCGAAGAGCATGTAATGATCTTAAACTGTTCTCAAACAAGAAATTGAGACTGATTTGATACCAAAATATAAATTACAGTACTTGACATTATTGAATTTCACAATCCAAATTCAGTTTAATCAGATATATAGATAAACTTTCAAGTACATCAACACAAACATATTCTACATTGTCCAAATTGTTAAGTCTGTCAGAACACAGACATAAACTAGTCAGGACAACCATTCTCACCCTGAATATGTAATGTAATTTCAAAAAGTAGGAGTATACTATCTTAATCCGATTCATGGAGCAACAAGAACCAAGTCCTCTGTATACACAGTTTGCTTTATTGTAATGATGTATATTACTATAATAACAAGCTTAAAGCTTGGCCGTTTGTTGACTGAAACTCGGGTCGATGCAAACAACCACCTGGAAGCAAAAGTCCAACATGTTAATTTTCTAAATTTCTATTATACATGACAGGAAAGCCCTTTTGTATTGTTTGCACATACCTTGCCAACGCTTTTACCAGAATGGAGATATTCAACTGCATCAGCCACAGATTGAACTCCCACAAAGCTTTTAGGGTCTACTGTAACCTGATAATTTGAAGAAAAAAAGAGAGAATAAATATCAAATTATGACAAGAACGAACAAAAATTAATAGATACATTACCTTTAGTTTTCCCAAGGAAAAAAGATGAACCAGACTATCCAGATGTTGTTGCCACAGATGAGCATATTGGGTGAGAAAAAATCCAGCCTGCAAGAGCCACATTTTATCATGAATCAAGCCAAGTAATGTATTCAGTTATCATTCATCTACTATTCTACTTCAAGTTGCAACTATTACTTTCCTTCTCTGAAAAATTGCAACCATTTTCTATTTGTAAGACAGGTTAAGATTTATCGTACCAAAGTTTGGCTTTTTGCTAGGAGTTTCTCGCATAGTCCTGTGTAGTTTCGTGGTTTCCATCCATCCTCTCCCTGATACTGAAAAAAAAGAGGAAATATCAGAGCGATGTAACATATAATCAACAGTTCAACATGAAAAGACTTGTACCCTTTAGTTGCGTGTTTCCCTAACAAAAAAAGAAGCAGAAAGATATCTTTGACTATTGGGGTCAAATGACACATTCTGAACCTTGAAACAGATACAACTCACCTCATAGTTTTCTATATATACCTTTTTACTACATTAAATTTTGTAACCTGGACGACAATATAAAAGATACTAGCGCAGAAGTCTTAACAAATTGTATATCATTTTTAAATTTGGTACCTAGTAAGTTTGACATAGAAAGTCAGCAAACAGACATTAGTCAAGGCCTGCTATCTATAACATGATAACAAGAGAGAAACAAATGGAGTTGGCTATTCTGATCCATATATTAAAGAATGTGTAGATTCTTGTTATGAATTACTCTAGCCGATCGAACCGGAAAACTGTTAAATCAAGACAATTATCTAAAAAGAAAATGGGTCAAACGGGCTAAAAGTAGCCAAAAGGGTATGTTTATTGCATAAATCCCCTAACCATTTAATTAAACTTTTTAGCTTAATACTAAGAAAATAATATAACTTTTACAATTGTATTTTATGATAATTTCATTTTCAAATACAACCCCTTTCGTGGCAAAGATTACCCTTTTCACCCGTTACCTGACCCCACCTATTTTGCTACCCGTAGAATTAACCATAACAGCAGAATTGTAAAAAAGGCAGTAAAAAGCATAATAACATTAAACAAAGCTCAATTACCTGAGAGATCATTCCAATGACAACCATTCGTCCATAAACTGCTAATGCGTTGAAACACACATCAAACATATCGCCTCCAACAGACTCATAAACAATATCAACACCTTTTGGGAATTCCTTCTTAAGAACCTGCTCATTTTGTAGAAGATTAAAAAGGCTCTTTGTCATGTCTACGTAAGATCTAATGATTTGATAATTACCATGGACTAATTCCTAGTTAATTCTTTGAAAAGACACATACATTTTTTATAGATTCTTCTTTATAGTCGATGACACGATCAACTCCCAAATCTCTTAGAAGCCTGGCCTTATCTTTACCTCCGCAAGTTGCCACCACTTTGTTTCCAGCTAACTTTGCAAGCTGTCATAACACAAATAGGTCAGTAAATTATCTTAGAAGATTTTGAAAAGAAAAATAAATTTCTAATTTTATGCTAGAATTACCTGAACTGCAAATTGCCCTGTCCCTCCCGCAGCAGCAGTGACAAGAACAGTCTTTCCTGACTCCATTTGAGCTGCCTAGAAGTATTATGATAAATTACAATTCACTCCAATTATTTATTGGAATCCAAAAACATGTTACATATAACATTTCAACCAAAACATATATTTAGGCTTATAACCTTTTCTAGAGAAATCGATGCTGTAAGGCCAGAAGTAAGCATGGCAACAACTTCAGGGTCAGGTCTCACAACCGGAAGAATGTGTTTAGAGGGTACCTAAACATACACAATCCAAAACTGATAATTCTATATCATGATAAACACGTGATAATATAACTAAACTAAAACACTATCTTAAGATCACATACCATGGCAAATTCAGCATAAGCTCCAAAAGTCATAATTGCTGCAGGAGTGCCAACTTTTAGATTTTTAACCCCATCACCCACTGCAGCAATTAATCCTACACCCTGTAAAAGTGTTCAAACACATGAACCGAAGAGCCGAAGCAAATATAAATCACATTTCAGAAACTACTATTTAACATTTCTACCTCAAATCCAGCATTAAATGGAAGTCGAGAGCTGATTTCCTGTTTGCTTCCACTAAAGTAACTACCAGAACTAAAATTTACCTGATACATAGTACTCAAACTATTAGATAATTCAAGTGTTGTCCTGGAGAAAGACACCAGCAAATATGACATGATGTTTATAAAAGCAAATACTTGATTGTATTGATAATATATCATATGCATTTTGTGGGTAGCATTTAGATATAATACTGGTCCAAATTAATTGATGCACCAACATGACAAGGAAGATGAAATAAATAGAATAAAGAAAAATAGTAGCAACTATATTGTTAGCTGATAACAAACTTACATCACTTGCATTGACTCCAGCATATATGATTTTTAACAACACATGATCTGATTTGATTGGTAAACTTAATGGTGCACGGACTACACTTGTAGCACCACGGAAATTGTTGCTCAGGGTATGAACAATTCTGCATAACATGTATCAAATAGATCAGGTCAAAATAAAACAATAAATTGAGTATGAAAACATTGATATCCACTTACACTTTCTCAAAGCTCTGAGGGATATGAACCGTCGTAGGAGTCACTGATGCAAATCTTTTCCTCATTTTTGAAGAAGGCAACAAGTATTTTGCTTCTTCATTTGGAGTTGGCCAGTATTCCAAACCCCGTCGATTAGTAATCCATAAACACGCGCCTGCTTTACTCTCATCAGTTATAAGCTCAAATGTGCCTGTTTCATTGGTTACTCGTCAGGCCAAATCTCCTAAAACTATTTTCATAATTAAAAAAAAAAGCGCGAATTGCATAAAACCAACTTTGGTCTGATTCTGTTTTGGCTGATCTACACAGTAGCATACGAAAAACCATCAGAGGTAAAATTTTCGTTATTTAAGGTAATAAGGAAAAACATCATTGAAAGGCAAACAGGGTCAAATTACCGATGTACCAGTTGTTACGTCATTTTGAACGTTACTGGGTCAGTGTACCTTGAATCAAATTTCAAAAACTTTTATGTGTATTTTTGGGGAAAAATTGTCGGATACCTATAACAGAAACTGAACAAAGTTGGTTACTCTTTTCTGCACATATGAACCCTTTCTCTGTTTTCTTCTTCTGATGAAATACAATAACATACCTTTAATGATGGTATCAATGGGAACAAAACCTCCCATTATGTCAATGTATCGCATATCCACTAATTCTCCCATGTCAGTTCGAACAAACTGCATACAGGTTATGGGAACATCAAACAAAAAGATGGATTCTGTCATTTCTAATATAAAAATAATACATAAAAGGTGTTCGGTCTCACCTCAGGGCAAAGCACATTGATACGGATGCCTTTTTTCTTGTAGGGAGCAAGTGATCTGGTAAACATAACCACACCCCCTTTCAAAACAAAGTGTGAAAGAAATATCAGAGGAAAAATACAGTAAACCGGAAGCATTCGTTGAGTCGATTAAGTAGGTATTTATTTACATATAAAAACTTATAATCATTTTGAAGAGGAACACTAGTGAATGAACTCAATGAAAGTTGTGTATCATAGGTATAATTCTAATATTTACTGAAAATATCGAACCTTTGGAGGAAGAATAGATAGGGTCAGTGATCATTGGATATAGTCCAGATGCCGAACCCAAATTTATCACCACACCAGGTTTCTTTGCAGCTTCCATAATTTTGATCTGCATAAGATAGATTTTATAAGAAATGCTAAAATTATCGGAAGCGATGAACCTTAAATGACTTTAAACTATGCAATTTAAAAGGAAAGGTGTTCCCTTATGATGGTAACTATAAGCATGCAACTCATATAGAGACGGAAGATCTATTTCCAGGGCTATAAATAGCAATTTGAAACTGTTTAACCGAAGATGATCACCATTTAATTTTTGGATAATTTGTCTTTTCGCACTTTGGCGCACTGCGTGCCATTGGTAATGATTCTACTACGGTGCCACAAATTCGCAAGCTGATCCTAAGTAATCGTTGTTGTTCATTCTCTTATCCCCTTCTGCATTTAGTAGTGAAAAGTTGGCGTGGAAAACCGATATCTAAGGATAAACCCGATTCACCTCTTCTTTTTTATAATATAAGAGACTTTTACGCACAGTTTCAAAATGTCTCCCTTCTTCCTGGTATGAATGTTTCATCATTCTAAATTTTCATTCGTCTCATAATCACAACTTGGTAAAGGCACAAACACTACATTTAACTTTCAACAGCTTGTGTCACATAACCACTTTCAAAATCCACATTCAAACACCCCTTGAACAAAAATTTTGGACATGTTTAATGCACATCTGCTAATTTATATTTTAGCTTGGTAAAAACAAGTGAAGTAAAAACATACCGCCCTGTGGGTGCAATCGATAACAGCTACAAGATTCACGTTAATGGCATGTCTCCAAGAGCGTGTACCATCAGTTTGGTCTTGTTGGAATGGCACGGAAGTTACAATACCCGCACAATTAATACAGATATCCAAACCCCCGTATGTTTCCAGGTGCTTTTCAAATGCAGCAGCCACTTCTCCTGTTGGTTAAACACAAATAAAGTTCACAAAAAGCATAGCAGAAAGATCGCAACATATCAGAACAAAGTCTCCCTTAAATCATTGAATTAGGTTGGGGCGGCTGGTGGTTTCGGGATCCCGTGGAAAATGCTTCTTTTATAAGACTCACCCTTGTTACTGACATCACATTTCACAAAGATAGCAGATGGGAATTTTGATCCCGAATGAAGCTTGAGATTTTCTTTTTGTAAAAGCAATGCAACTTCCTTCCCCTTCTCTGAATAATCAACAACCGTAACAAATATACCCTTTTCAGCAAGAGCAATGCAAAGTGCTTTACCTGCATATCAAAGCAACAAAAATAGTACACGATATCAAGAATCCCAATTAGATTAACCATTTTCCGAAAACAGCCATCATCCGAGTCTAACAAAACTAGAAGCACTTAAAAAATGTCATCATCAAACCTTTTGAAGATTCACATATGCTCATTTGCATATATTCCAGTATTCCACCACAAAGTTTTTCTCTTTTTCAAATTTGGATTTAAAATAAAAAGAGATTTGAATCATTTTATATCTATTAGTAGCCTAGTATATTACCATCATCTTTGACAACAAAAGGTCCAATTTTTATCTCTTTCTTTAGAAAACAAAAAGATGATAACCAACAAACTTTTTAACCACATCATAAAAAAAAAGGAGAGTGATCCCCGGTTCAAGCTACCAACGAAAATAGTCTCTAATGTACTACGCGTCCTAACTGGTATTCCCATGGCCATCTGCTAGACATTTTCAACTGGTCATCCAAAATGCTCGCCTACCGGCATTACTTGATAGACTTTCCGAGACCTTTACGACGTCTTACAACTAGGCAGTAACATCTAGACCACACAGCTAACTATACAGTAATACAGATTTGTTGTACTCAACTACTGATAAACTCACACACTATCAAGTAATACTAGTATACTACTACTAGTCTACTACCAAAAATAAAAAAGTCAAACCCTTTGATCATCACCAAAATTGTAACTTTTATCTATATTCAATTAGCCTATGATCATAGTTGAAAATATTAACAGTAAATATCAAGATAAAAACTTATAAGAATATCCAAAAAAATAAAAAATAAAGAAAATGAAAAAGATATATGTATATATACCAATTCCAGAGGCACCACCAGTGACAAAAGCAGAAAGGCCAGGCTTTAGCTCCATCTCTTATCTTCTTTCAAACTCTACTGATGATGATGATAATGTATTTTCACTATTCTGTATATTGATAAAAGTATCTATATTTTTATAAAATAATAAGTTATATACTGTATATCTATATTCTGTTTTTAACAAAATTTGTTGTTATCCTTGTGTACTACTGTGTCCTCACCTAGTCACCCACCGTCTTAGAAAATATTGGAGCCGGCCAGAGACAATATATTGAGTGACATTTTTTTTTTTTTTCAACTGGGACCCACTTTTTATTGATATAAAAAGAAAATTGATAACTTTATTGGCCATGTGTATCATATGATAATATTTTTTACAAAAGATTTTTGATTTTGGAAATGCCTTCGAATTATTTCCATGTTTCATTTATTTTAATTTTTGACCTTAAAAAAAAATCTTGTTGATGTTCAAGAATGTATCTAACTATGGTACAAAATATATTCTGTATATATTAAATCTCAAATAATTTTGTTATTTGCATTTAGTTATCAAATGTTGGTATTGTATTTATTTTCAACCATCTTCAAGTGGCTTAAATTATATTAAGGTTTTGCTAAACAAGTCCTAACGGCTTTCGTTAAGGTGCATTGGATAGTTGTATATTTAACATAAAATTTAGAAAGTGAGCTTTTGATATGAAAAGATACAATTTGTTAATTAAATCCCTTAGGAAAGGCTTTATTTAGTATTTTCTTGAATTATATTATCATACATGTTTTTTCATAAGCTTTAATGTTTGAATCTCGCTAGATGCAAATTTAAATATTGCCTGTGAAAGATTTAAAACGGATTTTAAAAAGACTCGTCTATTTTGAAAAACCTGAATAAAAAAAAAAACATATTCTTATACATATCCAATGATATTCAACGAGATCCACAAACATTGGCACGCGAAAAAAAGTTTATTATACCCTTAGCATTATTTTGGTTACATGTGTAGGACATCGAAGTGTCGAACGATACATCTCGTGTGTGCAAATGCCTTCATTTCAATACAAATATAATCCATTAGCAACATGCCAACATATTGAATGAGTGACTAAGACGAGACGATAGCAATAGTCAGACTATAGGATGATAAAACAAGATAATGTTAGTTAAGTTGACTTATAATAATAATGTATGAATATGACAATATTGATTTTTGGCCAAAATAAATATTAGGCCATGAGAAAGTTATGTCCAAACATGCATCCATCTTTTTAATCTTTTTTGGCTCTAAAGTCTAAACGTTGAATATGTTACCTAACATGTCTATTTATTTACGTAACATGTCCATTTATTTACGTATTTCTTTTGTAACGTACTTATCATTTTGGAGTCTAACTTCTAGGTCTTAACCTATTGGGAAAAGAAGTAGATTTCCTAACCGGCAATACTTTTTAGTTTTAGAGATTGAAACGAATAGTAGAAACAAAGAATAGTGTTTAAATGATGTTATATTAGCAACAACAACAAAAAAAAAGGACCGTGTACTTTAGATAATGTTTAAATCATCTCCCAGATCATTATTAATCAACTACTTGTTACCAATGAGCATAGATCAATGTTACAAGTTATTTCATACAAATTTTCCAGTGATATAAGACTCAGATTCAAATCTTGTTAAGTGGACAGAGTTTTATCCTAATTAAATGTTGTGTCTTAAGACAGTTTAATGATTTTCTTCCTACATACAAGGTATTGATATTGAATGTATTAAAGTAAAGCGTTTTGCACTTTTAAATGTGAGTAATGACAAAATACAGTACTTCTATCCTATCCTAATCCTAACAATAAGAAGACGACACTTGAAATAATTAATAAATGAGGCGAGGAAAAACAATACATTATGTAATGTAAGTGATGACATGATATATTCCACAGGCAATGCTGTTTTATGAGGTCCAACAAGATTATGTCTGGTATATTCTGGTATATATATATAGAGAGAGTTGAAGTCATTTCTTGTAAGCTCCAATTACCAATCTTCTTAAGATAACATATAGCTAGTGTTTTACTATATTGGAGCTATATGTTTAAGGTAGAATATAGACCTTTTTTTTCGTTATGTATATAAGCCTTTTGTATTATCTGATGGACATTTAATTTCTGGGTATATTCCTTATTTAGAGAAGATCGAGATCCTAATTACTAGCTAAGAAGGATTATGCTTTTCATTATATAAAAAGATTCCCATCTTGAATAGCTTCCTAGTTTCTAACAGCTTTTGTGCTGCAAAGATCTCATCATCTATTGTCCTCTTGACCATTCAATTCTCGTTTTTGTTTTTTAACCGCTGGATGTTAAAATATGATTCGTCGGTACCCAAGTTTAAACATGGATACCTCACACGTACCATAGACAAAGTGTTGTCTTACCTTACCCTAACCAATTAATCGGCTAGAGGTCATGATTGGCCTTGATCAACCATCGTTATCATGATGACGTTATAGGTGAATTGGGTATTCGACGTATTAACAAAATTCTTGTACCAATATTCGCTGCACGTTACCATGTGACTACTTACTAATGTACGTATCACTTAATAAATGTCGTTTGATAAACCAAAAGTGAATTCATATGCGAATGTGTCCTGCACATGTACTGATCTACACAAAATGATCGATTTCTATGGTCCTCAATCTTTTTTTTGTGTACATCATTTGAGAAAAGGTTTAAACTATAGATTTACTATAAATTCTCTTTTTTCTGTGAATTTTAGATAACGAGTTTCAAAGAAATACTAGGATTGATACTGAAACAAAACTTGAAACTATGATTCCAAGTAAAATTTTTTGATTGATACTGAAACAAAACTTGAAACTATGATTCCTAAATTAGTTTTTTTTTAAGGGGTCATTACCTACATTGGACAAACTCGTAAGTACGCACTTTGACCTCCAAATCTCCAATAATATTTTGTAAAAGTGATGATATACATATGATATATCTTCTTACAAAATCCTGCTAATAATTATCCTAATGTCATAACTAAATTAGGATTTTTATTAGAGATATTGGAACTTCCGCTTGGCTTCTGTGGGGTGTTACTTTTTTTTTTCTTGGTGCATGCTATTGTGCTTTGTACGACTTGCTTGGGCCAGAGTCAATCGGACAGGGTTATGGGCTTCAGGTTTATGGGCCGTTCTAGGAAAGAAAAAAAAAAGTGATCTATCATCTATCCACTTTGCTCTTTCCATACTGCATAAATGCGTCGGCGCGTCGCCATTCGATACTATTATTCTTCTTTTTTTTTTTTTGGGTGTATTTTGATTTTTGAAGTACATATACGCACCATCAAAATGCTTAATAACGCCATTAATGACAATAACAGTTGTATATATGATTTAATTAGTATTATCAGCAGATGCTTCAGTGGTAGCTTCCTAGTCACTTCCCATACGTTGAATTGAACTGAAGTAAACAACAATCTTTAAGGATCAAATTTTTAATTCTTAATGGTATTGAGATTGAGATCTCAACATGATCCAACATTTGTTTCCTGTTAAAAAAATTATCTTACATGTGAAGTACAACAAGATTTCTTATAATATAAGGAAATCAATATATATATAAAAGCTATTAGATTGGAATACACTCATAATTAGCATTTCTAACATAGCACAAACAATATGCCAATCAAATTCTATACAAAAAAAAAAAAGAATAAAAAAAGAAACACATAATGTAGTTGAAATTGTTGTTAACTAAAATCATCATACATCATATATAGGGTAGAACTATTTGTACAGAATACAGAAAGAAGCAAATTAATACATAAAAATCTGAATATCTATAATCAAATTCAAACCCCTAAAAAACACTCTCCAAAGTAACCTCATAAACTTAAAAACCCAAGTGAAAAGAAATGATGACCCACTATCCTAACTTTTTTTTTTTATGAGAAAAATATAAGGATTTTATGAAATATCCAAAACCTTCAACAAATCAAGTTGAAAATAAATACAGAAAACTTGAATTAATATCATGTATCAACTCAAACGTGTCTTAGTTGACCACATGATATAGATTCAGCTGTGCCACTCTACTAACTGATGGTCATCATACATTCATCATTTCCTGCAAAACCACATTTTTAATATATATTATAACCAGATCTGAATATGGAACGAATAGCAGTGTTTGAAATTGCTTATTCTAAAGTGTTGAAATGAGCACGTACCAATCTGCTTATTTTTAATTGTGCATTTTAAAAATAAGCAGCTTTAAGACGGAGTTTGGGATTGCCTGTCTGCATCAACAATATGTTAAGCAGACAAGCAATCCCAAAAAAACCGTGACAAAATATTTCAAAATATAAGATAGTAGAAAAATGTAGCTAACCTGAGGTATTGATTTCCTTCATCAATGGTCTCCAAACCACCATGATTTTTATGATCACCTTTCTTAGTAGCCAAACACGCATTGTGATTTACACTTTGAGTTTGACTTCTTCCAAATTTCCACCACCCTGAACTTTTTGGCAAAAAAATGTCATCATCATCATCATCATTAAGAAGCTCATCTCTAAGTGTAAGTACTGAAGCCTTATTATTCTCCTTCAATGGAAGAATCTTGGCTTTGAAAAAAATTTCATCAGCAGAATTTGAAGCAAAACAAGGCACCGCAAAATTGAATTCAGAAGACACTGGAGCTTCTCTATAAGTAGTGTTGTGTTTCATATTATTATTGGGTTGTGTTGTTTGTTGGGTGTCACCAAAATCATTTGAGAATGATATTCTTGGACCCAAGAACCCTCCTCCTTGTTGTTGCTCATTATTGATTTGCATGTTTAAGCATGCCATTTTTATTTTATTTATAACTTAGAGAAACAGTGTTTCTTGTTTGCTCTAATCTTTGTAAGTAGTTGCAACTCACATGTTTGTGCTCCTATTTATACAATGAGATGTGATTTTTTCCTTTTTCCTTTTTGTTATATTTGTGTTACAAAAAAGTTATATTTGTATTACAAAAGAAATTGAGTCCTACTTGTTGAAATAAACATGATTCAATTCGAGTGATAAAACGTTCTCAATCGTCCTGTGGAATCTGTAAGAGCATAAACCATAATTGCTATTGATTTCGGGTTCCCATAACAAGGTGATTGAGTAATAATGGGAAGATTAATTCGGTTGGAACATGATGCACGAATTAGAGAGGAATACACACACGAAAATTAGGGTCTTATGTGTGTAGGGATTAACCTTAACTTAGGGTTAATTACCCTCTATTTATAATGAGAGTAATTACACATTCAACCCTTTAGTATTTACACATTCAACCCTTCTGGTATTTAATGTGTGTACCATTAGTCCTCTTAGTTACAATCACCTAATGGGAAATCCTATACTACGTCTCTAAGAGTGAATACGCCCATCATATATTTACTTAGACATAGGGACTTCAGTTATCGTCAATTATCATATCAGGAATGATACATGATCAGTGACGGTCATACTAACGTGGTTCCAACACTACTACCTTATGATGTAAACAACTTTACATGAATTATCATAATGTGTATGAAACTTTAATCTTGTGCATTGCGGTGAAGTTCTACACTACATACTCTAGACTACGAACCCTCAAGATACATCATTCCTAAGAGTCGACTTGTGACCTAAGATAAAACTGAGAATGACTTCAACTAATCAGCTAGTTGATCTAGCTTTCATTGTCACATAGTAACTTGATTATTAACTGGAGTTCAACTTTTCAACACAATTTTTAAACAAATTTATTTTAAAGTGATTTCAATTTAACAAATCAATGTAGTATTGTTTTTCTCCCCTGTTGTTGCAATTTGCATCGAGTCAATTTCTCTGGCCGTTGAGTAGCCCTAAAGATGAGGTGGAATGGTGAGTTGGGTAGTTAATGGCCAATTCACGTCCCACAAAAATTAAAATATAAAGGCTTTGCTAGCATTAAAAATTAACAAATCGTGTTACTACTTTGCTAGCCTTTTATAGCATCGTGATATGTATTTTCGTCATGTGCTTAGGATGTTGATCCCATTTTAGTCTTTTACACTTTTGTAGCTTGGATTTTGCTAATAATAACTTGATGGGTTGTCATAAAAAAAGGGTACACTATATATAAAACACACACCCTTAAATTTTTAACATAAAAAGTATGACATTTTATGCATACTAATGACATCTCATAGTCATTAGCAAAATCCTTAGTAGTTTTGAGGTCACTAGTCCCATTAGTTCGATGGATGAGTTGTACTAGTTGATCGAATTGAACTTGGTATGTATGTTTTATATATTAAAATGATAACAAAAAAAGGTCTGCATTATTAGAAGAAAACAACTTACTTAGAAACATATACATTCAAATCTCATTATAATATAATCTATATAGCTACCGTATATCGTACGAGTATCAAGACTAATAACTAGTATATATGTATATATATCATATGCTTACGGATATTCATATCAAAGCTTAAGAGGCAATAGCTATACGATCATGTAAAATTAAACAAGAGACATTTTTTATCCTTTTTAAAACGACAAACTATAGATACAACTTAGGATTTCTGAAAATGTCCCGATTTTTGTCTAATTGCTACACGCCTACACTAATCCAAACTTTAAACAAAGTTTGTCATAGAATTTTTTTTTAACAGTTAGTCGGTATTCGATATCAGGGAACGCCTCACCGTATAATGGTGAAGCCCTGTACATACTCTAAACTACGAAATGTAGACCATTAGCCGTTACAGGTGATTCAGGGAAAATACCCACAGACTTGTCACTCATAAGAGTCGAACCCAAAACCTGTGAAAAAAACCAGAAACGCATTTGCCAGTTCAACTAGCTTCATTTGCAAGTGTGTCATGAAATACACTTGTTTCTACGTGATTGCTTTTAATGACCGACCAATGCATACCATTAATTTTAACTAACTTTTATCAACACATATAAAATATATGTATATATATATACATTGGTCATTAAAACTGAAAGATAAGCTGGTGGTAATGGATGAGCTGTAAATCAGTAGGATGTTTGACCATACAATTAGTGGGTCAATGGTCAAGCAAACATAACCATATCACTACTCCTCTTGTCATTTTCTTATCAATAATTCATCCCAACGTCCACCATTAACTCTTTATATATTTCTCCAAGCATAAATTTAGAACCCCACCATTTTTCTTTATACTACTACATACATGTAATAATATGTAATACAGTAAAAGTTGTTAAATCTTGCGTCATGAACGTACGTCGATTTAAAAACTGAAAACCAAATATAAACATAATGAGTATCAAACTTCATTAAATTTTTACAAATTCAAACATAAAAACTTAGGTAATAATATGTGAATATATGTATATAATATGCCTACTAAAACTTGCTAACTATATCACTAATAATGATATAAACAGTGTATATCAAACTTCATCAAATTTCTACAGATTCAAACATAAATACTTAGATATTACACAAGTATAAAATATACGATTGTGAGTATAAATTAAACGATTGTGAGTATAAATTAAAAACTCAAGATAGGATGAAACATTGGGAAGTTGGGAGCTTGTATAATCTCAACTTAATGTGTTGTCCATTGTGCCAAACTGGTGTGGACTCTCGAGATCACCTTTTTTTCCGGTGTTCCTTTTCCATGGAAGTTTGGAATTTAATCAGACATTTGGCGCATATGCAACAAATTGATGGAAAATGGATTTTGATTGTAAGTCATCTTTTGTCATTGTCAAAGAGGAAATCTGCATCGAGCATCATAAGTAGATTGGTGGTGGCAGCAACGACATACTTCATTTGGCAAGAAAGAAATGCAAGATTGTTTTCGAACGAGACTTGAGGTGCTAACCAGATTCGAGACTTGATTGTGGCTACCACTAGATTGAAGATTCTAACTATCAAATTCAAAGAAAAGTCCAGCAATATGCTTGTTTTGAAGACGTGGAAGATGCACCAATGCGCACCTTATGATGGAAGAGATTTATGATGGAAGAGATGAACATGGCTAATGTATAGCTGGTAAGATTGCATTGGATATATCTATGTTTCTTTTGATTATGTAGTGCAAGTATATGGTTTTTCTTGCTACTAGTCTTAGCTAGTTGTCTACATGTATATGACATGTCATATACATGAGTTAATGTGTTATTCACTCACATTACTTGTACGAAGCACCGATTTGTTGTTATAATAAAATCATCGGGGTAATCTTTTACCCAAAAAAAAAGTATAAAATATACAAGATCGTTGTTCATACTATGCTAAAAACGGATAACCGTTTGAGGTTGAACTTTATAGAAAACCAAAAGAAAATGATGATTCTTCTTTAAAATATAACATGTGAATTCCACTTAAGTACTTTCTTTTCTAATTTCATTTTTTGATTTTACAAGCTGAAAATAATATATCCTTCTAATAAATAGCCTAATAATCCTCTTGATAACCCTAAATCACGATAATTGTAATAATCCATTTAATTTCTTTTTTAATCCCATCTTTTATGTCAAGATCAAATAATTAAAATAAATTAGTTTTAGGAAAATTATTTTGAAGGATTTATAATATTTCTTTATGAACTATTAAAAGGATGAATTATGAGGATATTTACTCAAACCAAAATATTTCCTATGATATTTCTCAACTAGCTACTTCAAAGTTTATCAATAGGCATGTGAATGTGGCTCATATCATAACCTTTTCATCTGCTTTCATCATGACATTAATCAATAGATCTCATTCAATCATGGTTTCAACAATAAGTTTGACTCAAGTACAATCAAATTATTATGTTTATTTTGTTTTTGTGTAAATTATTATGTTTCATTGCATCTGTTAAATATAACATTTTTATCTCAAACACATATATTAAATAGCTACAAGCATAAACACACATGCAAAAAGATAAATAAAGTAGTCACATACTCACATGGTCTTTCATTTCAAACTTTTAGTATTACATTTTGACTATTTAAGTTTGCACAGAGCCACAGAGGTAGGACGTAGGAGGGTGTTTGGAATTGCTATTATCGTGTTTTGGAAAACCGAAAAATCTACATTTGATGTTTGGTAAAAATTTAATTGTAAAACAACTTAATCAATTCCAAACACTATTATCTTATGATGTTTTTATACTGGATAATGAAATTAAACATTCAAAAAACTAATTATTTATATCTATTTCTATATCTCTATCATGGTCTTTTTTTTATATATTTTAAACGACATTCTAATCTACTTCTACTTCTAAATTACATGCATGCCTGGGATGACACCCAACACTCTCGAAAAATCCTTATTAATCCATAACATAAATGTGGAAAGTGAGACTCGAATCCAGATGGATCCCCTCAAGGTCAAAAACCTTATCAATGGGTCACCAACCCCATTGGCATAGTCTTTTTTTCTCTCAAAAAAGAAATTGATCTATCCAAAGTATTTTTTCTTATTATTCACTAATTTAAATATATTCATATAATATACCTATAATACCTTAAGTTAGATTATTTACCGCATACATCTCTCAATCCTTAAAATAACTAAACCACCTCTTTTATCTCAATTATTTTTACATTAATAACACACCGCTGGCGCCACCACCACCAACATCACTATTACTACACTGTCACATCGCACGATTATCAGTCTAGTTTGATTATAATGATATTAAAAAACATAATCGATTCTAAACACTATAATTCTACATTAAATTTTTATTACACTTTGGGTATTTATTTATTTTGATAAGGCAATATACAGTCTGAGTATTTGATTCTCACTATACTATACAAACAACATGATTAATTCTCAAATGGGATAACTGCAAAAAATAGAAAGCACCTTTAGACCAATTCATGATATTAGCAGTGACCTTTAAAAGTTTTTTATTTTAGCAATGACCTTTCATTTATTGACGTAAATATCAACATTTGACACGTGTCTCTGATGAAGTGAAAATTTTTAATGACGTGGCAACTTTTTACTGTCGTGGATTTTATTATTTATCTATTATTCTTATTTTCGTTGTCCAATCGGTTCCCCCAAAATAAAAACCCCTAAATCGTAACATGACATAAGTTTATAGAATTCATAAAACCGAAAATCGATTACTTAAATCATAAGGTAGATGGATGATGTCTTGTTACAAACTAGTACATGGTCAGAATTTTTGAGGGAAAGGTGAACGGAATTTACAGAAGCATCACCTCCCTATAAATCATAATCAAAAGAAACGCAAAATTACATGGGGAAGAAAACAAATTAAGGACCCATTGTGATTTATATGGTAGTAACTAGTAAACTAGCAATACCCTCAATGGAGGTGGTGGCTTGAATGTTTGTAGACAATCAGTAGTCTTCAAATCCCAAACCTGTATAAAACAAATCACATTAATCAAAAGAATTAGTCATGACATATTCAACACATTTACAGATGATCGAACGGCACTGGGAATCATACTATATTTCTATGAGGCCGAATGAAACGGGTCAAATTTTGTATTTTAATGTACAAAATCTCTTAATCATTATTATATTTAAATAGAAAAAAAATATAACCATCAGAACTCTCAATTGCTCCCTATCGTCCGTAATCAATTTTGGGTTTTATGAACTCTGTAAACCCTAAACGTGTGTCACTGTTACGATGTGGGAGTTTTATTTTGGGGGAAACTCACCTGGCAACGAAAATAAGAATAATAGATAAATAAGAAGATACATATCAGTAAAAGTTTGCCATGTTATCAAAATTTTCCACGTCATCAAAGATACGTGTCAAATGTTGCTATTTACGCCAATAAATGAAAGGTCATTGCTAATAACTAAAATTTTTAAAGGTCACTGCTAATATCGTGAATTAGTCTAAAGGTGCTTTCTATTTTCTGCAGTTATCCCTTCTCAAATTGTAATCTCAAACACTTGCATAATATGCAAAGGAAAAGGAAGTGATACATATTCATCACACGTTAGGTGTACACAAATATGGTATGTGGATAACACGAAAGCATCATACTCATAGTTCATAACAAAGATTTAAACTAGAGGTAAGTTTTTTTTTTTTAACATAATTGATGAAAATTATGACATTTCCACATGGTTAAAGAATCCCCCTCCCAAAAAAAGGTTAAATGGGAGTATGGGACACTATTGGTGCTCACATGGTGGTGTTAAATATCTACTTATCCTATTGGCATTTGGATTTGTTTGAATGAATTGTCGACAGATGGATTATTCTTCCAATTCCAATTCCCATATATATATCGTACAAAACTCTAGTGAAATAGCTAGAATAGAAGCTTTGTGCAATACGGTCTCCCTTTTGGTTTACAAACTTTTTTTTTAATGAAATATACCGTTTTTTTCAAGTTATCATATTTGCTTCTCTTATATAAATTAATCGATGAGTATTTTCTAAATCTACTATGTGGATACCGGAGGTGAGTTTTTTCCAAGATCTCAGGTTCTAGTCTTGGGTTTCCCATCTCAATGTATTTTCCATGAGGGGGTTGGAGGTCCAACAAATCGCTAGTTAAAGTTGTCTCCGACACGTCTTAATCGAAACTAACTTTACAAAAAATAAAGTTTATATTCAATCAATAATAATATATGATACATTATATAATAAGACTCCGTAGAACATTGTGATTTATAAGAAAGTGACTTTAACAAACTAAAACATTTTGAATGTATCAAGCATATATATAATAATCAGATTATTTGTAACTATATAATTAAGTTAGTACCAATGTTATTAAAACGGATGGACCGGAGATTTTTAATGTGGATGGTTTAGTTACGCTGGGTTTCAACCTGAAATGAATCGAATCAAACCAGTTCAAACGGAACAAACCATTGAACTGGTCAATGTGATCACTTGTTTAATATGAGATCAAGGAGATAAAAAAGATTTATTATTAGATAATTAAATCATGGTGTATTGCATGTTCCATATATGATCATGTTCTTGTCAAAGGTAACCTTTATTAATTTATTTCTACATATGCAACCATGTTCGGATTGGGTGTTCCCTGAATTCAGAGGGAAAAAATGTCTCAAGATCTAAGCTAAATAAACAATGATAGTATTAATTGGATTCAAGTTATTGGATCTGAAGTAAAGTTTTGTTAAAGCAATATATTGAGAAAAAGATGTAGATAAGCTTTTGTAATATGAGGCTTTACACATGTAATTGCCTTTTCTTTGCTAATTTTATTTAAGATTCTGGATGTGGATTTCTAATAGTTAGCCACTCTCTTCGTCCTATATTAAGGGTTATATTTTGATTTTTTGAGTCGTTTTCTTCTGACTTTGACCGTTAATATTTTGGTTTATTTTATATAACACTTGATCTAACATATACGAATTGATTGGGTTTTAAATTTACTTTTCATTGATATAATTTTTATCAACTAATATATAACATAAATAAAGATATTTACCGTCAAAATCGAAAGAAAAAAACTTAACCAGTCAAAATAGGACAATTAAAATAAAACGGGAGAGTACTACATGTACTTCATTGTGGCTCTTACATGCTGTCTATCTATACTACTCGTATCTATTAAAAAATAAAAAATAAACCCCAAAGTTACATAGATAAATGTCTAAAATGCCCTTACCCCTAAATTACAATATTAATCCTAAATCTTTTAAAGTATTACCATTAACCTTTCAAATCAATTACTTTTATATTAATTATCTATACCACTCGACGCCGCCTCCACCACTAACAGTCGCCTCCACCACTACACTGTCGCAACCATGACCACCGCCGTATTGCACGGGTATCATGTTAGTCGATTATAATTAGTTTTGTCATTAGATTATACTGGCAGAACTAAGAACATAGGAGGATTGCATCGACTGTCGAGATGTAAGTTAAAATGTGAAAATTGTAAAAAATCGAAAGGAATTCAAGAGAATTTGAAAAATGATAAAACTTTCATTAACCAACTAATAATGAGTTATTAGCTATAGGTAGGCGCGCAGGCTTATTTACAAAGAGAAAAAATATTACTTACAAGCTAGGTCAATAAGTCATACTACT
The DNA here is from genome assembly GCF_010389155.1 of Erigeron canadensis. Lineage (NCBI taxonomy): Eukaryota > Viridiplantae > Streptophyta > Magnoliopsida > Asterales > Asteraceae > Erigeron > Erigeron canadensis. Next base: position 29,295,981 of record NC_057763.1, on the reverse strand, counting down.
CGTATTAGCTAATTGCATATCAGTCTATAGTCTCTACAATATACATTCATAGGTACATAACAAACTACATAACCAAATAAAAATAGGGACTCGCAAATCGCAATGAAAGGTATTTTCCGACCCTTACATGAATTCCAACGTTTTCTATCATGTTCTTTTGAACATGAGAGGATCTTAATTCGTTCAAGTAAATATATGCTCGTGTATCTATCTCTTGAGATGGCAATCATCTCCATCTTCCAAATTGTATCTCCTTGGCAAGTTTGCCAAAAAATCTGTGATTTAAAGTCTGAACATTATGAATCAATAAAACATACATCGTCATATTCAAAAACCATGTTCTTACAGAAAATGCAATTTTCTTACCGTACAATCACGCCTTGTCTAACATTAGGCAGGCTTTGGGGAGGCCCTCCGCTAAAGTTGTTATTATTTACAAATCTGTTTTGAGAAATACTATAAATCAATCAACAAAACTCGTGTTTAGACTTTAAAACATCCCGAAGTAGAAATGTAACTTACATTTCATGAATGTTTGGCAGTGTGCCTATATAAATTGGAAATTGGCCCCCAAATTCGTTATCGTTTAGATGCCTTTCCACAAATTTAGAGGGAAAAAAATTGTGAGCATTCAAAATATATAAAGTAAAAACAAATGCAAGCTAAAACACAGAATAAAGACATGAAACTTACAAAATTTCTAGAGACTTCAATGGACTCAAATCTGGGACAGGACCGGAAAGCTTGTTCATGCTTAGCCTACTGCATATGTACATTTTGTTAAATTATGTAGTACTTGTTGGTCTGTTTAATTGTTAGAAATGATTTGAGTTATTGAATCAAAGAGGCTACATACAGTTCCTTTAGAGCAGTCAATCCTGCAATATCTTGAGGTAACGTTCCTGCTAGTGAGAGCCCGGTTAGGTTCCTAAAAACAAAAATCAAACTCTTAACACCAATGATAAAGGCAAACACTGTCCTAAATGGCTAGATTTTAAGTTTTTTTTTTGAGGATATTTATAATTTGTATACAAGTTAAGTAGACATTAAACAGGATCATAACAACCATGAACTAACTGTCAAACTTGTGATATGTTCGTTGTAAACGATATGAGGAAAGAAATGTTTGTATTGTATGATATTTTTCCATTACAATTGGGATGCAATTTATACATGAATTAGAAAGCTAAGTATGGAAACAATTAAATTCATTTGTCTGTCCCTTTGCTGGAAATGAGTCGGCCATAATCCTTTCCTTGTTGCTGCAGAATCATGTAATTAGGGAAATGATGACACTGATCTGATCCCATTCTTGTTAACACTCCCCCTCAAGTTGAATTGTGGGATTCCCAAAATTCAACTTGCTGAGACAGTTGTAGAACACATTTGTTCCCACTGCTTTTGTTAGGACATCAGCCAGCTGATCTGAGGATCTGACAAACGGTAGCTCAATAATTCCTGCTTCTAGCTTCTCCTTGATGAAATGTCTATCAACCTCTACATGTTTTGTCCTGTCATGTTGAACCGGATTTTCTGAGATCTGGATGGCAGCCTCATTGTCACACATGATCTGAGTACTTTTCCTTGGGGGAAATCCTATCTCAGTGATAAGTCTTTTTATCCATAGCGCTTTTGCTATTCCTTTTGCTATGCCTCTGAATTCAGCTTCAGCACTTGACAATGATACAACTTTTTGCTTCTTACTTCTCCAGGTGACAAGATTACCTCCTACTAATGAAAAATAACCGGATGTTGATCGTCTGTTCCCTTTATCTCCAGCCCAGTCAGCATCTGTATATATCTGAATATTCAGGTGTCCATTTGAACTGTACAGAACTCCATGGCCACTGGTTCCTTTGAGATACCTAATGATCCTTAAGACTGCATTCGTGTGAGAAACTTGTGGTAGGTGCATAAATTGACTTACTACTCCAACGGCATATGCAATATTTGGACGAGTGTGTGACAGATATATTAGTTTTCCTACCAATCGCTGATACCTATTTTTATCTGCCAGCTCAGCTTCTTCTTCGATAAACAGCTTCTGGTTCATGATCATTGGTGTATCGGCTGGTTTGGAATCAATCATCCCTACTTCTGATAAGAGGTCTAATATGTACTTTCTCTGACATATAAATATTCCCTTTGCTGATCTAAGCACTTCAATTCCAAGGAAATATTTGAGATTTCCCAGATCTTTCATTTCAAATTCTGTGAACAACTCTTCTTTTAACCTTTTCATTTATTCTTCATCATTTCCAGTAATAACCATATCATCAACATAGATGATCAAACAAGTTACACAAGTGCCTCTAGTTTTAAGGAACAATGTGTGATCTGAGTTACTCTGTTTATATCCATTCTTCTTCATTGCAAGAGTAAATCTACCAAACCAAGCTCTGGGAGACTGTTTAAGTCCATACATCGATTTTTTCAATCGACATGCTTCTCCAGGCTTAAACTGTGCTGAGAAACCAGGTGGAGCGTCCATGTATACTTCTTCTTTTAGTTCTCCATGCAGGAAAGCATTTTTAACATCAAACTGATGAAGAGGCCATCCTTGATTAGCTGCAATTGAAAGAAGTACTCTTATAGTGTCCATTTTTGCAACTGGAGAGAAGGTTTCTGAATAATCGATCCCATATGTTTGAGTGTATCCTTTTGCAACTAACCGAGCTTTATATCGTTCAATTGCTCCATCTAGTTTGTATTTCACTGTGAAGATCCACCGACAACCTACTGTTGATTTTCCTTTTGGCAGAGCACACTGATCCCATGTCTCATTCTTCTATAATGATTTCATCTCTTCAGCCATAGCATTCCTCCACTTCTCCGATTTTAAAGCTTGTTCAACGCTTGAGGGAATTTCTTCTGCATAGAGGCTCGCGGTGAATGCTTTCGCATTATCAGACAGATTTCCTTCTGCTATGTTCGCCATTGGGTACTTGGTTCCCTTCGTGGTTTTTTCTGGTGAATATCGTTTTGCTGGAACTCCCCTGTTTGCCCTTGCTGGAAGAACATATTTTGGCACTCCTTCATTTTCCTGCACATTATCAGAAGGAAAAACTTGGATATCCAAGTTCTCAAACTGAGAATTTTCATCAACTGAGTTCTCAGATTGGGAAGAGTTAGATAATTGAGAATTTTCATCAACTGAGTTCTGTGATTGGGAAGAGTTAGTAGGGCTAGATTGAGAAGAGCTATTTACCTCAAATATCATAGTAGGAGCAGGACTTTCTGGGGTGGCATCGATATCTGGATTCTCAAGAGATGTAGTACTGTGATTTTGGAGCTCAGTACTTATGGTAGTACCATCACTCAGCCAACTTAGTGGGTCACTTTGTTTCCCCTCCTGACCACTGTGTTGGGGTGAGTAGTAGAACTTTGTTTCCAAAAAATTACAATTCATTGTGGTGAACATGCGATGTGTTTGTGGATTGTAACATCTGTATCCTTTTTGATTCACCCCATATCCCACAAAGACACATTTTTCAGCACAAGGATCAAGTTTATCCCTGTATGACTTGGGAATGTGAACAAAAACAGTACATCCAAAAACTTTGGGTTCGAGAGAGAGAGGTTGCGGAATTGTGGTACGTTCAGACAGGGTATCTAATGGTGTTTTCATTTTTAAGATTTTGGTTGGAAGACAGTTGATTAGATAAGTGGCAGTGGCTACAGCTTCTGGCCAAAAAGATCTGGGTGTATGAGACTCAATTATGAGTGCTCTTGTTATTTCTAAAAGGAACCGGTTTTTTCGTTTAGCAACACCATTTTGTTCTGGGGTATGAGGGCAAGTAGTTTGATGTACTATTCCTTTGGATTGAAAGAAAGTTTTCATCTGTGAATTCACATATTCTCCTCCATTATCGGATCGAAAAATTTGGATAGATTTTTGAAATTGATTCTGAATCATGGCATAAAAATTGATGAATCTATCATAAACTTCATCCTTACTTTTTAGAAAATAAATCCAAGTCATGCGGGTATAATCATCAACAAATATTATATAATACCGAAAGTTTTGACCCCCGATTACAGGGGCAGGACCCCTCACATCAGAGTGAACCAAAGAAAAAGGATTTTTGACCCTTGTATTTTTGGGTTTAAATGGTTGTCTATGGCTTTTGGCTAAAATGCACGTTTCACAAGTGCTTGGTTTATTTAATGGAAACAAATCGGGAAACAAAGTATGTAAATAACTAACTGACGGATGTCCAAGTCTTCTGTGCCATAACCATGCTTCTCTTTCAGTAGTTCCATGAGCTAGCATCACAGTACCATTTTGATTCACTTCATCAACATAATATAATACATTTCTTTCAGTGCCACGCCCAATGATCCGTCCCGTCCTGATATCCTGTAAGAGACAAAAGGTCGAATGCATTAAAACAGAACAATTGAGTTCTTTTGTTACATGGCTAATGGACAACAGTTTGTGTGATAATGAAGGGACATGAAGACAATTAGGGAGTTTGATGGTTGGAGAAATTTTAATTGTGCCTCCGGTTTTTACATCCATTTTTCCTTTATTTGCAGCTTCGATGTGGGTTTTAGTGGGTTTGGATATTTCTGAAAAATCTGACAATTCATACGTCATTGTATCAGTTGCACCACAGTCAAATATCCAAGGCCCATTTGGGTTTTTAAAATGGGTTTGGGCCATGAATGCAGATCCATTTAGGTTTGGTGGGCCATTATAAGGGGGCAACTGATTTGGGCCTAACATACGTGGGCCATTAAAAAATCTGCCAAAAAAGGAGTAATTAGGTTTAGGGTATTTGGTTGTATGTGGTCGGTTTTTATAAAAAGGATAAACCCAGTTTTTATAAAAAGGATAACTCTCCCTTTTTTGGAAAGTGAATCGGGACACACACACATTTGGGGATTTTGGAGAATATCTCCTTCCTTCCCCTGTACCTTCAACCGAAAAACACTCCTCCTCTTCTTCTTTTCCGGCCGCCGCCACCGCTACTCCTCCAAAGCCACTTGATTTATTATTCTTTTGTTGGGTAGAACTGCTGGTGGTGGTCGGATTTTTCTTGGTCGGATTCCTTTTACTTGCCGTTTTATAGTTATCCGTCCACCAATCGGGATACCCGATGAGTTCAAAGCATTGATCTTTGGTATGTCAGTTCATACCACACTCTTCACATGTGAGATGGCTTTTGTCATCCTTGGTTGCCGGTTTCTTTTTGCCATCAAATCAGCGAAAACCTTTGGTAGCCATCCCTACGCCGCCGGTTTCTTCAACAAGCAACCCGGTTCCTATGCCTTGATTATTGTTGTTGGTTGCTCCTAAGATCACTTGGTGAGCGGCCTCCTTTCGAACCATGCCGTATGCTTCTTCGGCAGAGGGTAATGGATCGACCCGGAGGATTTCTCTCTTGGTCGGTTCAAACTTTTGATCTATTCCGTTCAAGAACTGAAATAGTTTTTGTTCAGATCTTATTTGGGTATATATTTGGATATCTTCCTCATTTTTCATGGGATTTGGATCTATACGATCGATTTCTCCCCATACACCTTGGAGTGAAATTCAAAACTCTTCAAGGGTTTTATCCCCTTGTTTGAGTTCATTGGCTTTGACATGAAGGTTGAATGCTTGAAGTCTGTCCTTGCCGCTGCTGTAAGTAACCACCAATGCATCCCACAATGCCTTGGCTGTGGGATACTCGGTTAGGTTGCCGGCTATATTGGGCTCGATATTTTGGATTAGCCACGAAAAGACGATCAGGTCTTCTTGTTCCCATACTTCTCTTTGTTCTGATGTTAATTTATCGGTTGGTTTTTCTGTTAAATGTTTAAGCAAGGTTTTTGATTTTCCGCCTATTGCGACTCGAATCATTCGAGTCCATATAGCGTAGTTTTGGCTGTTTAATTTGATATTGATTTGGAGATTATCAGAAAGTTTTGGATTTGTGGGTTGTTGATTGATATTTTGTCGGAGTAGGTTTGCTATTTGGGTTGCAAGATCTAACCCAGAACCGCCGGCGTCATCTGCCATGGTGGTTAGGGTTTTGATGGATGATTATCGTGATTTTAGCTGGTAAGTGATGAGACCAGAACCATGGGCTCTGATACCATGTAAACGATATGAGGAAAGAAATGTTTGTATTGTATGATATTTTTCCATTACAATTGGGATGCAATTTATACATGAATTAGAAAGCTAAGTATGGAAACAATTAAATTCATTTGTCTGTCCATTTGATGTTTCTTTGCTGGAGATGAGTCGGCCATAATCCTTTCCTTGTTGCTGCAGAATCATGTAATTAGGGAAATGATGACACTGATCTGATCCCATTCTTGTTAACATTCGTTTCTAATAAAGCGCTTCAAATTGTGTTAGCATTTAAGAAAACTTTGTGCGACTGTCAACCATGTGCCCAACTGAATAACCCTTTTACCTGTCAGTTAACCTCTAAGATCTAAAGTTTTACCCGATTTACCCATTAGAGATAATATACCCAAAAAGCATACTTCGTCAAAATGTGTACTATTATACATGATTTAAACAACGTATGGTTTGTCTTATCACTTACAAACTGATAACTCGAACTTGATCTCCTTCAAAACAGCTTATTCCAGTCCAAGGATGTCCTTTAGGCAAGCATGGATCTCCATTCCAATCATCTGGTGGATTTTTCAAGCTTTTCTTCAATCTTTGCAATATCATTGCTACAAAGAAATAAAACTTATGAACCATATATATATTATATATATTTCAAAATACTAAATTGATCATTTCTTTTTTCTTTCTAAAGAATCAAGCTAACTTTCCAAAATTTGTTTATCAAATACAAGAGAGCTTAAAATCACCATGGTACCGTCTTTGCTAAGAGTTGTTGCAGCAAGAGGCAAAATTTGATATATCTCTCCTGCATTGATAGTAGGACCAACCGGCATGTCAATCCTCGGAGTCAGAGTGATCTTTATGTCACCAGAGAGAGGCCATTCTGTGCCATAAACTGTCGCACCTTTTGTACTCACATTGAGATCCTGATAGAAAGTGTCATCACCGATGAACACAGTGAACACTCTCCAGCTATAAGGACTTGTGCTTCTATTGTCTTGGAAGTACAATGCAACATAATACCGACTGCCAGGCAGAGAAAAGGGTGGCCATTCTATCGTGAGATTCTTACCTCTGCTTGTGGTTGATCCCGAGAGGAATACCTTCGTTGGTGGCCTGTTCCAAAATTCTGACGATGTCACATTTACATGAGCTTGTACTGTAGGGTTTATGTCAATAAATGGTTGCCAGTATCGATTGAATGGATCATCTGGAAAACTAGTTCATATGTTCATGTATTAATTCTCTCATCATAAATTAACCCGGATCCTGTCAGAAACTAAATATTCATGAGAAGCGTTAGAAATGCACAAGTTTTGTAAGGCTGATGGAAAAGTTCTCACGCTTTTCGACAATATTTAGCTTCCTATATGATCAGACCTCTATTTAGGCAAAATGTAAAAAAGCATAGGTTTGAGAAATCTGTTTTATACCGTACAATATCACCCTTGGAGGCAAAGTTAGTCCGAGCAATTGTAATCAAGCCATATTTGCTAAAATCGGTTGAATTATATAGAGATGGATCAACATTCATCACTTCTAACGAAGAAATAAAAGGGCTCGATTTTGACTTGGTGTGTTCATTGCAGGCCAAACATATGCTGAGCGTATTAGATTGTGCAGTTACAATGATCTCATAATACGAGCTGAGGCCATTTTTGTAATCCTCCGACGTATTCACAGTGCCCCATGTTGTACCATCAATAATCTGATCAAAAATGGGTGGTTCATTGCTGCCATCGAATCCACCATAAAAGTAGGTGGTCCTGATAAGGAACTTGCTGCCTGTGATCACCGGAAACTCGTAGCAATGTTTGCCAGGACCGTAGGGAAAATAACGAAGGGTCGTGAGTATGGGTAGAATATCGGTTTGTTCTAAGGTTGTTATGTTTCCAGAATGGGCGTAGCCTTCATCCTTCAAGTATGTTAATCCATCTTGTTCAAGGTTGGTTTTGGAACCGCAATTGATGAAGTAACCTTGAAGATTTGGGGGAGGCGACGGTGGTTGGCCCATGATTAGGGAGAAGGGAATGCTAAGAAGCCATAAAAGGAAGATGGGGAAGAACATGGTGAGGAATATAGGGAGGCATTAGATTGAATTTTTGTCTGATTTCTTTCTTTCTTGGTGTCCATTGGGGCTGAGAGAGGGATAATTTGGAAGGAATATGTCTGGGGGGTGGTTCACCATTAAAATTCCACATCCATTAAAATAGATAAGTTGACTTTCTCATTGGTCAACTGTACACGTATATATGTTAACATTTCATTGTAACCAGACAGTCCCCTCATTCCCTTGTATAAATCAAATCAAATCAATTCAATAGAATAAAGATAAATAAAACTCAAACATGAATGATTTAAAGGAGATTAGCTATGAAAAATTGAAAAGAAAAAAGAAAAACACAATCAAAATATAAGGAAAACCGATTTTGATTGCTCAATGTCCAGCTAATCCAGAGATTTGGCTGGTTGGTTTCATGGTTTGGCCCGCATTTTGCAGCCAAAACCAAGCTGACCATGTTCCTAAGCTAATCAACAAGGTTCGTTCGAAACATCCCCCTAAATGGACCAACCAAACATCTCGCTTTTTGAGAGTCATACAACACAATCTGTCCACTAGGTAATGCTTTATACTGGATCAAATATGGGTTTAGCACTGAATATCAAGTACTACGTCATCTAAACACAAGCTATAAGAAAACAAGTCGATTTATGAAGCAGAAAACCACACTAAAATACTTTCTGCAACTGCACAAACACCTACTTCAATCATTCGTTCTATGGGAAGTCAATATTCAAAACTATAAAACAAAACAATGAAAACAAAACATACCACTTTACATCTGTCAATTTATTATAGACACCTATGAAGACGACACTCACAAGTAGAAAATAGAAAGACTAACTATCTTCGTTTGCCTTTCCCATCAGACATGCTAAATGATGTCACTTTCCCGGGAGTTGCCACCACTAGCGGTGCTTCTGGGGAGTCACTAACTGCATATTTGTCGTGCATGAACCGACTTTCAATGATAGATTCATCCTTTGTCATAAGCTTATAACAGTAACAGCTCTTCAGCCCTTGCTGATTCCTGTAGCATTCATGTGCACTGTTCTTCACCCGCTGGAAGTCCCAAATAACACTGAACTTGCCGACTGTTGCAACCAGGTGACGTTCCTGCTTTCCACTTTCTGTGACCTGAAACATAAAAAAGATAAATGTCATACACATTCTTGATCATAAATGTCATACACATTGTTAATCTAAAAGGCACATTCTTGATCATAAATGTCATACACATTGTTAATCTAAAAGGCACACAGATGCAGTTCATGGTCTTTTCAGGCCAAATGAATCATATATTTAACATGAGTATGTTATGAACAAAAGTCATTAACTAAGGGATACTATTAAAGTTCTATCAAGTCACATGAGTCAATCCACTATATCATATTTAGCTAATTAGAGTATGAGCATCAACAAAATAATGAAAATACTTTATTAACGAAATGATAACAAGGAATCTTACCCATGAAAATCGGCCACCATGGAAAACATTCTGCTTCCCAGCTGTATGTGAATCCACCGGAGTCAGCTTCAGTAACCTCGGGGCTGGAATTTTGCTGCCCATTCGACCACTAAACCCTGTTTTTGTCTTCCCATCTTTATCAGTGAACAGAGTACAGATCAAAATCAGATAAGTGTCGGTCGTGCCCAATATCCACTTTCCATCATACGTAACATCAACATGAGTAATAGGAGAACCAAGCCCTGGGAAAGCCGTCTTAGCCTGCCTCATAGAAGTCGTCGAGTACAACCTAATTTTCCCATCCAACGACCCAACTACAATCGAACCATCACCAGTGGTAGCAAAACACTGGAAATTCGTACCCCTTGAAAACTGATGACCTTTATTCCAATGCAAAACAGGCGAACTAGTCTGAACCATCCCTCTCCTATCTCTCATATCCCATTGAGACAACCTATTATCATCCAAACCCAAAAACGTCGATTCAGAAGGATCCAACTGTGACCCTTTCGTATCATTCGTTATATCCCTCATCGTTATATCCGCTCCATCCTTTTCAAACTTCCATTCAGTCACAATCTTTCCCGTCTCAATATCCAACTGATTCACCCCACTCGAATGAGGCTTACCCTGTTGTACAGGACTCATAAGCAACATATTCGTCTCACCTCTCATCAGCAACGCCTTCTGCGGCGTCCTCATCCCACTCCCACTCGACGAACCACCAATTCCACCCTTAAATCCACTATTATCAAACTTAACATAAACCCCTTTCCCATGTATCCCATGACTAAAATTCTTAACAACCTGCACACCACTCTCATTAACCAAAAAACTATTATCCAATGCACCTAATGCCAAACTCTGTATCCCTCCATCACTCGCCGCTTCTTCAAACTCCTGCATCAAATCATTCCGTCCTTTAACCGGCGTTTTCCAAACTCCCTCATCTTCCTTCTCCCACATTTCATCGTCCGCAATCTCCGGTTTCGCCCACCCTATAAAATCCTTCCCATACACCTTAACCTTATTCTCATCATTATCCTCCACTCTATACACATTTTCAAACAAACAGCTCTGAAATTTCGTCACAAAATCCCTATACCCTTCATCAGTCATAAACCTCATCGCCCAAACGTTTTTATCCACGAAATCGACACGTTTTTGTTCACCAAACATTTTCAATTGCATTTTAGTTGAAACCCTAACCCTAACTTTACTTCCTACTTTCAATATCCAATCACCTCTGACGTCATCATCATCATCATCATCATCATCATCATTTTTAATGAATTTATAACTAGTGAGTTTTTCAACAACAATCCATTTAGCAGCAGGAGTATTACCGTTAACATGTACATACAGTTTCACAGAATTAGGGTTTTGAGATTGTACGGACGACGAGTACTTCAGTTTTAACGCTTTAAGTTTGGAATCGATATCGTCGACTTCCGGAATTGGTTTCTGGTGATCGGATTTTGCGTCTTCGTAAACTTCGGAATCGGATTCCGTCTGTGAATTCCGGTCGGAGTCGGAGTCGGAAAGATCTAAACCTTCACGACTGTGTGAACCGCCCATCGGAAATTGATAGAATTAAAATTTATTAATTTTTGTTATTTAAGGGAAATGAGTTTTGATTTTTTTTTTGTGGAATTTGAGAGAAGATATTTTTTTGGCAGAAGAATTTGGAGTGAGGTGTGTGTGGGGTTTATATAGTGAGGATGGGAAAGCGTGTTTGCGTAAATCTGAAGCGTACACGTGTTATACGTGTCTTGCTTGTCGATTAAGAAAAGGTTCGGTGCGATTGATGGGTTTTATGGATTAAGATAAGATACAAAACTTTCATATACCAATTGTTTGGAGACGCTGTTACGAAGTAACTTAAACAAAAAAACGACAAGAAGAATCTATATAATGACTCAAGATTTGAACTTTAGCAGCTTGTTTCAAAATACTCCTTTTTTTAACAGCTATTATAAATACTAACAATCGATATTTAGAAAGAAAAATTTAGCTTATTTAGTTTTAATTCTTTTATCATTTTAATCATTCACTTTTTATCTTTGTTAAAATAGCTAAGGAGATGCAACCTTTTAATTTTTTATTGTTTTACTCACCTACCTTTTAGCTTTTATCATTTTAGTCTATTCATTTTTTCATACAATAGTAATTAGAGACAAGTAACATACATTCACAGATACTTTTCCCTTGTTAAAATGTGATGCAACTTTAGATTAATTGTAACATGAATCACTCACAGTTTGAAGAATGCTAGAAAATAGTATCAACATATTAATGGATACCAACATGCAACTAGATAACCTACAACTATTTCATTTTAACTTCCACATGACTTACCATATCACTTGAAATGACTACTTTTGCCATATCATTAAAAGGTAGAATGTCACGTCAACACTCATTATTGAATCCATCCATTTATCCCTTCAATCTAAATTTTTCTTAAGTTTATCAAAATACCCTCAATGGTAACTTCATCAAGTCTGCCTGACTATGAGACCGATTGGTTTCAAACAAAAGTCAGCCATAGTGATCCGGGAGTCCCATATGGAAGTGCTCTTGCTTAACGGATCAAAGGTACACTTAACTAATAGAGAAATCAAGACCTTTAAAATATTGTATATTTATGACCTTTGTTGTTATTGTTTATATAATTTTTTTAATTTTAACTAGAGAGGTACCCAATAACTCAACTTAAGCAAATGAGGTGGTGGCAACAACTAGTGGTGATAGCGGTAACGACTGTTTGTAGTGATGACTACTTTGAAGTGGTGAAGTGGTGTAGTTAACTGAAAGTGATTGAGGTAGTTAAAAACTCAAAGTTTTCAATAAAGTGGGGATACAATTTCTTATTAAGTACAGTAGTAAAGATTAGTGAAAGAATCAATGAATGAAAATAGTATTACTATGGTCAAAATGGTTAAAGTTAAGATTGAAAATATGTTAAATTTACCACTGGTATTAGAAGGTAGACTATGTGCTAAAATGAGTAGATGCATTCTAAAAAAAATAAAATGTGGCTAATTAAAGTGGCAAAAAAACGAAAAGTCACATAACATTATAATAAAAATAAAAAGTGTGTGACTAAAGCGGTAGTAAAATACTAAAAGATTGCATCTTATTTTTAAAAAAAATAAAAAGTAGATGACTAAAATGATCTAAAAAAACGAAAGGTAAGATATAAATGAGTGATTTTTCCCTACTAAGAAATTACTCTGGGTTTTGGCAGCCGGATACAGGATTAGCATATTAGTCTGCCCAAATGATATTACAATGTTTAGTTCTAGTATAGATACCCAATTGAAAGACTGGAAGGTTAACATAATCAAAAATACACCACGAGATCGATGCCCATCTTAGAAACAAATCCGGTTTCTGTTGATCCAGATCATCCATATTCCAGTTTGAATAGCCGCCGCATCAAGTAGGGAGGGGCCTGGTTTGGGAAACCCGCAGCGATCAGCCAAAGTACCTACATTCGAAAAATGATTATCAAGATTTTAAACTTAAGTTGAATGACTATAACAGAATATGAAAATTTTAATTGTCAATCTTAGTTTAGTAATTATTTATAATATTCAAAATCCAACTGTTTTAATTACTTATTTGACTTGCATAATTGACTTTCTTACAAATTTAAAAGATCAATAGGCATGTCCATGTTAAAAACCAAATACTGAAACACAAACTCAATATTTAATGGTATGAATACTAAGTTGTATACTGAGAAAATATGTAATATCAAATCTTTGAATGAAAGTTAAAACATTTACTTAATATAAAAAATTGAAAAGTGAAAGAGTTCAAATGCAGAGAGAGTTGTGCACCTGCATATGACTTCAGGATTCTTTAGTCTATGTCTATGCACGGAATATGGGAGATCAGGGGCCAGTAGTAAGAGCCTTTTCTGCTACTCCTTTCTTTCAAATTTGGGCATGCATAGATTGTCAAACTTAAAAGTGATGGCAACAACATTTCAGGTAAATGTCTCATTTCTGGGCACTTGTAAATGAAGAGATTTTGGAGAGACGTGAGGTGTTGGAGTCCCACTGAAAGTGATTCCAATTTCTCAAATTCGTTTATGAAAAGATAAGCAAGAGATGGAGGAAGAAGATGGGATAATTGAGCACAATTACTCACATCTTCTAATGGTCCACCCCATAACTCTAGCCGAGCAAGTGAGGTCGGAAAGTTCTGAGGGCCCCACTCTGAGATGGGCTTCTTCAACCTCCCAATTCTAAGATAGTTCAATTTGGGAGGCCAGAGGCCACGAGGAAACAAATCATCCATACTTGGACAGTCTAGTATTGCCAGATATTTTAACGAGGTGAGATTTGGCAACTCCTGGTCTGGAAATGATTCTAAACGTGGACAATCTCTTACTACTAATCGAGTGATATGAGTGAAGTAACTCAATTCAGTGATCACTTTCATATTTGACCAATCACGTATATATATGCCTTCAAGCATCCTCATAACACCCGTACTATTCTCTCCTCCCAAGTCCATTGCCTGACAACCGTTAACCACAAAAGACTTGAGGTTTTGCCCTCCCCCTGTTAGGAAGGATACAGATGTAAGCGAAGTACAATGTACTATCCTCAACATCTCAATGCTATTTGGACAAATGCAGCTCTCGAGATTGTTACAATCCCGTATATCCAACATCCTAAGAGATGTTAAGTTCTCCATAATATGTCGCCACAGCCGATCATTAAGCCCTGAAATTGACCACATATCTAACTGGGTGACTGAAACAGCTGCCTGAGTTAAACTTAGGACACCATGACCACATGAGGCTATATATAGACCCCTAAGTGATGGCAGTGTGTCAAGTGAGACGTCTACCAAATTAGGGCAATTTTCAATGTGAAGCATTTGAAGGCATGGAAACAATGCATCTACATCCCCACTACTGATTGACCATGCTTCCCACCCGGGCATATCCTTAAAACGTAGGTGTTCAAGTGAAGGGAACGCAATACTAGTCCCAAGTAACTCCAAACCCACAACTTTCACCCCATCGAGGCCCTCAATAAACAACTCCTTAAGTAACGGCAAATGCCCAAATGGTGGTAGAGTTGTACATTTTCTACACCTACGCAATGACACATTACTCAAGCAAAAAAACGAAGGATCTGCAACCCAGGTTGGGAACTCTTTACCCCCATAAGCCACGATTTTGAGCTTTTTCAAATTATCCTTACGAGGATTCAACACATTAAGAACCTCCTTCTCAAGTCTTCCATTTCGAGAACTGTCGAAAACATCACTCCATTCCACCTCTAATTCACTAAGCCTCTTTTGTGGTACGCTAGCCTCATGTGCTTGCATTGCATTTTGCACTTTCTCAAGCCCCTTAATGGATAACTTTCCATGGATGTTTTCGAAGTCTTTGAGCTCTGTGATTGCAAAGCCATTATGTTCTCCAAGAATGATCTTGGATAGAGTTTGCAGGCTTTTCAACTCGCCAATGCCCATAGGCATCTTTTGCAGAAGGGGAGTATCCCTAATGTCAAAATGTCTCAAATGTTTTAGCCTTAAGAAGCTTTTGGGCAACCTTTTCAATCTACGGCAGCCAAAAAGGATCAATGTTTGTAAATTATATAAATTACAAACATTTTCTGGTAAATGTGTGATTTGAGTTCGAGATAAATTAAGATACCGCAAATGCTTCAAACTACCAATGAAATCTGGTACCTCGCATATCTCAAAACAACTTAAACTAAGGACCCTTAACAATGGTAACTCAGGAAGTAAGTCAGCCAAAATCTTACCAGATAAATAGAAACGTTGCCAACTTTCTTCCACCCCTGCATACACCGCTAAGAATGTTCTTAGACCTTTAGCTCTTTGGAATGCCTTCAACTTCTCATAAACTACATATTCTTCACGAATAAATGACATATGGCGGTACTTTTCTAAAGCTTCATTCTTCACCCTCTTCTCCAAACTTGCAAAAAAATCATCTGCAACAAATGTGGCCAAATCATTCATAAGGTCATGCATCACAAATAGTGATTCTTCATTTGGCACACGTTGAAAGAAGGACCTTGCTAACAACTCTTCAAAGTATTCATGACCTAATCGTTCGGAGAGCTTCCATTGTATTGTTTGATGCAAAAACCCCTCAGCCATCCACAATAAAATCAAGTCCTCCCTGTCAAACACGTAGCCTTTGGGAAACAAGGCCAAGTATGCAAATAACTGCTTCAAGTGTGCAGGTAGATCATGGTAGCTTAGTCTAAGAGCCGGAACGATTCCATCTTCCTCTTGTAACATCCATATCTCACTATACAATAGTTCCTTCCACTCTTGGTCATTTGTTTTTGTCCTCAATGACCTTCCTAGTGCTCGTAAAGCTAAAGGTAAGCCATCACATTTTTTCACAATACCTTCACCATGTGGCTTAAGCATTGGATGTGAATCAAAGTTATTTTCACCTAATGCATGTTGGGCAAATAGAATCATGGAATCATCATGTGAAAGACTTTGCATATAGTGTGGATTATTGTAACCAAGTTTCTTTAGCATTTGATGCTTTCGAGTTGTCATGATAATCTTACTTCCAGGAGCTGTTGATAGAAATGGGCCAACTAAGGATTCCCAATCCTCAAAGCTCTCGCTCCATACGTCATCTAAAACAAGTAAAAATTGTTTCCCCATAAGTTGATCTCTAAGAGCTGCTTGAAGCAGATTTAGATCTGCAAATTCCTTGTTTTCCCCTGTCACAGATTGAAAGATAACTTTGCTTATATCAAAGCTATCAAACACATCTGAAACACAAACCCATGCCTTGAGTTGGAAGTGATCCTTCACTTGCTTTTCGTCATACAAAAGTCTAGCTAGAGTTGTTTTACCTATCCCACCCATACCAACTATGGGCACAATGCTAAAGTTTTCATTACATGTTTCATCCCGCAATAGCTTGTCAAGCAATGCCTTCTTGTCCGCTTCACGTCCAACAATGCTGGATGTGTGAACTAGAGACGTATGTAATCTTCTAGTTATACTTTTTGACCTTCCATCTTTCACAATTAACCCAAGAGTAGTTTTTTCATCTAACAGGTCTTGTAATTTAGAAGTAATATTGTTTAGGTTATCTTGCATCCTATTACCTATTGAGAAACTTGTGCAACAAGTTGGGATGAGCTTTCTTACCTTGCTGGTGATGTGTCCAGACAAGTCGTGATGCATAGCCTCGGTTGCCAAATCGTCAAGTATGTCATCTATGTCATAGGCCAGATGTTGGAGACCGTTCAGCCATCGTTTAACGGAAACATCGGTGATCTCCTTCTGAGAAGCATCAGTGAGCACATCTCTGATCTGAAATAACGATCGCTGCCATTTCTTTATGTCAGAATTGATTCCCTTATCACTGGCAAGTTTTACAAAAGCAACAGAAGTTAGTTTCTCAAAGAGCACTGTGAGGAATGCAGAAAGAACAATCTCAGCCATGATTAGAGCAAAATATAACGGCAGTAGAGTAAAAATGCAGATTAGTTGAGTGCATAAAGAAATGATCCCTGGGTCAACCCTTTATATTATATTAAGTTCTACCTACTGCAACTAGTGGCAGATTTTGAGTCATAGATGTTTCAGGGCCAATCTTGTAAAGTTTGGAATATGGGCCTCTTGATTTAGATTGTTGGAATAAGTCAGCAACCTTTATTTTTTTTTGGTAAAGATAGCAAAGTTAAATTTTAAAAAACCTGAAAGAGAAAGGTCACACTTACAGAGAATTAACAAACAAATGTGACATATTTGTAAATGAAATATTAAGTTAATTAGATTAGTGACCACATTTGTTTGTAAGGGCATCATTTCTCAATTTCTCAGTCAGATACTAATTACATTTGAAAGTTGTTACACCCTAGATTGTCTGCCACTTTGATATCCGCTGTCATTTTGATGTTCTGTGCTTCTATAAATGTGTAAAATTAGTGTACATGGTGATAGAAGGTGCAACTAAAATGCATAGAAAGTTGTCAAGAAGAATAATCCAAAACAAATGTTACTTGAATCCAAGTATAGTTACAAGTAACAATAATATGAAACCGATACTGCGCATGACCTGCTACACATATATGCATACAACTTTTGCGCTACTCCTTCAAACATAAGAATGTGCATTGTAGTGTTGGTCTACTTGGTCTTGATGTGTAGTCAAAACTTTCTAGTACTTATACTTTTCCTGCTACGCCTTATACGTAGATCATCTGACTAAATGGCTTAAAAGGTAGTCGTCATTAAATCTAATTTGTATGACTACTAGATTTAAGATGATCTAATCTGGAAATGACCATCTTATGTCTTTAACAGAACACGAATCATGTATCTCACAAAGTCAGAACCTGCAAGTCATTTCAAGATCAAGAACTCACCAAACATTTCAAAAGAATTTAAAACACTTTTATTAATGAGAAGGAATATATTATAGCACTTGAATCCCAACTTTTACATATTATTATTACACAGCTACTTAATTAGCAAAAAATTAGAGATATGTGTGGAAGTTTGCACAACATTAAACTTACAGAACCTCTCTGCAACATAACAACTTTTACTTTTAGCCCTCCATTTCATTTGGATGTACATTTGTTACCCGTACACTAATATTTTCTTCATTCTTCACCCTCTTCTCTTTCTCTTGGGACAGCACCAAATTTCTCAACCATAATATCCACTACTAAAGACACCAAGTCCTTACAAGGGACAGCCTTTTTATAGATATCACCCAAATGTGAGTCACTTCCAATTCTACCTCCTAAGTAAACATCAGCTCCTTCAACAACCTTTCCGTTTTCGTCTCTAGTCATGCAACCCATAAACCCTATATCCGCAACTTGAACCTGCCCGCATGTGTTTGGGCAGCCTGTCCAGTGCATCCTCACTGGACGGGTCACGGAAACAAGTCTTCCCACTTCTTCTGTAACCTTCAAAGCACGAGCTTTGGTCTCAATAATAGCCTGACCGCAAAACTGGTTACCCGTGCAAGCCACTAACCCTTTCATCAAGATAGGTGGCTCGGGTAAAAACTTTTCTTTTAGAAGAGGTTCGTCAAGCAAAGCTTTGACTTTTGAGTTTGGTACATTTGGTAGTATGATGTTTTGTTCCACCGTTAGACGAAGCTCCCCTGAGCCATACTCGTCGGCTATCCGTGCCAACTCATCCATGTCATCGGCTTGAACCCGACCAACAGGGATGTGAAGGCCCACAAAGTTGAGGCCCTCTTGTTTCTGTGGGTTCACACCAAAGTAATCCCTTCTTTCCCATTTTGGGTCAATTAAATCTTCAGAGGATGCTCTCTCCAATGCTTGTTCGGGCATTCTCTTTACCACTTCTGAGCGGAACCCTTCTACACCCTGCACCCGAAAGTAACCCAATTTAGTTTCAAAAAAGCCATTTCAACAATGAAAACATGTAGAGATCAATTAACACATTAAGTAAGATCACGTACCAGTTCATCAATCAACCACATCATTCTCGTCTTTTGCCTATTCCCTCTGGTACCAAGATCACGATAAGCCTCAAGAATCGCCCCACAAACTGGGATAACATCTTCAGCTGGGACCCATGCATCAAGAGGGATAGCCTCAGCACATCTCTTCGGGCTAAAGAAACCCCCAACCAACAAATTAAACCCGAATCTGCCATTTTTCGTAGCTGGCATGTAAGCTAAATCGTTGATGTGAGGGTGTTCATAAAGATCATGTGAACCAATCACACACACATTCCATTTCCTAGGCCTACAAAAAACCATTCAAAAGTCAAAATGTGATTCTTTTTTTAAAACCAGAAAGTAAAGATAGCACTACAAGGTCCAAGAATCTTACAAGTTAGTAAACTCTGGATTCCCTTTCGAATTTGCAGTGATGTATTGTGATAATAAGTTGGTATAAGGCCTCGTGTCCACGATCTCATACGGGTCAATCCCTGCAAGTGGGTTCCCAACAGGGTTCCTAACATTGTCCATACCACTTTGTAGGCTTGTTAAACCAACTTCATCAAGACCCTTTAAAATTGCAGGTACATCAGGTAGTGTAACACCGCGAATTTGCCAGTTTTGGCGTGTGGTAACATCAGCACAACCCTGCTCACCATACTGCTTAATTACACTAGCTAAGTATCGAGTTTGGGCACTTGTTGTTACGCCGTTTGGGAGCTTCAACCTCATCATAAACCGACCATCTACATATACCATTAATAAAGCAAGATTAGAGCTTGAAGTTATCAAATTTGAATCAAATATTAATGGGTATTTCCTTACCTGATCAAAATATTCCAGAAAAACAGTTCTTGAATCAAAAGATATGATCTTTATGATGCCACAAAGTGACTGATGAAAATCTGAATCTTGGGAATAGTTTAAAAGGTTTAGGCAGTATTTAAGGTTAATGGATGTGTTTTTGTTTGAGCTAATAATTCAAGTATAACCCGATTTCAAATTCTTTTCGAATACAAAGTTATAAACTTTATGGTTTTATAAAGTGACTACCCAAGTCAGGAATCTTGAAAATTTGTTAAAAAGTTCAAACAGTAATCAAAGATTAATGGGAATGTCCCTGTTTGGGCTATAGATTCAAGAATAACCAAATTCTATGATCTTTGTGATGCTATGAACTTATGAAGTGACTAAACAAAGTTGGGATCTTGAAGATATACTAATAGCTACAAACAGTTATAAAGATTAATGGGAATGTTCTTGTTTGATCTAAAAATTCAAAAATAGTCAATTCCCAATAGGTTTTGAATCAAAAGTTCTGATCTTTATGATACTATTGACTGGAACATGACTTTATGATGGTATGAAATGACTAACAAAAGTTGAAATCTTGTTATAAGGTAGTAACTTTTAATATGGATTAATGAGTATTTTCTAGTTTGATCTAAAGATTCAAATTTGCAAACATATAGTTATGATCTTTTTATGGTGCTATAAAAAGCAACTAAGCTAAGTGAAGATGTTAAAAAAAAGTATGTATAAATTATAAAAAGCACATCAAAAGATGATGAAAATGAAATGGAAAAAACTTACATTGATGCTTCCTTCTATGAAACAAACCAAGCCATTTAAGTCTAACATCAACATCATCTTTAGTATCTTTAGACTTATCAATATCTTCAAATGATAATTTAGCAAGATCTTCAATACCATTTTCCATAAACAACTTCATTGGTTCACTAGCAATCTTAACTTTTTCTTGTGGATTAATACCTTGTCTAAACTTCTCTTTAAGTACATAAAAACCATCTTTTTTTTCAACTCTTGGCTCTAGTCTATCAACCAGCTGATCATCAACTGAGTGAGTTGCACCAGCTGGTGCAGGGGAAGCTGTTTGTGATGATGGTGTTGCATATAGTCTTGTAGAGGTGATATTGGATATGGGCTTGTTGAGATATGAATTGGGTGTGAAAATTTTGACTGAAAAAGATGACATGTTGCCGGAAAATGAAGATAATTTGTGGTGATGGTGGAAGAAAGAGAAGTGTGGCCATTTTTGTAGGGTGAATAAGATGGGGGTGATGCCTTTTGGATATTGGTAAAGGGCATGCGTTTTTGTGTTTTAATCATATGGCTATGAGGAGAAGGAAGATACAGGGCAACGACAATTTTAGATCGTCTATTTTTGTCAATGTTTTGTCATGGTGATAAAATGCAACTAATGTAATATGGTAAAAATTCAACACTAACCGAACTAAAAATAGGTTGGATACTTTATTTCTAGGGATAAAAGTCAAGAATTTCATCTTTTATCTCTTGCAAGACGGAGGTTCTTTATTACTATCTTTTACAGAACCTGGAAGCAGCTTCTCTACATTATCGTGGTAAAGATGTGATTGTACATCGTAACTTTCTTCATATATCGTCGAGGTATTGAGACCCAAATCAAAGTAACTTCTCTAACTTTCAGCTATTCAATAGACATTATGCAATAAAGTTTTAATTAATTTTAAGAAATTAAGAGTTGCAATTGGTCAATTAAGATTAAGTCAATTATTTTTTAGTATATATTAAGATTAAAATTAAGATACGAGTAACATAACAATACAATATAATCGTGGCTCAATCAACAAGCCAAGACATTACTCCAAGTCTCTAAATGCTATAATACCTCCACCCAATATGAATTGAACCTTGGATTAAACAACTCAAGAACATATTATATACTTTTCGATAACCCACTTGAATAGAAACTTATAATTTGAGATGTATATCACAAGTACTTGTATTATTGTATTGATCATTTATTAGGAAAAGGAAAAGGTTTTCTTAATTGTTTGAGTCATCGAATCTTTTCAAATAAACTAAGTCATAATTCATGTAAAGTAATATTTTTCAATTGATCCAAACTAGCATTGAGTTACTTATTAAAAATTCGCAATACTGAGTTGACTCTTGGGATTATACTGTGGAAATAACACAAAAATACTTCAATTTTAGAGTTCTATAACAAATTATTGTAAGTTGGCTTTATACAAACTTTAGAATAAAAGGTTTAGTATAAACTTCAGAATGTAAAACTTTAGGATAAACTTTAGAATATTTTATAACTTAAACCCTGAAAAGTGAAATCTGAATAGCGAGTACTGGCTATATGATATACTTTTCCAAAAGAAAAAATAATATTGTTAGCAAGAATAAACAATTCTATTTAAAAGAAGTTGAAATTTGAAGTTTACCAACGTAAAAAAAGGTCATCTTAGTCGACATTACTTGGTAGTTTCTATTAGTCCTTTGATAGTTACTATTTGGACTAAAATGATTAACATATTTAATTAGTTTTTCTTAAAAGTAGAGACAATAGTTTGAACAATGAATTAAAGAATTACTCCGTATATCATAGTTTATATTAGTTCGTTCGTATGATGATATTTGTGATATGTAAAGGATGATTGAGATGTGAAGGTTAAGAAGGCGTGTGGGTGTGAGTGCGGCTGTATAGAAGATAGAAGAGGCACACTCTTTTGTCTCTAAATTTTCTCTAATATAAATCTTAGAGTTAGGCCTAATTTAATCCACACGATCAATGGAGCCAAGCCAGGCCAGGCCTAGCCGCCACAAATTCCATGTGCTCATTTCATTGAATTAGAACCTGGTTACAAATTTTTAGAAAGAATAGTCAACCACTCTAAATATCTATTATTATTATTATTATTATTATTATTATTATTATTATTATTATTATTATTATTATTATTATTATTATTAGACGGATGTTCGATGGTGGTAGCGACGGTGGTGTGACAGGGGCGGCAGTGGTGGCGGGGGTGGTGGCATGGTAGCGAATGTAAATTAATTTATGTAAGAGGGGTTAATATGGTTATTTAATGATTAGAGGATCTATATTGTAAGTTATTTCATTAAAAATATTATAGGTATATAGGTGAAATGTATAAATTAGTGAATAAAGAAAAAAGATAATATTTGTAATGTCGAAGTCTTAATTACTTAAAAAGAGAAAAGTATAATTGTATGAATAATATTTGATTTTATGTTATGTTATACGAGTATTAAAGTTATTTAATTGATCTTCTTAATAAACTTTGATTTAATGTCAACGTCTATAGATCATTTATCATTATACTAAAGTTATTTAACTGGTCTTCTTAGTAAACTTTGAATAGAATGGTGTTGAAATAGAATCAATAATGTAAGTTTTTTGTATGTTTGTATATCATTGATGTTATTAGGGGAAAGAAATGAAAAGTTTATATAAGACGAATTATAACATAATGATAAAGGTTTGTTATGTTGATTCTATTCTAAGATGTAATGGAAAAATAATAGCCATCTCCATTAAATGCTTTTGTTAAATGGTTTTGAAAGAATGAGATTTCTTAAGTAATAAGTCATTTCATTACAAATTGCTAACCAAACACATTTTGTATTCCTGTTTTCATTTCAGTCTACCAAACACAAAGAAATTCTATTGGCCTTCATCTGTGTAGTTTTTTTCTTATCCGATTCTTTGTAATTAGCACAATTTTTTTTTTAAGTCCTCACAGTTACACAGTTAGTTTTGTTATATGACTATATACTTCGAATTCTAGCTCCTGGTGACTGTCTTGATACAATTCTGCCATTGAAAAACAAAACTAAAGATATTTATTTATATGGGTTATAAACTAGTACTGTAAACCTGTAATAATATTCTAAAGCACAATAAATAATAAATCAGCATTTAACATAAAAATATATAATGCTGCCTTTTCATTGGTTAGTTGGTGGTGGCCTCACAATCACTCGATTAGCCACATCCCTAGTGTAAAAGGAAAAGGAAACAAATACAAAAACAAAAAGTGTCTAAATGTCTATGTCACCCCAAATTTCTAACAGTGAATATTTGTCTTCCATTCTTCCTCATTTTCGATTACTTTTAGGGAAGCATAACAATTTTTTGGGTTACTTCAATAGGGTTGTATTCATATGGATCCTTCAAAAATAATAGAAATCAAAGGACTAATCTAAGCTCTTGGATCAACCATCATCAAAATCCAATCAAACATGATTGGTTACTCTGGTGAATTACTCTGGCGACATTGTCCAATCATATTTGATTGGTCAAGTCAATCAAGCTTGATTGGTTATCTCGGCGAATTATCCGGTGAATTACTCCGGCGACATTTTCTAATCATATTTGATTGGTCAAGCCAAATCAAGCTTGATTGGTAATCACTAAGACACTAACGTCGTCGAATCTTCTCCGGCGACTTCTCCGGCTAATCAATTTTGTTTTCGGGTGGATGCGGAACGGGCCAGAGTCGCTTATCCGTTCTAAACTGACCGTCAAGAGACGCATATGGGAATGATATTGAGTTTATGGGCGGCGATCGAAGAGATGGTGGAATGTGATTTTTCCGGCGACACTGTGATTTTTCTGAGCTCAAAAACAGTGTTTATTAGCTAGGGTTTGTGCGGAATGTGTTTCTAAGTGATTTGGTACAAGTTTCATGCATTAATTCGAAGAAACAACAAAGCTATAGTGTTTTTAATTTTTCTTGTGAGTTTTTCAAGTTTCCGGCGAGTATAGATCGGATTAATTTCTGGTCAGGGCTTGTTCGCGGTGTGATTGCGAGTGTTTTGGTGTAAGTGTGATGTTCTAATTCGAAGGAATGAATGTTTTATAGAAGGAGAGTGAGTGTGTGTTGGTGGTGGTGGCGGTTGTATCGCCGAAGAAGGAGGAAGAGGAAGTGGTGACGGCAGTTTTTATCGCCGGTCAGAAAAACAGGAAAGAGAGAGCGAGAGTGAGAGTGAGAGTGTGTGTGGTGGTGGTCGTCGTCGTCGTCGCCGGTCAGAGATAAAGGTGGAGATGGCGGTAGTTCAAGATCCCGTCGCCGGAGATCGGATACCAATTGCTTGGATGCGTTTGAAGCCTCGAGATTAGGAATGGCAATGGGTCGGGTTCGGGGCGGGTAGTGTCAAGCCCGAACCCGATAAGGAATATGCGACCCGAACCCGACCCGATACCCATCGGGGACCCTGTCGGGGGTAAAATAATGCCCCAAAACTTAAAACCCGACCCGATAAAAATAGTTATTTTTCAATAATAATTACCAAAATCTTGTATAATTTGAGAAATGATTTTACATGCTCTTGATGTTTTGAGAAATGGATATACAAGTGTGGAATGTAGATACAAATTAATTGATATAAGTGTGAAACATTTAATTACAAAGGTGAAATATAAATTAGAAACTAATCACTTATAAGTATATATATATAGGTATTGATATCGGGACGGGTCGGGGTGGACATGCCCAAGTCCCTGCCCCGAACGGGTTCGGATATCGGGTATTCTCGTCGGGTATTGGGTTTCCCCGTCGGGTCGGGTTTTTTTTGCCATCCCTACTTGAGATGACTTGTAGAAAAAAAGCTTTCTAAGACCGTCGCCGTTGATGGAAAAGCAAGGGAGAGAGAGAGTCAGATTGTGTGTGTGTGTGTGTTTGGTTGGGGGAAGGAGACGAGGGGAAGGGGAGGGGAGGGATATAAAGGGTAGGGATTTATTTTTGAGGGGATAATCCAATAGTCAAGGTTTGTCCCATGATTTTCAAGGAAAATTCAAGCCTCAAATGAACAATTCTCTACTTCAATAAGCCGAATCATGGAAAGATTAAAAATGCCATATATCACAGAACAGAAACAATCTTGAAGGATGTAAACCAGAATTAAATTTCATATCAAAAAACAAGAAAACAGACGCACATGAAAATTCAGATATCTCTTTAATCACTCGTGGAGCTACAAAGAAAATACTATCAAATATTGTGTATAATAATACGCTCGAGGTCATAATGTAGAATTGAATTTTACATGTTATGATTTCCATTCTCAGGGTCAAAATTACACATTTCCTCTGGTTAAAACTTGAGTGTCTCCTTCACGTACTCCACCGTTTAAATGAGATGTGCTTAATTACACAAAGATTACCTCAAATTTTGGGCACGGGTTGCTTTTAATGTGCGCTTTGAATGCAGTATTAGAGTTGAAACTAAATGTGTATAAAGCTTGCCTTTGTGTCATGCCAACAGGATATATTCTGTAAACTTTAAGCACATTCGCATCACCTCTTAACATTTCAGGCCTTTCATTTTTCCAGACGGGTTCGTGTTTTAATGAATTGAACTTCAACAAAACAGCAGTCTCTAAGGCCTCCATGGTCAAGTTCCCGGACCTGCACCAATAGAATAGAGATGTCAGCCAAATTTTTTATATGAAAGAAAAGTCGTTGCTTATCATAAACTGTAGCAATCTGTAAAGTATGTTAAACGTTTTATAGAGAAATATGTCGTTTACCTCAAAAAGACAGACTCCATCTTGAATCTCCCTCTTTCTCTTACAAAAATGTGATATACGGTTTTGGAGCCTCTTGTACACTTACAAAGTCGTTTGGGCACAATAGTTTTTTCTTCTTCCTCCTGGATTCTTGTGGCAAGAAATATACATAAACGGCAAGATGAATGAACAGCAGCCATATCTACAAGGGCCTTGAAAGAATCAGAAGGCCCGTCATATTTCCATCTGTCAAATTTAGCAGAATAAATCTCATGATAACCCACTACTTATATTGATCCCATAATAAGAATGCGATTAAAAAATCTGGCATGAATAATATTCGTTCATGTAATGCAAACAATGAATTAGTAACAGCTAACAAGTCTTTATAATTATATTTACAGTTGATCAGCACACAAAAAAAACAAACTAATTCGATACTAATTAACCCATCTGACATATTTTTATTAAATAAAAGTTTTATAGTTTAAAATTAACCAACTAGACACTCTCGTTAGCCAGATCTTTATACATGATAACATGGTATGCCAAGCTGGACATATGTGTATCAGTGTATGGATTTTTACTACCCCATTGTACTTCTAAATGAACTCTTTGATATGTACCATATATTAAACAACTTCAATCAAAAAAGTTATAATTATTAATAATTCATGTTTCGTGTATCAGAATTTGGCTTTTATTATATTTCAGGTTTTTAGTTGTACATCACACACACAATTTGGTTTTCTATGAGTAGGTCTATCATGCCATGTACGTCAACCAATATTATCTTTATTTTTGGATAGTCATGTCAATAATATGTTTTATTAACCAATGATAAAACCAGAATTTGCTTAAGTGGTTAATCATTTCCGTGGTCATCAAATCAATAATCTCCTTATAGTGAGTCAAGGAGGTAAAGTTTACGGGTCAGGTGGGCTAGACCTGACGGTTTTGATTCCTTTTGTTGAATTTAAAAGATAACTAATATGTTAGCTATGTTACATGACAATATTATTATAAATTTATGAAACTATAACTATTCCAGAGAAAGTAATTACGAAATTATAAGCATTTAATCATGGTTTCAGTCACCTTCAACCCATTTGACTGGTTTCACTCTCGGCTGCAGGGTAACTTAATAAATTTTACCCATTCGACCTGTTAGATAGATAATTTTATCTGAATCAACCCGTTTTTAAGTAAATGAGTTAAAATTGCTACCTATCACTTTTATGCTTGTATTTCTATCACTCAATTGTTGTGTCTATTTACAACGCTATATTTCCTGATTGCAACCAAAGCATCTACAAAAGTTACTGACAAAGTAGGAAGAAACATGTTGCCCAGGTGTAGCATGGCCAAACGTTTAGAGATTCTCCAAAAATAAGCATGCTGGGTCAATTATCATTTAACTAGAAACTCAAAACAGGAGAATGACTTGCCTTAGCGATTCATTGTAGGCACTGGGGTTCTCTGCAAGAAATTTCATGGTCTTGGCAACTGACGCAATGTCTTTTAGGTCCTTAATATGTAAAATAGAACCGGGTGCAGGAGCAAAATCGTGAATATTTGGCGTACCAACCACAACAGGAACAGTTCCTGCAGAATTCAGAGTAGCTTCCCTTTAATAGCATGCATAACTAAAAAAAAATGTTTTCAACTCTAATCCTGTATATATGCTCATTCTGTTCCAAGCATAAAGGGAAGGTGCATGGATTCAGGTTGAAATGGGCCATTTTTAGCACAGGTCGAAATGTGACTGGACCAGTAGGCACCGCAAACTCTTTTTATCTTATAACGACTTCGGACAACCTTTAACCCATTCAACACATTCCCCTTTTAGCCAACTTTTTTATTTTGACACTCTCAAGAAGAAAATCAGAAACAAAAAGTCCAAGGTGACTTTTTTATTCTATAAATTGAGATAAAGAATATCATCCAAACATAATCATATTCAATACCTGCAACAAGGGACTGGAAGAACTTTTCAGTGACATAGTCTTCCTCATTAGAATTTTCAAAAGCCAAGCTGAATTTGTAACGCTTCAATGCTTCAACTTTATTCACTGCCAAGGAATGTTCGTATTCAAATTTGTTGCAAAGGAAGCTATATAGAGCAACTAGAAAATATGAACTCCAACTTTTGTAACAAAGATCAAAATGTTGATCTACATAGAAATTGACAGAAACTCAGGTTCTTACCATTCCCATTACGGTTTCGGTGACAACCACCATAAGAATCGATCTTGATGTTAGACTTTTCAAGTCCTTCAAGGGCTTGTAAGCGGAAATTGCGAGCAGCACAGTTTGAAATAAACGCAGCTGCCAATGCTTTCTCAGTTTTTGGCTGAACTGGGGCCATTATATCATACTCTGCCCATGAAAAATAACCAACAGGGACATCTGAGGAGAGACTAGTTGTCATAACGACGTTGTATCCTTTTCTGAATGATTATAACACTGTCAGAAATGTCTTTATACTGATTCTAAATTATCTGACTCATGATGTGACAAAAGGCAAGTACAAAAGGCCCGTCTTATCCTTCTCGGAATCTCGGGTAGATAGATAACACTTGCTCATTAAATGTGGGATTAACAAAGAACATAAAATAATATTAGAATTAGTAAAACAAACAAGCAAATGTCCAACAACACTCCCTCCAATGAGTAAGCCGCAACAAGAACACACAACTCTTAAACCTTTTCAAATCACCAACACGTATACAAAACATCTAGTAAAATAATCAAGACTACATGTTCAAAGTGTTTTCCTTCAACACACTCTGATCTGCAGAAGATACTTGATAATCATAGATTGATACTTACTGATTCATTAGTTAATATGTCTTCATATTATTGATACTCTTAACTTAATACTTTTCTAGTTCACTGTTCGGAAAAAAACACATTTCTAGTTCGCTATTGAAGAAAATTCCTTTTCTAGTTCCCATGTCAACTTATCATATTACAGTTAAAAATATATATTTATCTTCACATGCTCAGACCACCAAGTATACACTTATATGTCTTCTAAGTTAAACACAGTAGGACTCACGAAATATATTTAATCCCAGAAATGAAACGCAAAGAATGTGGACGGTTTAACCAATGTCATTGTAATACATATATTTGATGGATTATCTCAGATAGTGCTTACCCACCGTCGTGCGGTAGCAAGATTGTTCTCAGGATAGTATTCAGCGGATTCCATTGAACGGAGAACGCCAGCTGTCCCTGCACCGTTAGGCAACCCAAATGCAGCATCAGCCTTGTTGTTGTTAAATCCAAACTTGCATTCCACAGCACAAGAGTTCCAATCCTACAGGAACATATACATTTGTAAGACTACTCCAGAAAACATATATTGCAAGACTACTATTATTATATGCAAAACCACAAACTGCTTGAAAATGAATTAAAGTTCCTTTTGACATCAACTATCACTATTCACTATGATAGCTGATTCAAGTCAACTATTTCACAACTTACTTAAACCACCACCAAGGTAGTCAGGCGTCCTAATGAAATACTGAAATAGCACGTCCAAATCTCCCTAGGCAAACATCTTGGAGGTGGCCGGAAGGGTTTAGTAATGATCACCCAGGTTAGACCACTTACATCTTAGTAAAAACCAGGTAACCTAAATGGAAAAAACCTAATCTGTTCACCCGTTTACTTACTTACCAACAAGTAGTATCCTTTTATCAAAGTTTAACAACTAAAAACAACATCACTATCATTATGCATATATCCATAATGATTGTGATGTTGTTATCAGTTGCTAAGCTTTAATTGAAGGTGTGTATATACATATACGGAAGGGTTATTGTGAAAAAGACCCAATTCGTGAGAAGGTGGTGAAGGCCCTAAAAATTCATCAAATTGAAATTGTGCCTCGTTAAATCATGTTTATGCATCATAAAAATCAGTTTTTTGTGTCGAAAACGTCTTGTTGATCAACTTCTTATGCGCATCACATAGTAGTGAAAATGTGATGCACATTTTCCATTTTGGGCACAAACATTGAACTGTATAAAAACACACTGTAAAAACATTTTAAATTTTTGATAACA
Source organism: Erigeron canadensis (assembly GCF_010389155.1). NCBI lineage: Eukaryota > Viridiplantae > Streptophyta > Magnoliopsida > Asterales > Asteraceae > Erigeron > Erigeron canadensis. The sequence goes on along the minus strand of NC_057763.1, from coordinate 29,265,498 downwards.
AACTTTGGCAACGACTATAAAAAGCTGCATAAAATTTAAGGAAGCCGGATTTTGCACACCCTTTATACTTGATCCTACTCCTATAATGAAAAGCAAGGCCTTTTGAGGGAAATTGTTTAAGGGAATTAAGGAAGCAATCCAGTGGAATATTCAGTGAGTAATATTCACAGACCCAATACATATAGATACAAATATATACATATGGATATAGATATAGAAATATATACAAACCTGCTCAGCACCAGTAACAAGAATAGGCTGTTTCTTAAAATCCCTAGAATACACAAACTTATCTACTCTTTCCAACCACTCTTCACAGCTCTCTCCACCCTCATCCCCATCTGGAAACAACCCCAACACTGACCGATCATTTCCGGCGACATCTCCGGCAGAAGTAGAACTAGTAGTAGTGGTAGTAGTAAACTGATAAAAAGAATCAGCCCAGGAATTAAAAAGATCACTACTTTTTATCAAATCTAAACGACCCAGAAAGCTTATTTCAGCTATAAATACTAAAACTAGAAATAAAGGCAATAAATTTGACCACTTTTTTCTTGAACTGTTATTATTATTATTATTATTGTTGTTGTTATTAGAAGTTGATGATGGATTGGTGGTGGTAGTTGGTAGATGGGATTGAGGGGTGTTTCTTGATGGTCTTTGGAAATTTGGATTTAAGGAACTCATGGTCAAAATCAATGAATGTATGTGGGTGTGAGATTGTTTAGGGTTTGAGATGATGAGTCATGTGAAAGAAAAACAAAATGAAGAAGAAGAAGGAGAAGAACAGGTCAAGTTCAAGGTTGTTTGGTGGTTTTGATAGTTGAATGTTGAATTTTGTTTGACTTAGAAGATTAGATGAGGTAGTATAACATGCCAATTAACAACTCCCATCATCATAATTGTGTTTTATTGGTGGATAGGAATGTATAAAGTGTTGAAGGGTATAAAATATAAACTATAGACGAACATGGTATCCGTGCATTGCGGAAGCGATAATAGAGACGGTGCTCTAGTGGTATCGGTGATGGTGGTGGCGGTATAAATTGGTGTAAGTTGATGTAAAGGTAATTGTGAAATATTTAAAAAAATAAAAACTTAAAGTGTTAATTATTAAAATAATGGTTTAAGGTGTAAATTAATTAATTAAGGGCAATTTGATAACTTACAAAAACTCTTTCCATAATGGCTTTTTATTAAGGGCAATTTAGTGTTTTTGTATGTAACATTTAATTAACATTTTTTATTTGTAGGGGATGAATAATTTTTTTAAAGGAGTATAGATTAAGGATGAACATATAACATAATCCGTGATTCAGTCCGGATCCATTCGAACTCGACCCGAATTAATCCAATTGATACGGTAATGGCTCAGGTCACGAGTTCGATTTAGTTGGGCGTTGTCGGGTCGGGCTTTAATAAGTGAAGAACAAAAATCTTTTAAACCACATAATCTAGTTGAACCCACTCAAACTCACCTTCTCAAAGGGGTAACAGGTCGAGTCAAGGGTTTGATTTTGTTGCTTTATTGGGTCAAAGGTTTGCATGGATCGAGTCAGGTCTTGACCCATGCACATGCCTACTATAAAGTATTGAAAGATCTATACTTTATACATTATTGTTGAATAGTTTGAAGAAAAAAAAAGATATGAAATGATCATCTTATTCTTAGTAAAAAATTTACGATAGTAGTCCTTTATCTTCTAAAATATTCTCACTACCCTTTTGATCAATTAACTTTACATCAATTACCACCACTAGTCGCTGCCACCATCACCGCTCGCCGCCATCACCACAGTCGTCACCAACACCACAATACCGTCGCATTGTCCTAGCATCCATTTATCTTTTAAAATATTTTCACAACCACCTTTACATCAGTTACAATTATATCAAAATATACCATTTGACACCACAACCACCACCCTGCCATCAACACCCATCGTAGATACCTCCATTGGTATTTATTATCCAAAGTTGTCCAATGTATAAACAGACTTTTTTTTATAAATGATAACTAACATAATAACAATGAAATTATATATACTTCGTACTTAACAAAATTATAATGTTAGAAACATATATTAGTTTTTTTGTTTACTTATTATTTATGATTTGTGAAATGTTCACAACATTTTTAATAAAATTTTAGTTAATTAACTCTTCTCAGTTTATATATATATATATTATGCGAGCACTATTCACATATGAACATAAGTGATTTCAATTATAATTTGATTTGTTCATATGTGATAAATTTGTTTTTATACACCATTCACATACAAACATCAATTTATAATTTAGAGGTTCTCATGGTTCTTCCAATTCAAATAGTTACCAAATGAACCTTTTTCTATATATAAAATTTTCAAATTATATATATAATTTTTTGGGAAAATGATTTATGATGTTAACATCATCTTTGTTGGATAATGTTGCTCTCACAAACTCACTTAAATCATTTTCTACACATGTCAAAAAACCCCTATGATTTGAATGATTTGTGAGAACAACATCATCCAACCAAAATAATGTTAACATAATCCAAGTTATCCCCTAATTTTTTTATATAAAATTTTATTACTATGCCCTCTTCAGATATGTGATCCGATGAGAATCTGGTTTGTTCTTCATCTAGGCCTCGTAGATATGAAAGAAAGTGTATTGTGATGAAATTTAAATCATCAAATCAGAAATTTTAGTATGGAATATGGATTAAACTTTGGACTTGAGGACTGAGGAGAAAAGTAGAAAACTAATACACATATTGGGCTAGAAAAAATATGGACCCTAATAATTTGAAGGGCCTGAGCAACTAAGCTTCATAAAAGACATATTTAAATCGTTTAAAAATTTTTACGAGTGACTATGATACATTCAAATTTTACGTATAAGATGTAGGTTTGAATCTTTTCAAATACGAATTCATAATGGATTGAAATTATCTAAAGTTATTCCAACTTCATAAATGAAATTTGAGTAACTTCAACCATTGGATTAAATCCAATGATCAATATTTAAAGTTGATGTTTTAATTTTGACCATTGGATTTAATTCAATTGTTGAAGTTACTCCAACTTGAAGAGAATCATAATCTATTACTCCTTACTCGGAATTTCTAGTTGTTTGAGAGAACAATGTCGGCTCTATAATTTTGGCATATAGCCGATTGCCAAAGGTCACCAATTATAATGCTATTGGGTTGAAAATACTATTTGGAATATTGTTTTACAACTAGGTTTGGACTTAAAATACCTTACAAATAACAACCTTCTTCCCTATATAAACATAGACAATTATTTTGTTAATTAAAAAAAAAATAGTTTTAAAAATATTGATTAAAAAGTTCGATTCCAAAGAACTATTGTTTTTGTACATATCTAAAGTAGATAATTATTTTTTATAACTCAACCATTTACAAACCTTTTAGTTAATGATTATCGGCCCCAAGCCCAGTAAAAGGATGAAGATTTGTGTTAAAGACTTTAAAGAAAGACGCTTAGATTAGCCTCGTCTAAAGCCATCAAAATGATGGAGCCGGCCGTGAGGAGCCTAGTGGGATATTCCTTTGGCACCATTACCCGACTTGTGGTAATAGTATCCGGTTTAGACAACCAATTATCTATTTTACTTTTAAGACTTTAGCGTTAGTTACGAGAAAGAAAAAAATAGATGTAGAATTACTCAAGATATTTTTGATGAAAAAGGTTAGTTAAAATGCGTGACACATGTTGGCAACTAAAAGGCAAATTGGAAACGATCACTTGTTTTGTGTTTATTTAATAAATAAGTAATAGGGTGGTCCTTTTTACATCTTTAGATAACGATTAAAGACAAAAATAGAAGATACTTTGGTAACTATTTTCACGTGAAAGTGGAAATCGTCTTGCGATTCTTGTGTCAAACTAAACTACTAAAGTTTTCACTTTTTAGGTTCAAGAAAATGATTACATATTCTTAGGTTAAGATACGTGTGACGCACGATACAGTAATTAAGCATGTTATTTTTAAAAAAGGTTTTAGGAAAACAAATGAAAAAAAAAAAATTATATTAAGTAGGAATGTTTTTAACTTATAAGAGTTTATAGAAGTTTGAACTGTCTAATTGTTTGACTTATCAATAAAAGTTTTACTAACTTATGAGTTAACAAGGTCGACGAATTGAACTTTTAGATATAATTCATGAAAAATTAAATTACTACACTTTATTATATGTTTTACTCCATCGCAACAACACGTATACTAAAATATGATATAATGTATGATTTGGATTTGTTAAAAATGTTCAACAAAAGTATCCATAAAACTTTGTTTAGCTCACATTGTAAGTTTTACCTCTTATTATTTATATATTGGGGAAATTCGTGAATAACGAACAGATAACCGGATATAAACAAACTCTGAAAGGCGTGTAATCACTTTCAGATTGAATTAATTTGGCGGTTCACCCAAACTATTCAGTCGGATACAATTCAGAGAATTAAGAATTTTCTATGTGTTGATATTTGAGAGAAGAACCAGGAAAAAGAAAGAAGAGAATGATCAGAATTGATTACGGGATGTATTTATCCAACTATTAACTGTCTAAACGACAGTTATTGAGGTTTCACGAATTGCCAATTTTGGTTCGACCCCAGCCAGGGGCTCTGCCCCTTGAACCCCGCCAAGGGCTGCCGCCCCTTGGACCCCGCTCCCAGGGGCGCTGCCCCCGTGTCCCTAAGGTCATTATAAATTCAAATATGCGTGCATTCCGCACCACCATTCCTATATGATATATTATTATGACGTTATTGATCAAACAAGTTAACCCATTTACACTAAAATATCCAACATTATATTACTCGGATTATTTAAGGTGACTCTTTTGTATTTAATGGTCTAAGATCATGTAACCTGAATTGTTTCACTCAAATAGTCATAACATGAGTTACATATTTTCGACATGTGACTTAAATAAATACTCGTAACTGTTAATACGAGGAGCACATTTTTATAAATATGGTCATTGTTCGAGCCCAAAAATCTCTTATTCTATGAGTTTTTAGGCTTTTTATGCTCTTTTAGGTTGGACTTTGTTTATGACCCAGTTTTTAGTCCAATTGTTTTTTGAGGCCTATTCAAACTTTGCTTTGCAATTTATATCAATGTAAACATTCGGAGTTGATTATACTATTAATATATAAAACCTCTCTTTATCTTTGCATGGTCTAACTATTTTTTTCATTCATTACTTTCGATTCTCATACGTTTATGTCTTGCAAACATATATGTAACACTTTAATCTCTAGTTCAGTTGCAGAGGATTCTTAAGCCAAAAAATCAGCGTTGATAAAAGATCAGATGATAAATGAGATCATAATATTAATTTTCTAATTACGTATAAAGGGAATTTTATGAAAATCACTCCGTTAGACTATCAAACTACAAGTACCTGTATATGTTTTGTATATGCTCCTCTTTTTTAACTACTGTTTCAATAATCAACTATTCTTACTATATATTTTTATATATCCAACTCATAAGTTTGTCCGGATATTCACATAATGGTGTACCGTTATATTTAACATTCTTTATCATAATGATCTCCTCACATCAAGCGTATACCATCTATACATACAGTTTTTTTTAAACCCTCTAGAATGTTATATATATATATATATATATATATACGGGGTTATGATCATTTGAAAATTAAATTATTGTAAAAACTAGAAAACTGGTCAATCATACTGTGATTTGAAACTTAACACAATGTGCTTATAGCTGCTTACCACCACCACCACCAACATTGCCGAAAATTATGATACGGTACGGGCGAAACCCTTAATCGAACGGTTGTGTCATTAAGGGGGGCTTCGCCCTTCTCGGTAGCCTACCTCGGGGTATTTATAAAGGGATTGGAAGTTAGACGCATATGGGAATGGTGTGGATTTGATGACCGCGATTCATGAGATAATGTGGTGGTTTGATATGATACGGACGTTTCCCTTATTGTCATGGCTCCGTTATGGCATCACCGGAGGAGGGGAAGCAGAAAGAGAGATAGATGATGATGGTGATGGGCAGGTATAAACACATTGGGTTAAATTTCAAATCACAGTATGGTTAGTCTGGTTTCAAACAAATTTATTTTTTAAATAAACATTTCAAATATGCGATCAATATTACAAGTTTCAATATATCATGATTTTGAAACATACTTTAGGTATATACATATTTTATATTTTAAAAAATAGTTTTGTGACAAGAATAGCTTTATTCTAAGTATGTTGTGACAAGAGTGAACTTGATGCTTAAAGTTTTAATAATTCTACATACAACTATATTTCAATCATTGAGTGTTTTGAGAACAATACTTTATCCATCGGATTAGTTAGAATCTGATGTTCATTCCTTACTTTCTTTTATGGAAGACATTGATCGATACAATAACAATAAATATGTACATCTTACTGATAAGGATCAAATATTGCTAAAGAGTTATATCACAATCCAATCTGTATATACATGAAATCTATATGTACCGATCCCCCTAATTTTGCAACATCAACTCAAGTGGCTTTTGATTCATATTTAGCTTTCCGTTTCTTCATCCCGTTTGAGTGGTGATGTTGCCGTTTCCGCTTTGATGATATCCTTCCCATTACGCGAACAAGTTTCTAATATGGAACATGAAACCAATCGCGCCCATTGTCTCAATTTCATCTTCCTTTTTAGAAGATCATCATCTATACACATTTAAAATTTTTAAATAAAAAACAAAAAAACATTAACGTAAACAAATATTCAACAAATTAAGTAGTTGTACAATTTATGAAGTACACTTTAATAATACTAAATTGTGCTTACTTGGATCAATGATTGTGGTAGTAACACTCGAAGAACTTGAAGAAGAATCAGAACTTAATGAAGAAGATCGTGACAAGATTCTACTATTATATTGCCGGTTAACAGCGGCGTATAACTCCAAAGCAGGGAAAACTTGTGTTAGTTTCGGGTCCAAATTGTCACAAGTATCAAAACTAAAACCCAAATCAAAACATGCTTTGAGCTCCTTTACATCATCATCCGTAACGTCAACGTTAGTAGAAGCATCAATACTTTTACTACGACGGTGTTGGTAACGACGTTGTTGTTTGATCTTAAGCTTTTGCCACTCGATGTCCCGTTGGATGTCAGGTGACCAGGAACGTTGTTTGAACAATTGCTTAGAATCTGCCATTAGGTCGAACCGTCGAACTTGTTTTTCTCTTTTTCTTTTTTTTTTTCCTAGGTTTTTTACATTTGATAGAATGAACATGAGGCGTATTTAAAGGTGTTTTGTGTGTCGAGTTTGGTGGGTCCATTAAAGTATTTGAGCTGGCACAGATATTAAATGTGATTGGGTAAAAGTTAATCAATAGATTGTGAAACTGGGGGCCCAGTTTGTATTGGGTATTTGGGCCTGTGTTTTATTATCTACTAGCAAAGTAGCAATGTGTTTGCAAAATTTTGAACTAATTTTGGCACTTTAAATTAAATGATTAAATTTAATGTCTAATAAGAAAGTTGGAAGTTACTGGTTTGATCATTAAGTATTTTTATCTATACATCAACAGTATGATATGATTCGAAAATTTTGAAAGTTAAGTTGTTAAAGTTCAAAATTCAAATGAGACGGTAATTAAGATAATGAATGAATTACGGGAATTACAGGTACAACGAAATTTTAGTGATATGAAGGTGATATTAATTCTTTCAGAACATTTATACTTACAAAAAGAAATTGTTAACAATCATAAAGTTTGCTCCAGGGACAATAATGAACTCTTCGAATTTCAAATGCAACATTTATATTTTGAGTAACCATAATATTTTTTTTTTTGAATAGTTTATTTTTTACAAAAAAAAAAAGAAAAAAAAAAGTCAAATAAAATAAAATAGTGTATGTTTTTCCTTATATGAAAGTGCGATTTTTTCAGACAGATGGGAGTACATATTTGTACCACACTTTTTAATTATTACACCATATTGTACAACTGACATAACAGACGGTACAACTCTATAATGCATAATTATAATAGATTTATTAAAATATGTGGTACGATTATCAATTCCCTTTATAGATGGTTTTCTTAAACTCTTAATCAGGCCCTATTACATCCATTCCAATGTCTTGAGCAGGGAATTCACTGATGACCCACTACACACCTAGAATGGATTTGGTCCTTATCGAAATTTGAATTTTTGTCTTCACTTTTACATGATGATCGAACTAGCAGGGCTGATATCATTATATTTAAGTAATACGAGTACTTTATAGCAATTTTAAATCTTCATGTAAAAAGTTGTTTACTTTTTTGTATATATGTGATATTATCATTCCATTACCAGATATTAATAAATTAATTTATACCCTAGTCTTTATATTCTAAACTATTTTTGCACTTTCTTTACATCAAATATCTTTCATCAATCACTAACATCGTTCAACACGCCGCCACCAATAATCACCTCTACGATCACCATATGCCCTCATCATCATTGTTGTCGCATTATGTGAGCAACTTCTACTCATTTTGTATCTAAAAGTGATTTATTAATTAAGACTAACTATTGTTTTAATTAGATTGAGTCATACTTGCACAACGTAATATGTGAAAGGGCGAATATTTTGTTTAGGATATTAAAGATGTTTAAAATGATTATTGATGGGTTAAGAAAGGTTTTTCTTAAAACCGTGCTCGAAACATTTTTTTCATAATTCAGCTTAAAAAATTACTATGCCGGCCACTAATCACATATGATAAATTATTGTTATCGTAATATACTTCAATTAAGTTATCAGTATCAACTATAGTTATACTCAAACATTTACAGATTTAAAATCAACTATTATTTACATCAATTATCTGAAGTTAGATTGTAATCCATATTCTCCGAATTGGAGGGTCATTCCTCCTATTTTGCGCCATCTTTACTTGAGAGTTGAGACTATTAACGCATTGTGACTAAATGAACATTATAACCTTAAAAGTAGTTGTATATCACTATCTTGGGTATAATAATTTTTATGTTATGTGTAATAGTCAAGGGTATTATTGGAAGTTACCAATTGATTTTAGAAAGTATATATATATATATATAGGAACCCTTATTTTGAAAACCCATTTTTTCTAAGAACCGTGAGAACTCCTAAATTTCATATTGGATCACATGTTTTTTTTGTTCGTTCACATGTGAAACGTTATAAAACTATATGTTGCAGAAGAAAATTTTTTTCAGAACCTTATATATATCGTTTGTCACATGTGAACAAAAAACGTGAACAAATTTGTTCATAAGTTCATAAAAGACTATTTTGAAGGTTTCTTAAAAAAATTTCTTCAAAAAAAAATGGTTCTTAAATTAAGGAAACTCTCTCTCTCTCTCTATATATATATATATATATATCCAATAAAACAATAGTTATCCTAGATTTATTAGACCATCCACCTCAACTAAGATAAATATTTAGAATTTGCCACGTAAGATTTTTTCTACGTGTCATCTTCATATTTTTTTCATAATATTTATCTATCTATTATATATATAGAATAAAATATTTATAAAAAGTAATAAAACGATTTCCAAGTGATTTTGTTTCTATAATTTCTTTTTTGGTATATACATATCATATGAGTACATTTAGTGTTCCAAAACAATCATCTAACAATTTATTAATATAAATCCATAGCTGTAACATTTATCTGCATGAAAATCTTAATTAACTACACAATATCTAATATGTATTTTGCATGTAATTTTGGATCCTAAATATTCATGTAAGTTGATGTTATTCATTGTTTTTTTATATTTAATTCTCACGCTTAAAATAGCTTCAACTATTTCAAATATTTTGATTTTTTTTTTGGAAGTGTCTTCTTAATATCTACTTTCAGGTAATAGATGTAACAAATTTGCTCTGGAATTGTTACGAGTTATATATTTAAGGTTACAAAAATTTCATAAAAAACTAAGTCCGTTCTTCAATTGAAGTTTTTCTTATATTGATCTTTCTTGAAATATTTGTTATAAATATATGTAAACGCGTGCAACGCACGAGGCAAAAACCTAGTATATATATATAATCTGGAAAATGATAAGTGCTTCTAGTAATCCTTCCAATCATAGGATCATAACATATGAAAAGATCAAGGATTGATAATATGAAAATAAGTAACTGCTCAGTGCCGCCTTCCGCGGGTTTTAAGCCCCAATACCTCGACGGTGTATGGGGAGGGGGGTTAAGATGTATGCAGACCTTACTTGTACCTAAGTAGAGAGGCTGCTTCCAGTTTCTACCTAAATGGTAGAAAAGGCCCTCCAACCTTTGCATGGGATGAGGATCGAACCCATGACCTCTGTCTCCAGAGGCAATGGTGTTTACCACTGATCTAACCATATGAAAGTGAATAGATGTATTATACATGTCAAATTTTGAAGTATTTAGTATGATTAAAGCTAAAGTAAATGGTTGGCATGTTAAGTACCCAGTATGAGTATTCTTCTTTTAGATGGTTAGCGTATTTTTGTAGCTTATAGTATCTTGCTAGTTGTTATTATATCTTAATATATTCTGCCGTTAATAAAAACCGATAGGACATAAATATAGACGATTATAATAAGATGTTGAGAATTTCAAGTGGCATGTTTGTAAAAGTATCACTGTATACATGAAATTCTTATACGGTATTCAAAAGTTGAATGCATGTTGATGTTGGATACAATACATAAAATTATACATTTCTGAACAGTTGAATTTTCAGTTTTAAACTCAACCAAATATTATAGAAGAATATACTAGTCAATTGAATTGGTTTGGCATTATGGGGTCAAGTCACATGGATAGATGCATCCTGCTTTGAGATTGAGATACGGAACCACATGAAAAGATCATCCTAAGACCCATGTCTTGGTGTGTCTAAGCCACAACATGTTCACGTTTTATTCCAAGATTAATATTGACAATATGATAGTATAATATAATACCTTAACTTTTTGATTGCAAACACCAACTTTAATTGAAGTAGATTTATGGATTATTTTGCAATTACAGGTAGGGTCGTCTAATGGCACAATTAAAGTATGTTTTTGGAATACGTACTTATGTAGTTATTGGCCGTCTCAAGACGTGGAGGACCTAAAACGAATTTCTTTAATTGGAGCTATGCATATATTACTTTGGTATTTCCGGTTCTAGTCGTTCTTGAAATAACCTTATCATTATTTTTGGGATCAAAATGTTTAAAGTTTGTTTGATTAAAGTTACCTACCAAAATTACAAAGATATAATCAACCAAAATACTTATTTAGTATATATATATTATGGGGTTAAACATCATTTATCTTGTCATGTTGCCCTCACACTCAGGGGGAGCTTTTTATTTAAGCAATCACGTTTTAAAATTAAACAAGAAGAATTTGAGGTTAAGAGCACTACTGTTAACAATATATTATATTTTCCCATATATTATTTTAACACTTCATAACTTCAAGTATTATAATGTTGAAAAGGAGACTTATACTATAATAAGTCTGTCATAATCATTGGTAGGATGATAAAAACCTTTCTTTTTATTTAAAAAATCAAGGTTCAATCATTGATAATAGAAAGTAGTTTAGGATTATTTGAGTTATATAATTGTAATATTTGTTGTTTATATATATACATAAAGTCATTTTTTTAAATGTCCTTCTTTACTTTAGATGCTAAAGTTACCCATAAAGATTTCCATTGCATCGTTCATTCATTCTTCAAAATCAGATTCCTCTACATGAATTGTGCATACAAACTCGGTTTATCTTGTTAACAATGTTAGAAATCCCTACTATTTTTTCATTTTTGTATGTTAGTTTCTCTAATGAGTTATCAATACTTCTATTTGCATCACCTATTCCTCCCTTTAATACACCAAATGCATTTGATACGGACAAAATAAACTTCCATGCCATAATTATTTCCAAAAACAAAAACTAAACATTAGTTAAGTACAACTTCTCTAAACAAGTTGTTGATTTACGAAATTTGAAACTTGCTTATATAGGACACATTACGAGTAGTGAGTGTGAGTGGAGGACTTTACTAAACTCATAAACTACACCTTAAAATTTAAATCAACTAATTGTTAGTTATTCCCATGATCCCATTATATCAAACAATAAACAATACTTAATAGGTAATTAACATCATTAAACTTATAAATTAACATTATAAGTACTATTTCAAACAATCTCGATCGCATAAATATTGACCAATGGTTGAGATTAAAGGAATCAAAAATGTGGAATTTAAAGATGATGGATTTCCATATCTTCATGTTCCCCACTCACCTACTCTACTCTGCTTGTGAATATATTACTAAAAATTTAATTTATTAATGTACATTCTTTGTCAGAAAGTAAGAATGGACGGTTCAGATTAAGCCAGACTGCACTCATTGATTGGATAAGAAATCACATCGGGCAATCAGAGAACCACTATAATTGGTCCACGTTCCACTCTAATCATTTTAATATTGAACTTGTATTGATATTATTGGTATTTACATAACATTACCCTAAAGGTTGGACTTATTTCACAATATGACTCTTATGCAAGGGTGTAACAAAGCCAAGTCCAATCAACAGAACGTCAAGCTTGAGCTTGACTTAATTATAAAACTCGAAGATCGAAACTAGACTCGAGCTAAACTGAGCTTTATTTTCAAGCTCGAGTTTGCTTTACTAGTCGACAATTTCGAACTCAATTCGATTAAGTTTTATACTAAATTTCAAATAAAGTAGTCTTATAAGATTGATAATTTCATACTCAATTTGATATTTTTGACCCTGAATCGATTCGGCTTGGTAGAAAAATAATAGGTAAAATTATATAATATTCAAGGGTAAAATTATAAATTAACATAAACTCAATTAAGATAGCAACCTTCATGTAGTCACATACTCACATGAAGGCGTATCACTGCGTTTCATCTTTCTAACCAAAAATAGAGTGTTTTATAAACAAATAGAAAAGTAAAACTTGTAGTTGACGGTGGTTTCCAATTAGCATTATGAAGAGACTTTTCAACTCGTTAATACTAATTGGATTTTTCTATTCGTTAAATAATGCCTACTACAATTACTTATTATCATAGCATTATATTTATATATACAACATCTTTTTTTTTCAAAAAGTATATTTCATTTACAACTCAACTATTTCACGATTACGAAGATCTATTACATAGATATGAAATTAAATAGAATGTGATATTATTCGTATTTGAATAATGATCTATAAAAGAGTTTATTTGCACGTATTGTCTCATATCAACAATACAGGCCATTAAAGCTTAAGTACAATAAATTAAAACTTCTAAAATGAAACATAGTTTGCCTAAAAGAGAATCAAATGACAAATTTAGTTGGGTTAATGCTTCATTGACCTAAACCAAATATTGGAAATTTGAAAGTCATTTTTTTTTTGTGGTTTTATGACATTGTTTTATAATTGATTTTAATTAACAAGTTAACATTACAATAAAATAGTTTTTTTTAAATACTTTTTCATTCAAAACATACAAAAACATATCTTATCTTAATATATAATATAAGACAGTTGAACTAATGACTTATTAACCAATCAAATCGTTCAATTTCATCAAATTGATTCTCGCTTATGTAATCATTTAGATTAACTTTAAATTAAAAATTCTAATAATCATTATCTAAGTATATTATTATATTAGTATTTATATTAATTTGTAGAAAAAGTCTGATTAATTTACACTTTTTTTTGTTTTTCATCAATAATTTACACTTTTTATCCCTGAATATTTAATTTATATTTATTTTTAACCATCAACTTGAGATAAATTTTTTAAAATTTACAATCATTTAATTAAATAATTTTTTTTTTGACATATTATACAAAAAAATACTTTAAAACTTAATTACTTATTAACAAATATCAGATTAGATTTTTATAAATTGTAAATATTAATATTTAGTTTAATATTTAATATAAACATAATTTGAACTCTAGATACATAATTACATATCCCAAACATAATAACATATGACGATATACAACATCATTATCCTAAACAGAATAGGAATCACAGAACATGGGACGATCATATAACAAAATACGATTCACAACAAAGAGTTACTTAATACTAAATCCAAATTGCGTATTAATGTTTAAAGTTACAATTATCACTCAAATCAAGAGTCCTAATTGTTATCAAATAATATAAAAACAATCTTAATTGTTATCTAATTATCATAGGACAAGTGATTGAAAATAAACATATGCGTGTTATAGGCCCGTATCATGATCAAATACATATACTTGAATGTCAAGTACATGATCACAAGTATGTTTATATTTTAATTCTTAACTATCTTTCATAATAATATCACACATTATGAGTACCACTGGTTTCAAAATATTCTATAATAGAGTAATTATTATAGCATGTGCCTTCTGGAACGACTACGACAAACAATTCTATCAATATATCTCGGCTAATAATGATAGTGACGAACCTATGATTATTGTACTACAATTTGCAAAATAAAACACTTCAAACCGTATATCTTCAAAATTATAAGCTTTTATGACTTAAATGTATGAAGATCTAATATTGATAATATCATAAACCCCGTGTCTAGTATTGGACACAGGTATTTAACCTATAAAATTGAACAAATTTAACTGAAACGGTTGATCTGTTCAAGGATCCGATCCAAACCTAAGATTTTTACAAAAAATAACTATTACACCTATCGATTAATCACTTGTCCTGTCGGAACCTATAGATTTAAATCGTTAAATTGAGTCATGTACACCTACACCAAAAAGGAAAGGAAAGAAACTGCCAACTACCGTTTTCTACGAGTTTTGGACCTCAATACCTCGACAATGTATATGAGAAGTTAAGATGTAGACAACATCTTACACCTTATCTCTATTTAGATAGAGATGCTGCTTTCAGATTCTACTTAAATGGTAGAAAAGATCCTCCAACCATTGCATGTACACATATACCACTTCACCTAAATGACGAGTTGACGACTAGTAACTATTAGGGGACTTTATGAAAAACTCCAAACATACAAGGATATATATGCAAACTACTCTTACAAGAAGTAGCATAAAATCCCAACAAATTTTATTTTATGACACCAAAGGCCTTCACAAGACACTTGTCATCTCTACCCAGCTAACAAGATCAATTTCGACACGCAGCTCTCTCTAAACCTTCATCTCTCACTCTAAAAAGGGTATAACCGTTTTCAATTCTACACTCATTTGCTCAAGATATTTATTTTTCTCTCCATTTTCTTTGTCTTTTTTAGAAAAATTAATTTTGTTTATAGTTTTATTTTTCTAATAAAGATTAAATTTTTATAATACTCTTTATTGTGATTGGTCTAAATTTTTCTGGGTTTAGCTTATGGATCTACATCTTTAAGTTTCTTGGTTTTTCTATAGCTATTTGATCATGAAATTATTGCCTTGTTGATAGTGTTTTAGCTTTTTATGAGCTTAAAGTAAGAGGAAAGTAGAATTTACTTTTAGCTATAGCTTGTGATTTTGATCATTTAATCAACCTTCATGTTAACAATAAATTATGTTTTTTTGGTAATTTGATTCATAGATATGTAAATATTGCTTGTGGGTAATTTTGGTATTTTGATTTAAGTATAGCACTATATAGATAATAATAATAGATTAGCTCTTTTTGTATGTTAAGTTTTTGATTAGATTTTTGTACATTTTTCTTTTATGAGTCTTGACTTAAGATATTGATAATCGTGTTTTAATAATATTGTATAGTCAATGTTATTATCTAAATGTGTTTTAATAATGTTCTATTGTCAATGTTATTATATAATTTGATGTGTAAAGATGCAAGTATAATATATATAACTTAGTCTTAACTTAGAAGTCAATTTTGAACAACTTTAACAGGAGCATCATTAGACTTTTTATGCCTCTTATATTATTAGGATTTTTCGGTCAAGGGTGTGAATTAATGCATCAACATTTTTCTCCAAAATTCTCAAAAAAAGAAATATACAAAGAACACATTTTTATTTTTCATGTTGATTCATTAGTTGCAGCCTTATCAGTTAGAAACTCTAGTATTATTATGATGTATCTATCATTTAAATTTTTTAATGTTACTTTGCATTGCTTATGGATATCCTAATTGCACTTGCAATAATTTTAGATGCTTACTAGTATTCTTTCTTAGTGTAAAACTAAAGTTGTCTTTTGGCATTCTTGTTATTGCTTTGCTGAATGCTTTATGAATCTTGACTAACTTTTAGTTTTGGGATGAATATTTGCATATGGATGTAAAGAAAAATTAAGGGCATAAGGTTACAAGTGTTTTCGATATAAGCAATGAGTTCGTTTATCAACTTCAAGAACTATGGTGACACACCACAACCTGAACTCAATGGTAGCAGACAAATGGTGGCAAATTCGCCATTGGCCCGACAATCTTCTATATACTCATTGACATTTGATGAGTTACAGAACACATTAGGTGGAGGTGGGAAGGATTTCGGATCAATGAATATGGATGAACTCTTAAAGAGCATTTGGAGTGCTGAAGAGACTCAAGCAATGGCATCAACTTCTAATTTTGGGATAGATGGAAATGTTCCGAATAATGGGAATGGAAATACTAATAGTATGCAAAGGCAAGGATCTTTAACATTGCCAAGAACGCTTAGCCAGAAAACGGTCGATGAAGTTTGGAGAGAATTGTTCAAAACTAGTAGCAATGGTGAAGTCAAAGATGGAGATTTGATGGGTCAAACAAACATACAGCCACAACAAAGGGAACCCACCTTAGGTGAGATAACACTTGAGGATTTTTTGCTGAAAGCAGGGGTAGTAACGGAAAATAACCAGATTCAAATGGATGGAGGGTCGTATTTTGGTGAGGTTGCACAGCAAGTTGATAACAATAGTTTCATTTTGGCGTTTCAGAACCCAAATCAGAATCATGGGTTTCAACAAGTTGCTCGAACCAATGGACCAACAGTTAACCAAATCACCGAGAGTAAAAATGGACTAAACCTGCAACCGAAGTTAAAACCAAAACCACAGCCTCTTTTCCCCAAGCAAGCTGCTTTGGATTTTACTGCACCGCTGACTAGTCAACTGCCTAGCCCAGTTGGGAAGTCTGAGCATGGGGTTAAGACGGGTGTGGTTCAAGCTAGTGGCATAGATAGTGGAGTGATGAACATCAAGACACTTGGGGTGATTGCAGCAGGATCTCCACGTAATTTGATTCCCAAACCTAATTTTGATTCAACTCCATCACCCCCGCTTTATTCCTTTGGTGAAGGTGGTTTACGTGGGAAGAAGTCCAGTGGGACTTTAGAGAAAGTAGTGGAAAGAAGACGGAGGAGAATGATTAAGAACCGAGAGTCTGCTGCACGATCAAGAGCTCGTAAGCAGGTGAATTTCTTGCAATATTTGGCATCCATTATCTTAGTGGTCATATGATGTTATTAAAGATGATTTTTTATGTTTTTCACTCTCTAATGGGTCGATTTGGGTTATGTTTTTACTTTTTAGGGCCAGATGAAAAAAGAAGCTAAAAATCACTAGAGTTCACTTTTAAGGCTTGCATTCTACTAAATTAATTTTTTTCCCCAAAATTTTAAAATGTGATAACATCCTTTTGCTAAATAATATCTGAGTAGTTTTTTACAAGAAGTCGAATAATGGATCGAAATGTGTTTATGAGCCAACCCCACTTGACCCGCCTTGTTTTGGACCATACTTAGAAATGGCCCAATTCATCCGGATCTGTTTAACCCGTTATGTAACCTGCCTGTCTTGTCACCTCTAACAATATCCCTCTGATTTAATTCCACAGGCATATACTTTGGAGTTGGAAGCCGAAGTTGCAAAACTTAAAGAAATCAACCACAAGTTACTTAAAAAACAGGCACGTAAAACTAAATTTTTTTTTATCAACCTGTTCATTACTTTTTTGAGTCTTTGTTATATACTGCAATTTATATTAACCGGGCCGTGACTGCAGGAAGAGATCATGGAGATGCAGAACAATCAGGTATGCACTAATACAATAGTCTCTATATTGTTTTTAACCCATGGCAGAAGTTATTAATAGCCTACAACCGGCTCACACTTCTTCATTATTCGCTTATTTAAGTTGACTTCTAGATTCAAACAAGTGGCTTTTCATGTTCTAATTCTAGATCTACGTCTTCATTATTTTTCTACGGAGAAGTGTTTTCCATTGTGATTTTCTTAGATAGGCTAATGTAGCGGCGAGTTGATTACCTTTACACCAAAAGAGTTTTTTGGCCTTTGATGTTAATAATTGATTTACTGGCTCTAAAATCTTAACCTGAGGAGACTAATGCCTATATCTTATTAGACTTGTTTTAGAGAACGAACTATAATAACACAATTATAAACGGTGATTGACTCGAGTTATTTTTCAGGTGGTGGAGAAGGTGAAATTGCCGTGGGGAAATAAAAGATTACGCCTACGAAGAACATTGACAGGACCCTGGTAGGCGGAATAAGCTATGCTAGATTAAGATTAGGCCAAAAAGAAGTGACCTGAACCATATGTAAACAAATTGGGTATATGTGTCTATACATATAGGATTGCTATATATTGTTGACTGTGTCTGGGTGTGTATGTACAGGACCAGTTTAGCAAGCACATGATGCTATGTGCAATTTCATTTTGAGAGGCATCCTGTAAGCAAGTTATATTTTATGTGGATCAGACGCAAACTGTTGTATGAATGTTTATTTGCATTCTTGTTTGGTTTACAATCTTTGTAAGACTACCCTTTCCACAACTTGGGCCTTTTTTTAAAAAAATTTTGGGTTATTTACTGAAATGGTACCTGGACTATCCATCATATTACTGGTTTCATACTTATAACTCTAAAATTACTCTCATCATACCCCAACTTATCAATTTTTCACTCGGACGATACCTGACTTGACGGGCGTCAGTTTGGTCGTTAAGTTGGGGTATGACTACCGTAAATTTTAAAGTTTTAGGTATGAAACCAATAATATGGTGGATAGTCTAGATATCATTTATGTAATTATTATTATTATTATTATTATTATTATTATTATTATTATTATTATTATTATTATTATGGTTGTTGTTGTTGTTTTTTTAATTACACAAAGTACATTGATATTTTTTTTGTAAATATTTATATTTATTTTATAAAAGAATACTTTATTTTTATAAAAAAATTATTGTAAATATTTAATTTTTTATTAAAAACTATTAATATTTCAAAAACTATTTTTTATAAAATTTATTTTTTAATAAAATAATATTTTCTTTTATAAAAGATCATTTTTAGTACAAAGTTTTTATTTTTATAAAAAATATTTTTCAATCTTCTTTTTAAAGGGGTGAACCGAAAAGAATATCATAGTTTCTTGTATTGCATTAGTACCTGTACAACTACTATGTAAGGTTTGAATCAGCTCAAAACAGATTTAATCAACTCCATGTAGTGTATCCATTCAAGACTTCACGTTCATTTATCAATGCTTTACATGAAATTAATGTATTTTTTTTAAATAAAAAATAAATAAATATGAAATAAATAAAATCATCATGGATCTATAATTTGATTGATTAATAGTTTTTAATAAAAAAAACTAAATATTTACAATATTTTTTATAAAAATAAAGTATTCTTTTATAAAATAAAAGTAAATATTTACAAAATATATCAATGTACTTTTTAAAATTATTTATTTCTAAATAATACTTTGTGTAATTAAAACAATAATAATAATAATAATAATAATAATAATAATAATAATAATAATAATAATAATAATAATAATAATAATAATAATAAAAACATCACTTCCATTGAAAATTAATAGGATTTACAAGTAATAATAATAATAATAATAATAATAATAATAATAATAATAATAATATAATAATAATATAATAATAATGGTTAATTACATAAATGACACCTGGACTATCCACTATATTACTTGTTTCATACATAAAACTTTAAAGTTTACCGTAGTCATACCCCAACTTAACGGCCAAACTGACGCCCGTTAGGTCAGGTATCGTCCGTGTGGAGAATTGATAAGTTGGGGTATGATGAGAGTAATTTTAAATTTATAGGTATGAAATCAGTAATATGGTGGATAGTCCAGGTACCATTCAGTAAATAACCCAAAATTTTTTGAACAACCACAACTTGGGCATTTGATATAACTCGTTGATAAATACTTTGAGCTCGATTTTTGGACTTAAACACAAATTTTGAGTTCGATAAAGTTCAAGTCCAACGAGACGAACTCGAAGTCAACTTACCTTGATTTGTAAACCACCATACTTTCACTATGCTGTAAAATCTTACTATTTTTTAACATAACAATCAAAAGTTGCTTTCACCTTTTGCTTTCATAAGATAAGAGCGTTGATATCGGACGCAATATGGACGAGTGGTGGCTGCGGCATCACCACTCAACACCGCCGGCCCGCCGCCAACATACGAAAAATGAGTGGTGGTATGAAATGCATGGTGTGACCACGCGGTCGACCATCCATTTTCTTCCGATCATTATCATGTGATTTGACTTTTTTTGTTTTGTTTTTAAGTTACTTTTTTTAAATAGTGAGTGGTAGATGACATCTTATCTCCCATTTCCTTTTTCACCACTCACTTCTAACCAATCACCTTATGCCACCTCAACTTCACCACTCACTCATCACTCATCCAAATTTTATTGGTATCCGACCACTCACTTCACCACTCTAAAAAAGTAACTTAAAAACAAAACAAAAAGTCAAATCACATGTTAATGATTGGAAGAAAATGGATGGTCGATCGCGTGGTCACACCACGCATTTCATGTCACCACTCAGTTTTCGTATGTTGGCGGCGGTGTTGAGTGGTGATGCCACATCCATAATGCGTTCATCTTCCATACAATGCCAACCCCCTACAAGCACATCAAAAAACGACTTACCTTTAAAAAGTTGACATGACATGTGAACAACTAGTTTCATTTTATCAACTATGTGAGTGCTGACCGTCTCAAACAGAAAATCATAAAGGCTGTTTGGTTTGAAAATTTTAAGGAAATTTGGTGAAAAAGAATTTGAACTTCTATCTTTGTCGTATTAAGGTTAACTTAAGAATTTTAAATTCCTTAACCTTTTACACTACATTAGCCGATTTGATCAGCAACACGAGTTAACAGGGACTACTTGTGAATTGTATCAACGACCATGGCACTAGCATCACCATGTCACAGTCAAAACCTCTATTCAGCCTGTTGATTCATGCTCAGTAGCAGAACTAAAATTCAATGTGATTTGTAAAACAAATTATTAAAAACAAACTTTGTATATGTGCAAAGTAATGATGACGACTAGATTGGTGTGATTTTTAACAATTTATAGCATTTTGGCTATACTGTATTTAATGGGTTTTTAAAAGTGCTTGGCACTCTTGACTGTTATCGGTTCTCAATATGAATATGAATTTTATATGTTTCATTATTAAAAAATTTTCACAAGATTTTACAACTTAATTGAGTGGACTCGTATTCCAAACTACCCTTTACTATATAGCATTCCCCTTTGTATATAGTACCATAGTTGTCGACTCGTAAATCTCGACTCGACTCGAAATCTGATTTTTTGACTCGTGACTCGAATCGAAAGAGTCAGGATAATTGAAAATGTATATTTTTATAATTATGTGCAAGTATTTATTGTAGACATATTGTAATGTATTAATATATTAAGCTAAAAATAGAATAACTATTAAAATCAAATCAAATTTAAAAGCATATAAAAAAGTTATGTTTAAAAATAAATTAAAAAATAAAAAAGTTTAAAATTATTTTGTGACTCGTGACTGGATTCGTGACTCGGAACATGACTCGGACCTACTCGCACCACAAAACAAGAGTCATGTTACGAGTCTGGAGCAAAGCGAGTCACTCCATCGAGTCGCCTCGTTTTCCCGTTGTTTTGACTCGACTCGTACGAGTCGACCCGTGACTTGTACGAGTTTGACAACTATGTATAGTACCCATACCTTTTAACCTTAATTTCATTAAGAATAAATTGTCTATTTTCATATGGAAAATGATATATCATTCTAAAGATTAGCCTAAAAATCTTTCTAAAACAATAAAAAGGTGACATGTGGTATCTATTAATTCTCTTTCCTAATCTTACCCCCTGATTTTGGCACATGTCTTCATCTAATAGTTAAGGGGATTTTTAGGCATTTTTTTAGGAGGATTAATCATTTTTCTTTTCATATCAATGTTGGTCAACTTTTATTTCTTATATTAAAGAATAGGTTTAGAAACCACTTTCAAGTGGCCACCTGGGGCCCTCTTTTGGGGTTCTGGTGAGGAGATGTTGGATTGAAGACCTGTGATCGACCTCTAGCATACTGCCCGTTTGGATGTCACTGCTAGGGTTTTAACCACTAACCAACTAACACACTATTCTTAAAAAAAGATTTAGAAATCAAATATGCGGATCAGTTAATATCAAATTATAGATGTTAATTGTTTTGGGTTGGTCTCGGTTTATTATAAATTTATAGGAGTTTACTGAAAATAGGTTACGTTTGAATCCGATTGACGTCCAGTTACCGATGTTCATTTGTTTGGGATGGTTTTGGGCCCAAAATTGGTATTTGGGATAGATCACTTGGATCCAATGAATCACAGAATCAGGTTTATTTGCGGTTCTAAGAACACGCATAATGGTGAAGTGGCAGACAAGATGGAAGGTCTTTCACTTGGGGTCAACGAGGTTAACGATTACAAGAATTGGTATGGTTATGGGTGGAAGGGTCGGGCTGGACTAGTCCATCTTGGAAGGAATTGACATTTGGGGTCAACGAGGTTAACGATTACAAGAATTGGTATGGTTATGGGTGGAAGGGTCGGGCTGGACTAGTCCATCTTGGAAGGAATTGACATGGATAAGACGGAAGTTTAATTTCTTTTATTTGGGTATTGTGGTAGATTTAAGTTTATTTTTGAAGTGTTGTGAGGTACGGTTTTTTAAGTTATTCTTTCCCAGTTCAAAGTCTTTTTCTTCTAAAGTTGATCGTAAATATTTTTTTATGTACATTATAATTGTTGATGAAACTTACACATTAAAAAAATACATTAAAAATTCGATCCATTTATATATTTGATATCTAACACAACAACAAATAATTACGGTCAAATTTCAATAGGTAAAAAATATTTTTAAAGTCAAATTAAGATCTCAAATGGAACAAAAAGAGTATTATAAGGTATACGGTAATAATATGTAAACTTTTTTCAACACTATATTCAAAGGGTTTATTTATGGACATTCTAAACTTTTTTAGCACTATACCAAAAGGGGTTTATCTAAGGATATTCTTATATTTCTTCAAGTATACTAATTAATTAGGCTATTTTGAATGCTAAAAACATCATTAGACGTCATTTAGTTGTTATATCATATTCTTACAAAATTTTAAAATTCTCATACATTTTAAAATTTTTTTTTAAAAACTACATGTAATCATTCAAATATTCTTACATAACCTTACATCTAAATACAACTAAAACATTGGAGATAGATTAAGGACATGTCTTTAACTTTGGACTTACACTTAAAAATCTTTAACTTTGGATAAACTTCAATGATAATGAACAACAAAAAATATGCATAAACATGTAAAAATATAACATTGGAGATAGCCTTATCTATACCCTTTTATAAAACAAACTCAACCCTCTCTTTTAAATTTAATAACCTCATATGTCTAATTTACCCTTCATTTTAATACATCCTTATTTTTATTTTATACACTGTAACTAAAATGCCCTTAAAAAATATGAACCTCTATCTCTCCTTCACGTAGATTCAAATAGAAAAAAACTTTAATTCACAATTCGTCCCTTCCTCCCCCATTCACATCCCACTGCAAAATTTAATCACATCGCCAAACACAATGAAATTATTTTAATAACCTCATTGTCACCGCCACTTCATTGCGCGGGTTATCTATTATCATTAAAACAAAGGAAAAGATTAATCCTCTAAACAAAATTTATCATTTTTCTTAAAATAAATATATATTTTTTGTTTTAAAGGCAAAATGGATAAATTACTAATATTACAAATTTTGATTCGGCATAACTATTAACCGAATACTTAGCCACAAATTGTGGGATAATATTTGAAGGATATCTTTACCTAAAGATTTGTAAATGACAGATGATGTGCCGGCTACCTTTATTCCCTTTTATCAATGGAGAATCGGAGATAGTTTCAATTTTAGTCTTCTTTTATCAATATTTAAAAAAAAAGTTAAGAATGAATTAAAAATGCACAAGCAATGTGAAGTGGATGGATACACATGGATGATGATCGGATATGAACTACACAGCAGCAAACCCAACTAAACACGACTCACTCTTATTTATCTTCCCTCCCTCCCTACCTTATTCACACACACACACACACACACACACCTACTTATATATACTCTTACTATATATATATATATCATCTTCATACACACCTAACAATAATTCACACACACACACACACATACTGATACACTTATAAAAGCTTAAATAAAATGTTAGGGCCCTTACTCAGAACTGCAAAATCAACATATCGATGGCGTTGTACATCAATCAACGCTGCCGGAATGATGACGTCATCACCTAGAAGAAGCACTTTCAGCTCACAGTCAGACAACATAAATGTGCTTCCGGATGGAATCGATCGGAGCTCCGAATCATTTATTCGTAACTCTAAACAAATGGAATCCATCATTTCTCAGCTTCACTCTCACATTCTTCAGGTTTTATTTTATTTTACTTCCTATTTATTTATTTATTTATTTATTTATTTTGTCAGGCATTGTGAAATTATTAAATATATAACTCATTATTATCTTACTATTTATTTATTTACCTTTTTTGAATATATGAATTTATTAGGATGTAAGTATTTGCAGCGATATATTGATTTATCATTATATTATATTATATATATACAGTAGTTTATTATATTTGTTGTGTGTATAATAAGGTTAATGAAGGTGGAGGAGAAGAAGCTGTAAAGAGGCATAGAAGTAGGAACAAATTGCTTCCGAGGGAGAGAATCGATCGGTTAATCGATTCTTCTTCGTCCTTTCTCGAGCTCTCTCAGGTTTGATTCTGGTTTTTCTTTTCTTTTTATGTGTGTTGTCTATATAGAGCTTGCTTTTAGTGATAGAAATGACTACATGTTTAAATTAGTCTGATCCCGATAGTTCATTGCTCGTATAATGGCGGAGATTATAAATGTTAGTTAGGATATATAGGCATACATTTTCATGTACTAGGGGATTTTGAATTAGTTGTTTCTGGCTCACACCGAAATGTCCTAGACCAATCACATGGTAGGTAAATCAAGCTCACGCAGTGGCTCAGCCAATCGATCCAGCTTCACCAATTTTATTTATTTATTTATTTATTTTTTTGATTTTTATGATAAGTCAGGTTCCGCTGCTCTGCTGGGAATGAAGCCTGGATAATTCCAAATGAACTTATCTTCATGACCAACTAGGCTATGCACTCAAGGCAACCTTGTGTGTGTTATTCACTTATTTGATACGATTTTTTTGAAGGTTGTGAAAAGTAGACATTTGGAACACTTAGGCACGTCGTTGAATGGTGAATGATGATGTAGTACCGGCAATTTACTATGTGGGTAATTAGAAGGAAGATCAGACTGTGCCACTTAAAAGTCTTCTTATTAAACTCTTTATTATTATGTATGGAAGTTTGAACCTATTATATGCCCCGTAGCTATGATGCATAAATGGTACATATAGCTTTTACCAAGAAATGATTAGTAAATTATGTACTGCTTATAGCATACCTAGAACACAGAATTTCGAATGTAGTCTCACAATATGATAAAAAAAACAATCTCTCTTCAGTTTTGTATGTTTGGGTTCTTCTATTTATTTCTTTTATATTTATTTAAGCTTGCAGGACACGAGTTATATGAAGATCCCCTTCCTTCTGGCGGCATTGTCACTGGGATAGGACCAGTGCATGGGAAGTTATGTATGTTCGTTGCAAATGATGCTACAGTCAAAGGAGGAACATACTATCCAATTACTTGTAAAAAACATCTCCGAGCCCAGGAGATCGCAGCTCTATGCAGGCTACCATGTATATATCTTGTTGACAGTGGTGGTGCTTTTCTTCCAAAACAGGCTGAAGTTTTTCCTGACAAGGAGAATTTTGGGAGAGTATTCTATAACCAAGCTCGCATGTCTTCAGAAGGTATTCCCCAAATTGCTCTGGTGTTAGGCTCTTGTACAGCAGGGGGAGCGTACATACCCGCAATGGCTGATGAAAGTGTTATGGTCAAAGGAAACGGTACCATATTCCTTGCAGGACCTCCACTTGTGAAGGTTAGTTCGGACCCTTTTGTTTTTTGATGTCCATTATATCGCCTCTCTGTTTTTCTTAGCACCTCTTTATACCTTTTGGTTGTTATCTTGTTTATGTCATGACTTGTTTCATATAAATCTGTTCACACATATCTAAATGGTTAGTTTACAGGCTGCTACAGGTGAGGAAGTGTCTTCTGAAGATCTAGGGGGTGCAGACATTCATTGCAAGGTATCAGGTGTTTCAGACTATTATGCACAAGGTAAATGGTTTAATGTTAGTTTGTTCTTCCAGTCCACCAATATGATAGTCACTAGCTTCATGTTAACATCTGGCATGTTTCATGAGTTGTCACTGGGCATATGACTGGACCCCATTCCATAAACCCTGACGTGATAACTTGAAGACTGAAAACATGATCTATATTTTTTAATTAAATTCAAAAGAATGTTCTAGTTTATGCCCTATTACTTGATTCACCATGCTGACTTTGTCTAAAGCTTGTCAAGACTTTGTCTGAAGCTAGTTTAGTTTGTATGTACTGTTAATACCCAATAGTCAATGCCATGAAGCCTTTACCTTGTCATATCCCTGATGTAGTACATGATGTATTTAAAAATAGTTAAGCCTGCTTTTTAGGGTTAACCATTTATATGATGATTTTAATAGTTCTGCTACCAATAATATTGACTCCATGCCTTTGTCTATACTCGTAGATGAAGTGCATGCACTCTCCATAGGAAGGAATATTGTTAAAAACTTGCACATGGCCGGAAATGAAGGGATGATGGATGCTTTGCGAGGCAACATTTCTGATTACAAAGAGCCACTTTATGATGTGACAGAGCTCCGGACAATCGCGCCTGTAGATCTAAAGCAGTCTTTTGACATTCGGTCAGTTATTGCTCGAATAGTTGATGGAAGTGAATTCGATGAGTTCAAACAATTGTATGGCACTGTGAGGAAAAATGATAACTTTGACCCTAACATAAGTTAGATTTTGCTTCCATAGTATTCGTTGTAATATTACTCACTTGCATTTTGCAGACCCTTGTAACAGGCTTTGCCAGAATTCTTGGACAGCCTGTTGGAATCATTGGAAACAATGGGGTGTTATTTAATGAATCTGCTCTAAAAGGAACCCACTTTATCGAATTATGTTCTCAACGTAATATTCCACTGGTGTACCTTCAAAACATTACAGGATTTATGGTATGCGATCCTCCTCTTTCCAAATATCTGGCAAAGTAGATATTTTGTCGATCTTGTTAAAAGACTTTCTTGCATCCTTAAGAAAAGTTCCCTTTTGAATTTTGAATATACTAGTTCAGCTTACAAGACACGACCGTCTTGATATTCTCAACATTTCCAATTTTAAGTATGACATAGCATACACTTATAGACTTGTTGTCTTTTATCGTTTCCATGTGCTAGGCTGAAGCTACGCAATCCTTAATCTGTTATTACTGGAGATGCATGTGACTTGGGAAGCTAAGCCACTATTATGATTGTTTCTCTTTGACTTGTACATATATGAACGCACAGAATTCATTATGTTCTTTTAGGGATCAACCCTATGAGATTTTCCTATATTACCTGGCTCCGAGATCTTAAATAGTTCATCGGGGGTTTGTTGGCACACTATCTACCTGATATGGTTGAACGCATTTGCATGTGATACCAGATAATCACTAAAATGAGTAATATGAACAATTTGTTCATTTAATAGGTTGGATCAAAATCAGAGGCCAATGGTATAGCAAAAGCTGGAGCAAAGATGGTGATGGCTACAGCATGTGCTAAGGTTGGTTTCCTTTCCCATTCTGCCAATGATTTCATGTAACCTTTCTCTTCGTGGCAATATTTCATGGTCAAGTTTTGATATTTAACTTTTATATGTCCGAAAAATTGAATATGCCCTTTCAACCTTTTTGTAAGTTTCATTTAAACATTTAAGTTTCATGCAAACAGATAATTACTGTCTACATCTTACCTTCCTATACCCTGTATAACTGTGGGATTTGGGTGTTGTTAAACTTCATGCAATCAGATTATGGTTGCCTAACAACTACATTGACCTGAAAATGACCTGTTTATTAAGAGGTTTTTGCATGTATCTTTAAGCATTGTAGTCTATGACCAAATGAGCTTAAGGGGTGGCGACTGGCAAGATAGATTGGTTTGG
The DNA here is from genome assembly GCF_010389155.1 of Erigeron canadensis. Taxonomy (NCBI): domain Eukaryota; kingdom Viridiplantae; phylum Streptophyta; class Magnoliopsida; order Asterales; family Asteraceae; genus Erigeron; species Erigeron canadensis. The sequence goes on along the minus strand of NC_057763.1, from coordinate 29,236,816 downwards.
TAACACGCAGAATCTGATTTGCCTACAAATACCTCTATGTTCATTTTTTGGAAGAGTTTTGCTAATCCTAGCCATAGGGGTTATATTAAAGAGGATAAGTGGATAACTTCTCATGTCAAAACCACTATGAGTGGTTGGTTGATAGAATTTTTTTTTATTGATCATCTGGTGGTTGAATAAAGGTACAACTATTGGGTGATTGTTATGAATCATGATATTCTTGACAACAATAATGTTGGAGGAAGTATGCAATTAAAATACATTTTGAAGGTCTTTCAACTTATTTCCTTCATAGCTTTCTTTTTGTCCCATTTAATGTTAAAAGTAAAAACATACCAGTATACCACAAATGACACTGTCATAAATAAATAAGTCAACATTGTTACCTTTAGAGCTTAGAAAAAGTTTGTTAAAAGTAACATGGGCAAATCCACTTTTTATTTTATAGGTACCCAAAATAACCGTTGTTATTGGTGGAAGCTTTGGTGCTGGAAATTATGCAATGTGTGGACGTGCATATAGTCCAGACTTTATGTTCTTCTGGCCAAATGCTAAGATAGGTGTGATGGGTGGTGCTCAGGTAGTCTCTATGCTCTTTGGTTCTGCGTCAACTCTATATAATTCTTATCATAACTTAATCCAAGCATATGTTTTGTCATTTGTTTGAATAGCATTTCAAATACTCCATATTTGGGTATCGGTCATAATACCGAATTTAAACTCTACAATTTGCAATTTGTGCTTGATAAAGGAATCATTCGTTTAAACATTCTATCATTTGCTGAAAACTACAGGCTGCTGGAGTGATGTCTCAGATAGAAAAGAGCAAGATGAAGAAAGAGGGAATTCAGGTAATAACAAATAAATATTCAGAAAATCATTGTATATTAGGCTTTTTGTTAAACCTTGTGGGAAAGTTATTGTATGTTGACTTTAAGCGATTGGTTTGTAGTGGTCAAAGGAAGATGAAGAGAAAAGCAAGGCCAAGTTTATAGAGGCATATGAAAAAGAAAGTAGCGCGTATTATTCGACAGCCAGGTTATGGGATGATGGCATTATTGATCCTGCTGACACTCGTAAAATCTTGGGACTCTGTATCTCTGCTTCTAGGAACCGTCTTCCAGAACCCACCAAATTTGGTGTATTCAGAATGTAAACATACGGGTTGTATAAAACTAGCAATTTGGACATGAAATATGAAGGTGTTTTACTTGAGTCCTATAAATGTGGGGGTGTTTTAAGACTTTATTTAACCGTTTATCTGCTTACTTTTACAGCGGGTGACCATTTATAAACACTGTTAAAAAAGCTTCTCATGTCTTTATATCAAGCCCTCTCCCAGGGTCCCAGCTGAAGGCATCACTCAATATGTCTAATCAGATGTAGTTTTATACTTTCATGTATTATATACTTATGAACTTTAGCTCCCTGTCTCAAACAAATACCAACCACTAAAAGTTTGTAAGCAACAAAGTTGCTTTGTATTATATTTGTATAAGGTTTTTGATATTAAAAGGATCTATTTGGGTAAGAGTCTTATTTCTTATATAAATGGGGTGAATTAACGAGAGTTGAATTGAATTTAATCTAAGAGTAGAATATAATTTTCGTTAAAAAATAGCTCGATCTCAAGTAAACTTGTGAAATAGCCTAAAAGAGAATATAATTTTAACTTTATATATAGGCTTTAGGCTGAGATATATTGACAGTGACATTTATTTATATTCAATCTTATCCACAAAAGAAAACTGTGTGTTAAACACAAATTTCTTTCTATGTCCTCGTTTTCTAACTTTGTTTACACTTGTAACAAGGAAACTGTCTTCTACTATAAATTCAACACACACACTTGATTTTGTTGCACCATCTCTATCACTCATCATCATCATTACCATCATCTGATCTGTTCACCACGTCTCCAATCAGATCTGAATTCCACAAGTTAATTCATCATTTTTAGTTGATCAATTGATAGTATTCATAATAATAATAATACTTATGGCAAATGCATCATCATATTGCGGTTACTCCTTTTTATGTTCCCAATCTGTTTTACGATCTTCTTCTTCTTCATTGTTTCCTTCTTCATCTAATAATAATAATAATAATATTATATCTTTCCGTACATCCAAACACAGCAGTAAAAAAAACACTCTTCGTGTCCTCTCTATGATACAACGCCCATCCAAAGGTACCACTACTTTTTGTGGGCTCATGTTTTTTCCTTTCTTAATATAATATATAATTTATATACTTATACATATAGTACGAGGGTTAATGCCCGTCCGTTGCAGCGGTTAAATAATGATGATAATACAGAAAAGTGGGGGAATTGATATGCATGTGTGTAAATAGAAAGGAGAGAGAGAAAGAAGTTAGCGTGTGTTAGATCATGGTAGGGTGTTTGTCTGATTGTGTTTAGAGATAATTAGAGGTAAGGTGTGAATTAGGGGCAATATGGAAATATTGAAAAAAGTGCTTAAATTACTTAAAATAGAGTTTCAATATGTTTTATAAAGGTTTATAGATATGTTTTATAAAGGTTTATAGATATATGGATTAGTAGATATAAATCTTCCAAGTTCGGAGGGATTAAGGTAATACTTTATCTATTTTGTGAGTGCTTAAGTTGTTGTAATCATTAGGCTGATTTTTTAAGAGAATATATCATTTTCCATAATGATATAAATATATCGTAGCTGATTAGTTGTACGAGTATTTACTTAATTATGTTAACAGATACGAGTAGGGCCTAAGATTAGCAAAATGATTAAGGGACATACCCACTTGTCGAATGTAATTTACTAATTTGTAACATTTTAATTTTAGTTTGTCGTTATCATCGTCACAAAAGAGGTTGATGCTGTTAACTTTGTGTTACAAGATCCCTTTATCTTACTACAATCAGTCAGGGTCGGGGTGTCGAGAGGTGAGATATAGTGAATCATATCTTAATCCGTGCATAGACAGACTTTTTTTTAGAATGGTGAATTTCAACTTGGGGGTTTGTTGTTTGAACCGGGCTTTTAACTAATAGTCAAGTGCCCTTTTGAAACTTTCTCTGATAATTTTGGGGATGTGTAGAAAAGCTTGCCTAACATCTATGCTTTACAGCTGCAGAAGTGACCGCAAAGTCATGGAACACATCGGTTCTAGACAGCAAGATCCCAGTACTGGTTGAGTTCTATGCCAGTTGGTGCGGACCATGCCAAATGGTGCACCGAGTGATTGATGAAGTTGCAGCCGAGTATGCTGGCAAGATCAAGTGTTTTGTGCTTAATGCTGACCAAGATCCACTAATTACAGAGGAATATGATATCAAAGCTGTACCCATTGTGCTTTTATTCAAGAACGGTGAGAAATGTGAGTCGGTGGTTGGGACCATGCCTAAAGAATTTTACGTTGCTGCTATTGAAAGGGTCTTGTCATCTTCGTCATGAACATTTAAAGTGGTTGTGTAAAATTCCAATGGGTTGGTATTACGTTGAGTTTTGCCTCCCTTAGTATTGAATGCGGGTTGATTCAATGGTGGTTTAGGGTTGAGAAAAGAAGTATATGCTTGGTGGATCGGACCTTGCTGATATAAACTCGGTAAGATTGGGGGTTCTAGTCTTGCTAGAAGAAATGAGTGTGTTCCATTGTATAAAAAATAATGATAATAATGTACTTCACGCGGTTATAATTTGTTATGTTATATGCATTCGAGCTTGTGGATTCAGTTGATATCAAGATATTGTTCTAGGTTGTGTTCGTGCATTTTTTTTTTTTCCTGTTTATGTTATAAAAAGGTGGTGTATGGATCACCTCTCTTATAAAAACGTTTGTTTAAACAAATCATTGCATGCTCATGATCATATTGGTTTTCTTTTTGAAAGATGAATTTCACTTGAAACTTCGTGTCGCGATTCAACAGCGTGAGGTATAACATACATTGTCTTATCCGATCCGCGCTAGAGAGCTCACTCGAAGTAGAAATGCTTATTTCAAATACCCAATGAGGGAACCCCCTACTAATCCGTCCAAAAAAAACAATGATTAATAGGGGTAAAACTTGTCTCTTCAGACTTGAACATAGATATACCTAAGTCAAGCCCTAATAAAAAGACTACTAATATCTCAAAGTTAGTTGAATAGGGATTTGGACCTAAGACCTATAAGTCACCAGTCCAAACTACTACACAAACTAATCATTGATTCACGATCATATATTAGCTACTGTATGTAACTTAAACTTTATCTTTTACAACTTCAACATTTTACTTCAGATAACAAAAACATGGGGGACGAGTTTCTAATCCAAGACCAACCAACTACAAAATCATGCTTAGCCAAGTTGTTTTATCTATACTCCCTTAATACACAAACTACCCCACCACCTTTTTAACACTTCTACCTTTGAAATGTCTTTTATACCCCTCCCAACTTACACTACCCCTCCATCACGACTCATTACACCACGGCTCATCAAACACACATTCACCGCCGCTCCCTCCCCCCTTCTCTGATACGCTCCCTCCCCCCATAAACACCATCCACCACCGCCAGAAACACCATCCACCATCCCCTTCTCTGGTATGCTCCCTTCTCTACCTTTCATTGTTCTTTATTTTCGATTCTTTCATCCACCGCCGGTTAATAAATTTTTATTTTTTGTTTTTTGCATCGTCACCGTCCCAGAAATCGTCCCAACCAACGCCGCCCGATTATAGGTATTTATATTGTTCTTTTATTGTTCATTGATTTGCATTCTTCAATTGTTCTAGATTTCGATTTATAGGTTTGATTAATATGTTTTTTTTTGTTCTGTTGTCACCATCGAAAGAGTAGCCACTTAATATTTCGATTCTTCAATTTTGTTTTAGGCAAATCTTTTTTCTTTGTCACTCATTTTGTGTAACGAATTTTAAGCATCAACCCAATTAATATTTTGTATACATATGCTTATATTTTGGGTAACTATTTTGATTTATACTTAATTATTGTTTTTGATAATCATGAGAGATTTTATATACATATGTTTATCTTTTCATATCTATATTGGGTAAATATTTTGGTTCTATACTTAATTATTGTTTCTGATAATCATGAGAGATTTATAACAATAACTTCTATAAACAAATAACGCAATACCAATACCAGTTCTATATAAACCCCATTCAATCATCACATGACTCTCATACTATACCCACACAAAAAACCTTTCTATCCCTAATTGTTTTCTCGAATGGCTACCACAGGTTCGACTAATGATGCTTATGTCCCGTCATCTGCAGCCGCCAACGCCGCTCCAGTCCCACCTGTTCCAGCCCCCAATCCCGCTTTAAACCCGGATGTTCCGCCTTCTCCACCGCCTGTCCAGCCATCACCGCATGTGGAGACTTTGGAGGTACATTTTTGCCATATATATATATATATATAAGTTGTGTATATATAAGTTGTTCCACCTTTATATGACAATGTTGGCTATACTGTAACATAAGAACCCGAGTAATTTGTTACGTAAGTTTTCCTTCAGCATATCGTGTAAGCATTGTTGTATATATAAATTATAATTGTTGATGGAAATCAAGATGTTATAGAGGTCATGATTGGATTGCTTTAAAATATGAGTAACGGAAAGCTTTCAAATTGTATGCGTTTATGGAGAACTGAGTGTAAAACCAAATTGTATGTTTGGACAAGACATAACTCTTATTTTTCATCCAAGACATAACTAAGTGTAGAACCATTCACTTTTTTAATGATATATATAGTTAGTAACATAATCTGTATTCATATGTTTCGTTATTTGTGTTATATTGTTCTGGTAAGCCTGACAATCCGTAAGATAAAAGAAAATATAGCAAAAACTGAATTTGGTCAAACAGGTCGAAAAATGGCACAAGTATTCTTATCGGCATATTGTTCATTCCACTTTTTTTAAGAGGTGAATTTATTATGCAGATGTACAAATATCATGTTGTGTGTTTGTTATTTTATGTTTTCTTGCATTTGTAGATGTACAAAGAGTCTTAGTTTTATATTTTCATTCTGTTCTATATCTAGATATGCTTCTAGATCTAATGTATATAATTGTGGCTTAGTTTGTCTGCTGGAGCATATCATACATTTTGCTGTTTAGTTTTTGTTGACAATTGCAAAATTTTTATCTCAATTAACATATTTTAAATGAGTTATTTTCTTGCATTTGTAGATGTACAAAGAGACTTAGTTTTATATTTCATTCTGTTCTATAGCAGAAGTGTTGCCTCAACACGCATAGATAGTTAGTAACATAATCTGTATTCATATGTTTCGATGATCACGTATAACACCTGCCTTAAACATATCTACCATTGTCTTACAGGATGCTGAAATAGCAGCCTTGCCAATTTATAGTGGCCGCCCTCCAACCCGCGACCCACATGTGCTTGGATGGGAGGTAAATAATTGCGTAGTCTGCTACATCATATCTACTATATTTTAGTTATATCAAACACAGTGTATTTGTAATAAATAGTTTAGACGCCAAAGTTTTATTTTAGTACTGATTCGGCGGCCGGAAGTATACATGTTGTTATGTCAAACATCTATATGCTACTTACTGTTGCAGGAGTACAACCGTCAGGCAAGTCGAGCAAAGGTTTTTGACGAGCTCTACTTTCAAATCAATGATGATCTCTATTTGATGGAATAACGTTTGAATGAGCTGAACTCAATTTTTCAACGGATTCTTCGTCAGAAAGAGCACCTTGACCATGTCTATCTCACCTCATAAGGCGTCTCACCACCACAGCTGCCAAGTGTCAGTTTTCATTTCTTGTCCTTTCTTCAACTTCATGACATTTTGTGTCGTTTCCTTATCCTTTTGGTTGTTTGGCGGTTTTTGAACAATTTTCAAGTGTCGGTTTTCCCGGCTAAGACTATTTGTTTTATTTACATTGATTGAATAAATGTTGTGGTTTCTACCTGTTTGGATGGATCAGTGACCTTACTAACAGAATCGTTCCACAAGTCTGGTCTGTTTAACTTTTTAATTTTAGCGATATCAAACTGGAAGGGTCAGCTTTTTGCGCACTAAGGTTGTAAAATGTTGTTTTTTGGGTGCTTGGCATATGTTCACCTTCTAACTTAAATTAAACAATCCATATGATTTTTTAAGCTATTAAGCCATACCCCATCCCTTTTAAAGGTGTCAAAATGGATGGGTTGTCTTTGTTGGGCAATGCACTCAAGCTACAGGTCATATTTTGGGTGCTTGGAACCGTTGCAGCAAATCTGGTCTCTTAACACCTATAGGGTTTATATTAATGTAATCATGTGGTGTCTCTTTGGATGCTTCATGGCCCCTCTTACTAACAGTATGGCTCCATAAGTGTGAGTCAAAGTAATTTGATACATTGGCCTTTAATGCTACACCTGGTTCTTTTCAGGTCATTAGATACTGATTCGGTAGGCTTGGCTTTGTACGGAAGTTGCATCTTAAATCAATGCCGGCAAAGATACCGTGTGTTTGGCGTGCTATGTTGTCTTTTCTTCACTGATGTAATACTTGCAATGTATCGAATTATTGAGTGTATCGAATACTTGCAACCCAACTCTTCCATTTGTTAAAACCCATCCCGACTCACAATAATGTGATATCATGTTAACTTTAAAGGATTTCGCGCATGGCCAACTTTATGTGGGACTATCTAGAGGGATTTCGCGCGACAGGACGAAGGTGTTGGTCATACCTGCTAAAGAGTTCAATCAACCAGGAGTATACACCTCAAACGTGGTGTACAGAGAAGTTTTACATGATGCATAGGTCATACAAGGTGCGTGGTTTTAGGTACCAACTAATTTGTTTAATACTGTATATCATACTGAAATTGCGTCAACTGAGTACATTGTTGTACATTTCTACATTGCAGGTGGCTTCGATTTGATGTATATTTCTACACTTGGTGACGTACTTTACTTCTTTTTCAATTTTGAAGGTTATTTTTGCATTTTGGCTTATTCATACTAATTCATTGTTTAAACTTTTGTCCACATCTCCCTTACTTTTAGATAAACAAACATTACGATGATTGCTACCTAATAAAGATTATTACTCAGTTTCTGTATATTTTGCGTTACTAAATTTAATAAATCACTCAACATAAAAAAAGCTCACTCTAAAACAACAACCGCGGTTTGCACTTTGAGTTGAAATAAAAAACGCTTGAGGTTAAGTTATACATTCATTTAATAACACGGTACCTGCTACTTGACTGGCCTTTTTTTCCTATTCCACGCTGCATCGCGCGGGTACAACGCTAGTTCTAATAATACAATACACAAAATTGCGTGCTTTCATAAACCAAGTAACAATTCCATAAACTACACACAATTATTAGTTGATTTCAAAAACTAAAAACCCCAAATATTTACGGTTTGAATAACTTTGTCTATTTTTCAAACCTATACAAACTGAAACAAATATTTTATATATGCATATTCTTTTATAAACGGGGGAGCTGTACAAATATAAAGAATTTGTACATTATTAAAAAGATTAGTTTAAAAATATTTTCGTTAAAGAAGGTACCGTTTAGAAAATGGTCACTTGATTGAAAACTCATAACTCACTGTCTATATATTGCAATTAAAATGTTATACAAATTTCAAAAAACATACATTGATCATAAGAAAAATGGTTCCATTTTGTATATAGCGGTCCAATTTAGAGAATAAAGCGTGTTGTCTTTTATATGATGCTAAGCATTAAAACTAAAATCTAAACTTAACCATTTTAAACTAAACGTCCCATTTTAGGGGAAATGATACATAGCATTACTCTAACGCATGCGTTAGGGCAGGTGTCGCTCCCCTGACAACTTTTGCTATCTAAACATATTCAAAACGTAGTGTTGTATGACATATGTAATGTTATTGTTTCGAAACGTAGCATTAAACATAAAAGAAACGTTTTGGGTGTATTTTTAAAAACAGTTGATCTGTGTAAGCCCGTTAGTTGAACTACAAAACTAAACATACATGTAATGATTAAACAAAGAAAACAAATAAACATCAACAATAAGTCTTTGAGTTTTAGCTCAATGGTTGAAAGACCATTCTCTTGCATGAGATCTTGTGTTCAAGTCTTTAGGAGAACATAAGAATTAAGTCCCGTTATAAGGGCTTGATTTGGGTATACTCAGGTTCAAGTCTGAGGGACAGGGTTTACCCCTATTAATCGTCGTGCATCTAGGAGGATTAGTAGGGGGTTTTCCCCCATGTAGCACTGAAACGGATATGGCAAAGGGGTACGGTAATGATATGGGAACGGAGAACGGCAAAACTAAAAAATTTAGGATACGGGTACGGCAATAAAAAAATATACAAATATAAATTATATCAATTTTTTTATAGAGAGACTTGAGATTTGAGAGATTATATGTATAATTGTATATGTATAACAGTGATCACTCATTGAATGTTTAGTGTTTCATAACTGGTTTGGTATATAAAAAATTTAATGTTGATCAAATCGTATATACTATAGTCTGTTTGGGTTTGGGGAATAGAATAAGTTCATTAAAACCTTAATATTAATTAGAAACCGTATGAAAACTTCAAAAAAAAGTTTCGGTATCTATAGAAAATTCAAGGGAACGTTTCATACGTGTTTCGTACGCGGAAACGTTTCCATGGAGTTTCGGATACGGGTACGGCTACCTGTTTGGAGTTTCGGTGCATCATAGGTTTTCCCCCATCGGGTATTTAAAATAGACATTTCTACTTCGAGGAAACTCTCTAGTACGGATACGATTAACACAACGTATGCTAGACCTCTCGCTGTCGAATCGCGACACGAAATTTTCGATGAAATCCACCTTTAAAAAAAACAACAATATCAATCTTTAGCAAATGTGTTGCGAATTTATATATTTTGTTATCATTTATTCATTTTCGATTACTCAACGGACAACGGGTTCGATTAAAAAAAAAAAAAAATTGGTTCAATAAGAAAACCCTGTTAAATCGTTACAATAAAATTCAGAGTAACATACTTTTGTTTCCTTTCTCCTAAAATAAAATACCAAAAATTTAGGTTCAAAATACCAAACCCTAGGTTCAAATCAACCTTTCTACACATCTTCTAATTTCAATCTCTCTCTGTCTTTTAGTTTTATAATTGTTCTGTATTCCTAATAATAATTAAGATAATCGTTTATTGAATGCCTAATTGCAATTATTTTTCCATTATTAGTGATTAAATGTGTTTCTAATTTGCCTCACTTTTTAGTTTAATTATCTAGTTAGGGTTTTTATAATGTTCATCGTCACAAATGCATCAAGTTAGAAAATTATGTATATATTTCGATATATCTATATCTATTTGTGTTTACTATTAAGTTTGACTTTATATATCAGATGATCTAGGTGAATCCAATTCTAAATCCATGTTTTAGTGAAGATATAGATATAGATACGTAATGTATGTATAACGTGTTGTGCCGAACGAACAGAGTAGCTAGTTAGTAAACGCTCACCGTGTCCCAAAATATTTGATGAAAATACGCCGTCTAAGAAAAATGTTAGTGTGTTATTGTTACAGCTTATGTTCTTCTAAAATTTCAGTTTAAGATAGAAGAAAATTGCCGTATCAACACCGGTGAACCTTTGATCATTTTGTATAAATTATTTTTAATAACTCGTAATATGGATACGTATTTCTTATTAGTACATTGTTCAGTTATAATTATCTTTAATGTTGGTTAAGTCGATAAAAACTGTGCATGATATGTGATTGCATGTATATATAGGCTAATGTGTATTTTTAACTCTGTTGTGTATTACATGTTGAAATATAGATGACTTGAGATATATAAGTGTGTAAATATATTTTTTAAATTTGATAGATATGATGATTAATAAATACAGGAATTAACCGGTTAGTTTTTTTTTATTCAAAAAGCAGGTAACTTGAAACTTATATGACCTTACTGATGGCTAATTCGAATGCATCAGCTTTGCAATTAACTTCAGGAACCATAGAACAAAGTCAACAAACACATATGTCAATGCAAAACACAAACTTATCTCAACAGTACCGTAATAGATCAGATGGTCCGATTGCCATACTTTGGGACATGGAGAATTGCCCTGTTCCTAGTGACATACGCCCCGAAGATGCGGCTGGTAATATCCGTATGGCCTTACGGGTCCACCCTATTATTAACGGAGTGGTAACTGCTTTTTCTGCTTATGGGGATTTCAATGGATTTCCTAGGCGTTTAAGAGAGGGATGTCAAAGGACGGGTGTCAGACTTATAGATGTGCCAAATGGGAGAAAGGATGCAGCTGATAAGGCGATATTGGTTGACATGTTTCTTTTTGCTCTTGATAATCCACCACCGTCTTCAATCATGTTGATTTCTGGTGATGTTGACTTTGCTCCCGCGCTTCACATACTTGGTCAACGTGGGTATACTGTGATTCTTGCGATTCCATCTGGGGTGGGTGTTTCGTCTGCATTGAGTAATGCTGGTAGTTTTGTTTGGGACTGGCCTAGTGTGGTTCGTGGAGAAGGGTTTGTGCCCCCCTCGAGAACCGTGGCTCCTAATCGGGGGTTGGGTCCTACCGAAGTGGCTAACTTTTTCATGGGGTGTCAGATAACTGACAACTCAGATTTTCAAAACGAAGAAGAAGCAATTGTATATAGAGGGGTCTCTCAAAGGTATTACAATTCTAAAGATTTTTCGATGGTATCACAGTCGTTGGCTGAATACAACAGTGCATCTTGTTTCCCTTCAACGTCAAGATCTTACAGTCTGCCGTCTGGTTTAAATGATGTGCCAGTACGACATGTGGCTTCTTATGAACAGAATGATTTAATGTGGGTTCAGCCGGGAGATCTGATTGGTTTAAAGGGCCAACTCGTGAAGCTCCTAGAAATGTTTAATGGTTGTTTGCCTCTTGGCCGTCTTCCTGCTGAATATCAGAAAAGTTTCGGGAGACCACTTTATGTTGCGGAATATGGATCTGTCAAACTCGTCAATCTTTTGAAAAAAATGGATGATAGATTCGCCATTGAAGGGAAAGGGCAGAGGAAATATGTGTATCTTAAGAAAGGTTTAACTGGGCCCAACTCCTCTCCATCAGATGTGGGAAAGAATGACAGGAAAGGGAAGATTGCCCGAGAAGTGAACTTGGATGTTGGCTCAGGTGTTGGATCTTCAGACGAGTTTTCTGAGGATGAAAGGGTAGTGTTGGAAGAGCAGGAAGAAAGCCTAGACCAGTTTAAGTTTGAGCTACAGGAGATTCTAGTGAGCTATTCATGTCGGATTTTCTTGGGTTGTTTTGAAGCGATCTATCAACAACGATACAAACGACCATTGGATTTTGAAAGATTTGGTGTGAGTGAATTGGAGGATCTGTTTGAAAAGGTGGATGATGTTGTGTCATTACTAGAGGAACCAGTAACCAAGAAGAAGTTCCTGGTGGCAGGTGGCTGCTAAACACATTAATCTGCCATATCGTGAACCCTGAGGTTTGCTTGTGTTTTTCAGAATTTCTAAAATTGATTGTGAAAAAATCGGCCAAGTGGAACTTCTTGCTCACTGTGATTGCCGTGTTCCTGATACGTATATGAATCTATGGCATCCGCGGTTTCTGTTATGGCTTTGCTGTGCCAGATGGAGATTTATCTGGAGAAAATGCACTGGTTTTGTGCTTTGAGTTGATGTGGCCAACAGTCACTCTGCCATAAAAGTCCAAGGAGGATCCATTTCAGCTTATACGTGTGCTGCTATGATTTTTCTGCAATGGTGATCTAGAATTCTAAATGGTTGATACGCCTCATGGTTTTAAAGGAGATTTGCCACATGACAGTTTGGTTGAGCGTTTGAGAATCCCAGTGGCTTTTGTGAAGAAGAGCTGGTTCAAAGAGGTTTTGGTTTCTTGCTACTGCATTTCTTTTACTTCATGTATATCTGTATGCAAAACTTACTTGCTGGGGATACATGAGTTACCGATCTAACAAACTTCAGAATCTTTTAAATTGGTGGTACTTGTAATTGTAATTGCTGGGGATACGGAGCTTCACATGTTGTACTTGTAATTGGTGGTATTAATAATTGTACATTTGTTTACTCTGCGTGTAATAAAGGTTCATATTTTGATAAACAATGAACATGTACTTACTTTCTGTCATGACCAACAAAATACTTGTAGTACGCGTGGTTCATTTGCATCTAATGCGTTGCCGAGAACCCAAGACATGGTCTTAAATCTTACCATTAATTCCTATTTCCGTGTCTGCATGACTGCAAAGTGCAAACTTCTTGGGTTTTTTACTTCCAGAAATGGTGTTTGAAAGACCCTTGAGTACTCTATAGTCTATATTGCTTGTTGCACTACATCAGGTATGAATTCAAGATCAATACCTTGTTCCAGCCAAGCTTTAACATATTGCCATCATTGTTTGTTTTGTATACCAAAATAAACCGCTGTAACCTGGCCACAATAACAATGATGATGTGGTGCACATCATAATCACGTCAGTCGTGGTTCGCTCTTATGAATTCGATTCACTTGTGTCTTAAAAATTCAATTCGTAGGGAATTAGGCTCATTTCAATTCACTTCAGCACAATGTGTAGGGAAGTTGGGTAGAACCGTGTCATGGTGGAGACATTTGGTAGTTTAACCATTTTAAATTCATTAAAACGAAAATAATAATTATGATAAATAAAGAAAATCTCAATATATATAGACAAAATATTAGAGAAGGCTTTACATTCCCTATTTACCTATTTTTAACATTAATATGTAATACTCTATACTTTATTTCATTTTTTATCTTAGTATCTTTTATATCAATATATTTAATTTAATCAAAACTTCTTAAAAAATATCATATAACTGTTCTATTTGTTATAAATAAGTTTGTTGAAAACTACTCTATAATTTATCATAACACCACATATTAAAATGAAAAATATATGTTATATTAAACGTAACAGCGACTAATGTTCATACATATAGCTAAACAAGCAGAACTTATCTATACCTATAGTTGATAACCTTAACACTTCATTCTCGAGTTTTTATTAAAAGAAAAGAAAGGAAAAGATTGGATAGGGAAAGAAAGGATAGAATAATACATTTAAAAAACCCATTCTTGAGTTTGAAAGGAAAGTAAAAGAAAAAAATATATTATAATTTCAACCACCACCTGCAACCAGTAACCACCACCAGCAACTACCCCTACTACTTGCATGTTTTCTTTACTTAAAATAAAGAAAAATGATTAATTCTTTTAAACCTTAGCCTAAAATCCTCTTAAAAGTATATAAATGTGACATGTGTGTTCCACTAATTCTTTTTCATGATCTAATCCCTATTCTATTAAGGGTTTTGTTAGTGACAACCCTTAGGGTTGTCAGTAAAAACTAATTGGGTGCATTAAAATTTGTACCTTGTTGTTAGAAAAATAAGGAGGCGGTTTTTAATATATAATGTACAAGTTTTTAAACATGTAATATGTTGTTAATGACAGCCCATCATTATCATTTTCCTTCTATTAATTATGAGAATTTTTAAGCAATAACATCGATCATTACCAAATAAAAGACCAAAATTAGGTTCAAAATGAACGCCTGTATTCTCCTTGTATCAACATTATAAATCATATTCCCACGAACACTGAATTCTTTTTTTTTTCCTTTTTTTTGAACAGCACGAATACACCTTTCTACTGTACTTTCTTTAGGTAAAATCAATCTCTCTCAGTTTTATAATCATTATATTAATTAATAATCTCCGATTGAGTGCCTTGTCATCAATTTATTTATTCATTTATCTTAACTGTGTTCTGGGGATGATTCTGTACTACAGTTTGGTGGCGGAACTTTAGGGCACCCTTGGGGAAATGCACCAGGTGCCGTAGCTAATCGAGTAGCTCTAGAAGCATGTGTACAAGCTCGTAACGAGGGGTTACATGTAAAATAATCAAATAAGTAACAGGGAGCTTTAGTGTAATAGTCATAGTCCAGGGGGTCTTTGTGTAACAATTGACGGTTATTCTGTTAGAATAGTCAACGACTTGTATCGGCTATATAAGCCCTTTTTCAGCTCAATATTAATCAGATATTGATTTGATACAAAATTCCTATTTTCTCTCTAAATTCCTAATTTCTGCATATCAATTGGTATCAGAGACGTCGTTCTGGCGTTGTCCGATGCGTTATCATCTTCTCCGGCGAGATTTCCGATCACTTCTTCGACGGAATTTCACTGGTTCTTATAAAAAAATCACAAAAAAATCAAAAATTACTGAAAAATCACAAAAAAAATTCATTCAAAACCCTAATTTTTCGTAAATTCTTCATAATTCCTTCAAATTCAACAACAATCCACTTCAATTCTACAAAATTCTGACCTAATTTTGAATTTTTTTCTTTCAATTAATTCAATTCCTATTCAGATATGACTACCCGCAATCAAGCTTCCGATATGGAACGAATGCAGAAAGAGCTGGCATCTGCACAGGAAACGATTATTTCTCTGAAGGCATCAGTTGATAAGCTCACCAGAAACATGGATAAACAAGGATCGTTGATCATTCATGGAGAAGATGAAAGAAGTAACACACATCGCTTAGCTAAAATTGATTTTCCTAAATTTGAAGGTGATGATGTGGAAGGCTGGAGCTATAGATGTGATCATTTTTTCATAATTGATGCTACTCCTGAAGAGAAGAAGGTTCGTTATGCAGCAATGCATATGGAAGGCCGTGCGTTGCAGTGGCATCTAACATATATGAAATCGAATGATAAAACTATTGATACAATAGGCTGGACAGAGTACTCACGCGCTATCACTGCTAGATTTGCTCAGACGATGATTGAAGACGCCATGGGAGCTTTGAAAGCTCTTACTCAGACAGGTGAACTCGATGAACACTGTGATGCTTTACTGAATAAGGTTACAATTTATGAGGAATATTCTGTTAGCTTGTTTGTAGAGGGATTAAAGCCTGAACTCAAGTGTGTAGTGAGATTGTTTAGGCCTAAAACTCTAAGAGACACATATTCCCTAGCAAAATTACAGGATAGTGCATCAAAAACTTTAGGCAGTAAGTATGGAGGTTTCACTAGTAGTTTTAGTGCTAGAAATGCAAATACTAGAACTAATGTGTTGACTAGTAATGCCAAACAACCTCTCCTACCTACTCCAGTTAATGCAATCCCTTCCAATGCTTTAGTGCCTAAGAAGGTCACAAGTAGGTTTATGGAGGAGAAGAGGGCTAAGGGTGAGTGCTTCTATTGCAATGAGAAGTTTGTGGCAGGCCACAGTAAGGTCTGCAAGGGTAAGAGGCAGCTATTTTTCATAGAGGTGGATGAATATCAAGATGACAAGGAAAATGAGATGGATCTGATAGATTTAAACACCCCTGAGCTCTTAGCTGTCCAAGGCAATCCACAAATATCAATAAATGCAATTTTAAGAATTCCTTCATTCAACACTATGCAGATTGTGGGTACTATAGGCACTAGAAAATTGCACATCTTAGTTGACAGTGGCTCTACTCATAATTTCATGAGTACAAGAGTAGCAGAAAAGGTGAGGCAGGGTATACAACATGTTTCTAACATGTTAGTATCAGTGGCAAATGGTAATAATATGGACTGTGCCAACCTTTGTAAGGAATTTCAGTGGAGTATGCAAGGCAATTGGTATATGGCAGACATGTTAGTTATAGCCTTGAACAATTATGACATAGTGCTGGGTGTGCAATGGCTATCTCAATTAGGAGACATTATATGGAATTTCCAGCATTTGACAATGCAATATAAGATGAATGGGAAGGATGTAGTACTGAAGGGCAGTCAGCAGCAAGGAGTGAGTTTGTGCTCTATTGAGAAATTGACCTCATTGCTATCAACTTCTACCAAAGTAGTTCAGGCTCAACTATTTGCTATACATAATTCATCACAAGAAAGTGAATTATATCAGCCCGTGGTAGAGGTGCATCAAGAACTGGGCACACAAGTGGGATTAAGTGCTTTACTGTAGAAGTTTGCAGATGTGTTTGAAGTCCCAAAAGGTCTACCACCAATTAGGACCATTGATCATAGAATTAACCTTAAGGAAGGGAGTAAGGACTTGAATCTTAAGCCTTATAGATATCCAAAGTTGTAGAAAGATGTGATAGAAAAGATGACTGAAGAATTATTAGATTCAGGAGTAATAAGGAGTAGTACTAGCTCATTTGCAGCCCCTGTAGTACTAGTGAAGAAGAAGGATGGGAGTTGGAGAATGTGTATTGATTATAGGAAATTGAATGAGGCCACAATTAAGGATGTATTTCCCATCCCTCTCATTGAGGACTTATTAGATGAGTTACAAGGAGCAACGGTTTTTTCTAAGTTGGATCTCAGATCTGGTTATCACCAAATCAGAATGCATGAAGATGATGTCTACAAGACTGCATTCAAGACTCATCAGGGACATTATGAATTTCTGGTCCTCCCTTTTGGTCTCACCAATGCACCAGCCACTTTTCAAGCTCTTATGAATCACACTTTTAAGGAGGTAATGAGGAAAACTACTATGGTATTTTTTGATGATATACTAGTATATAGTGGAAATTGGGAGCAACATTTGATTGATTTAGAGGTTGTTTTGGATATTATGAGAAATAATTTATTGAAGGCAAAACAATCTAAATGTTCTTTTGGAGGTGATAAGGTAGAGTATCTTGGTCATATCATCAATAGAAATGGAGTATCTACTGATCCTAAAAAGACAAGAGCAGTTCAAGAATGGTCTGTTCCTACAACTGTTAAACAGTTAAGGGGATTCTTGGGGCTAGCTGGATATTATAGACGATTTGTTCAATCATTTGGTATTGTAGCTAAGCCACTCACAGATTTATTAAAGAAGGATTGCTTCCTTTGGGGTCCAGAGGCACAAAATGCATTTGATCAGTTAAAAATGGCATTGATTTCTCCTCCTGTATTGAGATTACCAGATTTCAATAAAATGTTTGTCATTGAGACTGATGCTTCCTCTAAGGGTATATGAGCAATTTTGCTTCAAGATGGTCATCCTTTGGCTTATATTAGCAAGGCTTTATCACCAAGACAGCAGGGTTGGTCTGTATATGAGAAGGAACTTCTTGCCATTATTTTGGCTGTGAAACAGTGGCATCATTACTTGATTCATGCCCATTTTATGATAAAGACTGATCATAGAAGCCTCAAATATCTTTTGGAACAAAAAATTGTGACACCTTTGCAACAAAAGTGGCTTTCTAAATTGTTGGGACACGACTATGAAATTGGGTATAAACAAGGAGTGGAAAATAAGGTGGTTGATGCTCTCTCTAAAGTGGAGAGTGTGGAAATTATGCAGATGGGTGTCAGTTTTATTCACAGCTTATTATGGGACAGAATCCAGGATACTTGGAAGAATGATAAGGATGTTCAAGATGGGATTGCTAGATTGGAAAAAGGAGAGCAGGTCCCTCATATGACTTGGGATGGCAGAGTGCTTAAAAGGAAAAATAAGTTCTTTATTCCAAAAAATGCTACATTAAGGATAGATATAATCTCTTATTGTCATTCTTCTCCCACTGGAGGTCACTCAGGAGTCAATCCCACACTGATCAAGCTTAAGGAATTGTTCTATTGGAAAGGAGGTTATAAGGATGTGTAGAAATTTGTGAAGGAATGTACAACTTGTCAAAGATCAAAGAATGAGAATGTAGCATGCCCTGGGTTGCTACAACCACTGCCCATTCCTGATATAATCTTCAGTGATGTTGTTATGGATTTCATTTCTGGTTTTCCAAAGGTTCAAGGAAAAGATGCAGTCCTTGTGGTGGTGGACAGGCTTACCAAATATGGTCATTTTATTGCCATAAGTCATCCTTACACTGCTGCTACCATTGCTAAGGTTTTCATGGATAATATCTTTAAATTACATGGCTGCCCATGAACCATTGTAAGTGATAGAGATCCTGTATTTTTGAGTCAGTTTTGGAAGGAGTTTATGAGATTGCAAGGTGTAGAGTTACATATGTCCTCTGCATACCATACACAAACAGATGGTCAAACAGAGGTGTTAAATAGATGCTTGGAGGCTTACTTGAGACATATGTGCATGGATGATCCTCAGCAATGGGTTAAGTGGTTGCCATTGGCTCAATGGTGGTATAATACCTCTTGGCACACTGCTATTAAGATGTCTCCACATGAAGCTTTGTATGGAGTTAAACCTAATATTCATATTCCATATATTCCAAATGATACAGCCATTGCTGCAGTAAAACATACTCACAGAGATAGAGAAGCAATGATTCAGAAATTGAAGACGAATTTGGAATCCATAAGGAACAGGATGAAGCAATTGGCAGATGCTCACAGGTCTGACCGGGAGTTCAGTGAAGGAGACTGGGTTTTTGTGAAACTTCATCCTTTTGCCCAACAATCTCTCAAGGGTCATCATAATAGGAAGTTGTCACCAAAGTATTTTGGTCCATTCCAAATTGATAAAAGGATTGGGAAGGTGGCTTATAAGTTGCATTTACCTGATTCTGCTCAAATTCACCACACCTTCCATGTGTCACTTCTCAAACAG
The DNA here is from genome assembly GCF_010389155.1 of Erigeron canadensis. Lineage (NCBI taxonomy): Eukaryota > Viridiplantae > Streptophyta > Magnoliopsida > Asterales > Asteraceae > Erigeron > Erigeron canadensis. The sequence continues at coordinate 29,217,218 of NC_057763.1, read as the reverse complement.
GCCCATGGTCTACTTCCTAAGAGTGTTCCCCTGCCTACTACCACCAAACCTCTGCTACAACCAAAAGCTGTGCTAGATAGGCAGATGATCAAACAGAAAGGCAAAGTGAGTGCTAAGGTTTTGATTCTGTGGGAGGGTCTACCAGTTGAAGATGCTTCTTGGGAGTTCATTGATGATGTTCAAGCTCGTTTCCCACACTTTGATTTTTGAGGACAAAAATCTATAAGGGGGAAGTATTGTTACATGTAAAATAATCAAATAAGTAACAGGGAGCTTTAGTGTAATAGTCATAGTCCAGGGGGTCTTTGTGTAACAATTGACGGTTATTCTGTTAGAATAATCAACGACTTGTATCGGCTATATAAGCCCTTTTTCAGCTCAATATTAATCAGATATTGATTTGATACAAAATTCCTCTTTTCTCTCTAAATTCCTAATTTCTGCATATCATGTTCCCAATTAGCCTCATTTTTAGCTTTAATTGTTTATATAGGGTTTTTATAACGTTCAACATAAAAAATGCATCAAGTTTTAAAATTATGTATATTTGATGTGTGTCAGGGTCTATATATATATATATATATATACACACACAAGACGGATGTCAGCGCGATGCAGCGAAAATGATAGTAGTGGCGGGGCGACGAGTGGTGTTGGTGGGGACTGGCGGCGAGTAATGTAGGTTATCAATGTAAAGATCATTGATGTAAAAGTGGGTAGTGTTATTATTTTTTAAGTTAAGGATAGATGCTATAAATTAATTTCATTAAAGGCATTATAAGTATATTTAAAATAGTAAATAAAGGTGAAGGGCATATTGGGGATATCAACTTCTTATGTTGAGAATAAAGAGGGGGTAAATATTTTATAAAGTAGTATTGATATTGATATTGATATTGATATCGATATAGATATAGATGATAGATATAGATAGATAGATAGATAGATAGATAGATAGATAGGAAGCCCACGTTATCTATGTATACTATCAAGTTTGAATTACAATATTTGATATAACTGAATCTAATTGGAGGTTTATAAATTTATGTTTAGGTAAATAACACATAATGTTGTCTTCATGGGTTTTAGGTCCCAATACCATGACGATGTATGAGTAAGGTTGAGATATAGACATTTTATCCTATCTAAGATAGAGAGGTTGCTTCCAGGTTTCATCTAAGATAAAAAAAGACCTCTAACCTTACAAGGCATGAAGATAAAACCCTTGACCTTTGTCTCCAGAGGCAAGGGTGTTAATTATTTAATCCAACCTTGTCGGTTTAGGGAAGATAGATATAGATACTTATCATATGACTTGTTGTGCCGAACGAAAGAAGTTGTTACTAATCAATGGTCACCACGTTTCAATATATTAGATGAAAATACACCGTCTAAGAGAAGTGTTATTATAACAGACGATAAGCATGCACTTACTTTCTGTCATGTCCTATAAAATACTCGTAGTACTCATGGAGATAAGGTTTTAAGTCTTACCATATATTTTTTCCTCGTATTAGATCAATTAAAGTGAAACTGTTTAACAGTATTCAAATTTTCATTTTTGTGTTGTCCAATATCTCCATGACTGCAAACTGCAAATTCCTGGGTTTTTCACTTCCTAAAATGGTGTGTGAGAAGCAAAGGTGTAATCGGCACATTCCATTGGCACTTTTTGGCACATTATTTTCTTGCCCCCTATGTTGTGGCCCTTTTTGGCAAGATGACAATCGTCCTAGTGTAGCCGATTGTGTCACATTTTGACACCTTTTTCAAGCATGTGACCCCATTTTTTAAAAAGGGAAATGATTAATCCTCTTAACAAAATAGCCTAAAAATCAGGGCAAGATTAGGAAAGAGAATTAGTAGATATCACATGTCACATTCTTAGATTGTTAGGAGTTTTTAGGCTATTTTGTTAAGAGGATTAGTCATTTTCTTTTTAAAAAATCTTTTTGCAACTTTTAGCAACTTTTGGCACTTTGGTTTATTACCCTTCACAATTGACCCTTTTTGGTATAGGTATTATAGTGCCACATGTCAACACCTTATTGGCTAAAAATTTTTGCTAACAAGTGCCAAGAATCCTAAAATGACAATACATCCTTGTCCCTAAAACACCCTCAAGGACTATATTGCTTGTTGAACCACATCAGGTGCCAATTCAAGAACAATACCTGGTTGCAACCTAGCTATTGTTTGTTGAACTATATTAGATGCCAATTCAAGAAAAATACCTGGTTGCAACTTGCAACCTAGCTTTAACACATCGCCACCCATTGTTTGTCTGGTAAACCAAAATAATCAGAAACTACAACCTGGCTTCAACGTGCGGTGATGATTCACATTACAACACATACGTACTTAATGATGAATTAATGTAGATTGATGAATAAATGTGGAAGAAAGCAATATAATATATAATGTATCACAAATGAGTAACATTATGTTTGGAAACATAGAACATAAATGATTGGACTAAAAACTTTAATCCACAACCGAGTAAAACTATCTCAAGTATTGCTAGATGTCTTGGCTTCGCTTTCTTGATATATTGTTGAAAGCCTTGATTTTAAAGTCTCATACTTGCTGATGAATAATCTTTGAATATCTCAAGGACAAGAAGAGACCATACTCTACAATTTCTGAAAACATACCAGCAATATGATTCATGGCTTATAAAATGCCAAGACTTTCATGTCCTTTGTCATACAAAACACACGAAACCTATCAAGGGTAATCGACTGTACAACTACAAAATCCCCTTTGGTTTTTGGGATGTTACTAATTTTCTAAAATTTAAATAGAGGGTATGTTTGAAGGTGATTGAGGCGATGATCCAGTTTCAAGTAGAAAGCTTCGACTACAATACGACCGTGAAGTACTAGATGAAGAGGCTAAACCCCGGCCATCCCAACTTTGGAAGATCCCATCTCTTCTATGTATCTTACCTTTACTTGTCCTTCTTTCATCTTCCACGGCTTCAATAAAACCATCATGCATTGGGTCTGCACACTCATATAAAAGCCTTAGTACCTGCTTAATAGAAGGTCGTGCCCGCCCTTCTTTCTGGGTACACCATTTTACAATTGTAATAACTGTTTGAAGTTGGTCAAAGTCAAAAGACTTGCCAATGGCGGGGTCCACAAGTTCTCCATGTCTTGATTCTGATGTCAATATCGACTGACATGATTCTACCAAATTCTTGTTGTCATGTATAGCTCGTCTAGAGGTCACCAACTCTAAGAGCACGACCCCGTAACTGTAGATGTCACTCTTTTCTGTTAGCTCTTGAGTGACCATGTATTCAGGATCCATATAACCTGAGTTCAATAAAAATAAAAAAAAACTTTAGTTTTGGGGGTATGTGATTGTTGTAAGGCATAAGGAATCAGGAAGTACTAGGAACTAGGGTAGTGGCCAAGACGATTTGGCTAGAATCAGACTCAAAAGTCGGTCAACAGGTCAAACTCCAAAAAATAAAGTTGGTCAAATTTAGTCAAAGATGGTCTTTCGAGTTAATATAAAGGATTTGAAGGTATACTAATATGTTTGAAGTATTTGAAGGATTATGATTATGTTTCGAAACACTTATATTTATGTTCTAGTTTATCTCTACACATAATTTCAAAAACTATTACTTTCATATAAAACTCCCATTCCGAGAACAACCCGAGTAGTCTTAAAAAGGACCTTGGCCGATCCGAGTCCGAATTACGAGTTTTGCAACCTTGGGTAAAATAAAATTATATACTCCTAGATGACAAGGGAACGGGTCAAATGGGTTAAAGCCGCCAAAAGTCTAACTTTTGATGCATACAATCTCATAAATTGCTTAACTCTTGATGCATACAATCTCCTAAATCATTCTACTCGAGAATTTAGATTAGTATTGTAATAATGTTGGTTTTGCAATCATAATTATCACACTAGTTATCATATATTAAGAAAAAAACCTCAAAAAGAAAAAAGATAATGGGACAACCCAGCCCAGCCTGGTTTGACCTGTACAGAAATGGGCCTTTTCAGCCCAAATGAACCCAGTTTAACTTGTTACCCAATCTTCCCGGCTCACTCATGTTGCCACCTCTAGACTATAGTTTAAAGGAAGTTAAATTGTTCTAACCAGGAGTTCCTCTGATCTCTGTGTTAACTGGTTCAAAACAGATGGATCCATCCTTAGAAGCATACGCAAGACCAAAGTCTGCAACCTGGATCAGAAAGATTATAACAAGAAACTTGAATTATATTTGAGCACCACAAATCTTCAGTAACACAAAAATTTGGTTGCAAATAAGTGCCATCAGTTGATTTTAATAAATATTATACTTGAAGACATGATTGGCATTACCTTTCCTACGAAATTTTCATCAAGTAATATATTGCTGGACTTGATGTCTCTATGGCACAGAGGAGGATCACAATAGAAATGGAGGTATTCCTGAATGCGTAATGATAAAATGATGAAAAAGAATGTTCTATAAGTTTAAAAATATGTATCCATATATATTGTGAAATTCCTTTAAATTGTATATAATATTTACCAAAGCATTTGCCACGTCAATTGCGATTTGAATTCTTGTCTGCCAACTCATCGGAGCTATACCTGGATCTACAGACGAGCATAAGAAATTTTAGAAACAGGAAGAAAGTAAGAATTAAAAGAAATAGAAGTACATACTGTGAAGATTATCTTTTAAGCTCCCATTGGCCATATACTCATACATGAGAAACCTGCCCCAAAATCCCAACAAAAGCTCCTTTATTATCTAAATTGACAATAGTAAGTAGAAGAAACACATGGCTATGTAAATATGGACCTTTGATGTTTTTCAATGCAAAAGCCTTTTAAGGCAACAAGATGGCGGTGATGCAGTCTAGCAAGAAGCTCTATTTCTCTGCAGAATTCTTCCACAGCCTGCTCTGACACTTTATCCATATGCTTCACTGCTAATGTGGAACCATCACTGAATTCTGCTTTGTATACAGTGCCAAATCCTCCTTGTCCGATAATGGTACTGAAGTTGTTGGTTGCTTTTTTCGTCTCCTTATAGCTAAACTTTATAAACATAGATGACGGACCTGCACACACTTCCAATTGTTTTAATAAAAGATCTGAAAATAAGAAAGCCGACAAAGAATACAAGATCAAAAAACTCCCCACCTTCTTGGAATTTTTTGGTAGGCTGAGAAATTGTTTTCATTGAGGTTTTATCGGGTGCCATATCCTTACCATTTAATTCCCTACGTTTTCTACGAATAAGAAAAATCATTAGTACTAGCATCATAGTGGCTAGTACCGTAACTGCGATGCCAATACCAGAAACCAATGAGAGGTGGTAAGGACGGTGTCTAATGTCAGTCGTTAAAGAGAGTTGACTTGGGCTAGCAGCACCAAACGGACTTGGAGACGACTCAGGTGAAAATGCAGGTGGGGAAGATCCTGTTAATACTGTAAATAGAAGAAACAAATTGTTAATTCTGTGGTTATCCAGAGTCATAACATTCCTTAGTACAATATTAGGGAATTGCATATACGATTATAAGGTGGAAAAAAAAAAAGGTAACCAACTTTGATCAGATTTCTATTTCAGATAATAAACTTTGGTTGCCCAGAAAATTCCTTAAGCTTTCAAAAGTTTCCATCAAAGGTAACTGGTTTACAGATACCACTCAAGTGCCAACTCGGAAAAACAACATGGTCAAAGTAACTGGCACGTCAATGCCACATCACCATCATCATTTTGACCTGGTAGCATGTAAGCATTACCTAAATTCGATCTTTCATAAAACCTTGAGGGTATTTTCCAGTGAAATTTTCATATTCGTGGCAAAAAAAAAAAGATCATTACCTGAAATAGGATTGGATTAAAGTTGGTCACCATGTTATGCAATTAAATCTGATTAGAACAGTGTAAAATTTGCATAACTTTTGAGAGTGCAACCCAATGTCTCCATCGAGTCAGAAAGTTCTTGTCACTACATATATGAAGGGACTATAAAAATCGTAATTATTCAGGTCATACATATGAATGTTTCACCATTACATATCTACTTTTCTCTAAGTACAGCCTTACTTGATATGTTACTGAGCCCTTGAACTCCAAAAAAACAGTGAGCGATCTCAACAGCCGAGACATCATCAACTTGACTGGCAAGAGCAACAAATGTTGCATCCCTGCAAGTGCTCACGGTCGTATTATCCCCAGATCCTACTAAGTTCCTTATATACAGGATGCCAGCATTCAAACACTTTCTACAACGACCTTCACCTAATGGCGCCTTACAATTTAGAGTGACATTAGAAAATTTTGGAGATTGAAGCATCTGGTTGACAGTTGTTATTCCAAGGCACTCATAATTGACGGGAATTTTTGTTCCAAATCCACAGAAAGCTGAAGCATTTTTTGTCATTCCATGAAGTTCTAAGGTCTCTGATAAAGTCTCGAGGCATATTGGCGATAATTCTGGAGAAACTCCAAGGCTGCTAGTTGTGTTTGCATAACGAGCAATAGAAACTGCAACAAGGGCGTTGATATAACGACAACAACTTGCTCTAGCTTGTGGGTCGGAACAAAGGATGGCAGCACGTGTAACGTTAAAGGCACTTATGTTTAACGGGCAATCTGCTTTGGTGGAGGACAAAGGGAACAAACTATTTATGAGACAGTTGTGATGCTTTAATAAAAAAGAGGACAAAAGCCATACACATCAAATGAACTGCCGAGATTTAGAATTATAATAATCAGGAAAGTAAAATAGATAGATACAATACATCACTATACTATGTCAATCATCTACCAGAAAGAACAACAAATACCCAGCATTATTTAAGCATGTTCAACCACATAAACTTAATCTGAAATAATTGTGGCATTACACACAAAACCAACAGTAACCTGACATTCACCTAATTTAAATGGTGGGTTCATCGTAACCTGTTACTTTTCAGTTGCCTCCAATCACCTACGGCAATCGAGAACAATGTGGTTTTATAGCGTGACTATAGCATAAAAGCTGCTTTGGGAACAATAAACTCAGGTGATCCATGGAGGTTTCTACTTTCTAAGATAACTTAGTTGTCACTTGTCACCCTGCAGCACAAGTTTTCCAAATAACTTCCAATGCTCCGCACACATCAGTTGTTACCATACACCACATTATTTTCATTTTCAATAAATATCATGGCAGAAGGATATAATGACTTAAATGGCACATGACAATAACAGGCACTTGCAACAAGGGAGAAATCAAAAAGTCACTATGATGTTCAATATTCTAATTATTATTTAACCCTTTATGTGTTTCTTGATGGCCCATAAACACATATTATTTTCATTTTCAATATGTCACAGCGGCGGAACTTGAACGGCAGTACCGGAGGGGTCAATTTTTTTTTAGGTTTTAGGTTTTCTCTTTTCTACATCTATGTTTTGTTTCCGAGGGGGTAAAAACACATAAAAACTTTTATTTATTCTTAAATAATATATAATTGCTAAATATGATCCAAAATTTTGGAGGGACCATAACCCCCTTTGGTCCTTCTTATCTTCCGCCACGGCAGCAGGATATAATGACTCAAATGGCACATGACAGTAACAGGCACTTGTAACAAGGGAGAAATCGAAAAGTCATTATAATGTTCAATATTCTAATTAGTTATCACCCTTCATGTGTTTCTTGATGGCCCATAAACACACCCTCATGCTTCACATGTGTAAAGAGACTTTAGAATTGCAAGGTACTATTATGAGGTTTCTAATACTTTTTGGCAAAGTCTTCATCAATAGTATTAAAAACGTTATATTCTATGAATAGCATCGCTGCAGGAACATAGCTCAAACCCCCCACCCCCCCTCCACCCCCGCTAAAATGGCTACTGGGACGGCCAGAAAGAAAACGGAAAACTTATACTATAATTCCATTTCCTAAAAAAACACTCAATTTTCTAGTCTTGAAAAACCCTTCAGAACTGCCAGGTACCAGAATTATATTATAAACAAAACAAAACAAAAAAAAAGGAAAAAGAGAAGAATCTTGTATTTAATACTCGTATATCAAAGTCTTCATTTATAGTACTAAAAAAGGTAAATGATTAATGCAAAGGGTTTCAGTTTAGGTACTCATTAAACTACAGAGAGAAAAAAAACAGCAATTCTGATCAAATAACTCTAAACCACCTACCACAAATACATACACATAAATGCTAGCAGAAGAAGAATTCATGTTTTTCAACCCAAAAATAGTGAACACTCAACCAGTTCGAAACGCTGCACAACTTGTACAGTACAACTTCCTCAACAGATTTCCAGATTCTATCAAATGAACCAACTCTAAAACGGTAAAACCTTTACTTCACGATTTTACATTTATTTTTATATTTTTCACTAATTTCAAACGGTTAGGAATTAGTAGCTTAATTACTACATGAATTAACAATACTATATCTACACATTCTAAAAAATAGTCACCGACTATCATTCGCAACACTAATCTCAAGTTTCGACTAATCAAGTGTGCGTAAAACAGATATTTTAAAAATAGATAGGCATTTTCCGAAACCACATTTTGAAGAGACATCCCTACCTGCTTTTTCGAAACTACATTTTCTCTCTAGGAAAACGCCGATAGTCAAACACTTTAGTCTAACTATCTGTGTCTCGCAAACGCAATAATCAGATAATATCTCCAAAACGCACATATACATATACAAATATAGTCACATACATACTACATCTACACATTCTATCGAATAATCGCTATAAATTATTAACTTAAAACACACAGAAACAGTTTCTGAAATCAATCAAAACAGGAAGCAAACAATAACAAAATAAATAAAAACCTGAAATTAAATAATAGTAACAATAATATAATTCAGTTAACTAAAAGTAGCTAAAAAATAAATTATTTTTTGAAAATGATATGACCTGAAGTTGCTGACGTGGAAACAGGAGTTGAAAATGAAAGGTGTGTATTTAGGAAAAATAATAATAATAGAAGAGAGAGTGATAGTAGTATAGACATTGTTATTGTTATTATTATTGAAAATGAGAATGAGGTGCAGGTTAGAGAAATGGAGCGGCGGATAGTGCGCAAGTTAGCAGAAGAGTGTGGTTTATACGGTGGTGGACTGGTGGTGATGGTGGTGGGGACAGAATGCGTGTGATAGCAGCGAGGTATGGTTACTGATTTCTTCTTACACTAGTAGTTAAGTATTATTCTCTCTCTTTTCCCATGACTTTTTTTTATGCTCTAAAAAAGGGAAGAAGACAGTTGTTTGTGTTTGTTTTTGTTTTGCTACATTATTCGATATATTCTCATTTTATTATTATTGTTATATTTACCACTTTGCCCTTTTAATAGATTAATAATTTTCCAAATATTTCAAGCAACTCGATGATGATGTTTAAAAACGGGGGATCAGAATCAGATTCCCTTTAGTTACTTAATTTGACTAGTTAAATTGGACAAATTTTGATAATTAAAGATTAAGATTTAAATATCATCTTTTAATTTTAATTTTAACATTTGATTTTGAATTAAGGGTAAAAATTGTTTTTACCTAACCCCTTTAAATTATTTTAAAGTTGAGGGAATCTTCCCTTAAAAATAGGATTGGATTTTTTTAAATATACATAAGAATAACAAAATTTTAAAGTCAGATATGCAGCTTAATTGAACATCTTATAATCTCTTCTAAATCTTTTTATGACCTTAAGTTGTAACATGATAAGATTGGGTGTAATGAGTATGAGATGGACGGTGTTCAAACCTAACAACCTACTGTGGTGAGGTCCTCCAGTAGGCAAGTTGGGATCGTTCGCGTGTGGTCTATCGTGGGTAGGTAGATGCTGAGTAAGTTGGGGTCAACTTTTCTATTTTTGATTTTTATATTAGTTTATTAGGTACTAGGGTATTATATGGTATAGTTTTTGAATGTTGCGGGATTCAGTTTTTGAAGTATTGTTATAAAAGTGACATAATTATGTTGTGTCTTATCTTAGTGTGATGATGTGACCATTAGTAATGCTTTAACTCTACACGTATTATGAGAATATCAAATTTTAATTCTAATGTCACATTATTTCAATAGGGTGGGTACGTATGTGTGGGGTGGGGGTGGGGGTGGGGGGAGGCGTATTTCTTGAGGGAGGTCTTACATTTAAACATTTTCTTCATTAGTGTCTTTTGATAGTGGCCATCAGTCACCACTTTTCAAGAGAGGTTTTGGGTTCGAATATTGCCAGAGGCAAACTTGAGATAATCATGAGATTATTAAGTGGTTGAGATTCACCTGGACACTAACCTAGCTGGAGATTAGTGGGTACCAAATGGTACATGGAATCAGGGGATTCTCATCCAATTACCCTTTAATTAGAGTAATAATAAATATAGCGTGTAGAATGTGGATTTAAGATATCCACATAATACCTATTTGAAAATTACTACAAATTCTCAAGTCATTTAACAATTAGCTCATTATTAAGAATAAAAGTTTACTTAGGTTAACCACCATGGTGATAATATGATGATAATAAATGGTATTTACAATTTAGAACATTGAATGAAAATGGATTGTACATATTATGATGCTATAGAATTACCAAGATTATTATAAGGATGTAGCCTACTTTTGATAAAGTTAATGCGAAGCCGAATAACTCTTCAAAGCATTTTAGAATTTAAAATTTTTATCACCCGTTGAGCATTCCATTTTGAACATTCTTAAAAGAATTAAAAAATAAGAGAGTGAGCGAGAGAGAATGGACCATTGTATACTTGTTATATATTCGCGCAATGACAATACGATGATAGCGGTGATGACAGGTTGTAGTAGCAGCGGTAGTGATGATGACGACGATGGTGATAGCGATAAGGTTATTACTATAGTTAATATAATTAAAGTAATACATCTTTAGTATTGACTATCTTGACACTTGATTATAATTCATTCTCAACTATCATCAAGAATTAATTGTTAGCGCTCACAACTTACAATAATAAAAACTCGAATATTTTTTCATAATTATTTTCATCTCTTAAAATAGAAGTGGTAATGAAAACGGTGATAATAGTGATAAATGTAAAAGTCATCCGTGGAATATTTTTCGCGAAAAAATTGAAAAGAGCTAAAATGGTTTTTGAGGGATAAGAAATCATTTGGATGTTTTTGTTTTTTTATATATAGATATTTTATCCAAACGATGCATAAATTATCTAACATATATATTAAAAGAGAAACTTTAATTTAGAAATGAAAAAATCTAGACCTTTGAATGAAATTCAATATTTAATTAAAACCCTTAGATCAAATTGCTTATGTCATTTGCCTTTTATAAATTTAATTTAATTTAATTCAATATATTACTTAGATATTAAAAAAAAAAGGCCGAATGTAACCATTATAAAAAAGGAGTAGAATCTTTTGTTGTTTAGGTACATGTTTTATATATTTTTTTCTAATCATATTATTTATTTATTAAACAATCATTTTTAATTTTATTTTTGATTTCATATATGTTTTTCTTCTAAATCTTCTTATAGATTAATACTATTAATAAAAATACGCTTTCTTGATTTATTAACAAATAATGATTGTTTCAAAAAACTATGTCGATCCATCTTATAACTTTTTTAATATTTGATTTTCTAATAAGTATTAGTAATTATATTTCCAGTTGCTTAATTTGTGTCAAGTAATATTATGATACATCTTTCATCATAGTTTATTTTCCGTATTTGATTTTCTTACAAATAATTAATAACAAAATAGTTTTGTATTGGATTATAATTTAAATTAACATTATGTTATGAAGTATAACTATACACTTGATGATATATGATTAAGGTTGAAATACAGGGTTGTTGTTGTTTAGAGCTAAGTGCGCCGAAATAGCTCATAGGAGATATTGTGACAAACAGTCATTATCGTGATATGAAAAATGTATGAATATTATACATCAACTACACATTAGCATAATAAAGATTACATATTTGCTTCCATATCACTATATACAATATCATGGCAGATCAACTTGTATTCGATAATGGCTGACATCGATGCCTTCAAGGAATCTTAGAATATTTGGGTTAAAATTGTCTTGGCTTCAATGAAGGAGATTACATGCTTGTGGATCATAGGCATAAAATCAGTTTCTACAAAACCACTACTATTTGCATATCTAACTATTTTGTGGATACCGTGAATCCTTATAAGTTTTAAACTATACGTAGTTAACTACCTCCATGTATTGGACCAACTGTTTTAGCTTTCAATTCACTATATGTTATAATCTTTAAAAATATAATCATTTGTAATATTACATAAAACTAAAAAACACTTGTCAGGTGGATGAGAAACCGTTGTCAAACTTTAGCCTTTAAAATTATATTTATACTATGGTTGATTTATGAATAAACAACCAGTTTATTTCATGATTCTTGTTTTATTTATTAATCTGTCATTTCTAAATAGTTTTTTAAGTATTTATTATAGCTTTTTGCTAGCTTTTTACACGTATAAATGTAATTTTTTATACGTTTTTCCGCGTTTCACGCGGGTTATAATCTAGTTAGAATTTCAAAGCTAAAATCTTTATAACTTCGCTACATTGATTTTTTTTTCTCATACCGATATTGCATTATCTATACTATCTAATAAAACAAACCACCTTTTTTTTCCTTAAACTTTCTAGCTTTAAAAAACCAAAAACACCATTCTCCTTTATTCACTAATTTAAACATTTCAATCTATTATACCTATAATACCCTTAATGAAATAATCCCTACATTATATAAATCTCACTTCAAAATTTGTTAGTTATTGCCTATGTGGCATGCTTAAAAATGCAAGAAAGCCCAAAAATCATTACAATATTGCTCCTTGGAAGGTCTACGGATTAGTTAGTTTTATAAGAAGTTCAAATTTTCGAAAACGGATTAGTTATGCTTTCAAGAAGTTCAAATTTTCAAAAATTTGAATATGTAACCGTTCGTGTATTGCTTGTGGCGGTTACTTCCTTGCATGTCTATGTCTATATAAGGGCACTTCCATTCAGTTTTAAGGCATTTCAAAACGTAAACACATAACAGATCAATTTTAGCATGGCTTCACTAAACCATGTTTCAATTACAAATTTGTGTCCAAATAATAAGCCATGTACGATAACGGTTAGAATTTGCGGCTATGGAAGCAACCTCTATATGGAGATGTTAATAACATAAGTAGTATTGAGATGATCCTGATGGACGAACATGTAAGTATTCATTGTTTGTGAATTTTTCTTTTTTGATTAGATTACTATTTAACATAACTTTCTTTCGAATTTTTAACTAGCTTTTTAACATTCTAATGTATAAACATTTTCATTTTGACAGTTTGATAAAGTGGTTGTTGTTGCAACAATCGGTTTTATTCCAACCGACCAATTATGGTAATGGAATGTGTGAACTGTACTCAAGAAGTTAAGTTGACCGATCTCTACATGGATGCAGTCGACATTATTGATGCTTTAAGGGACAACAAAATGTGGATTTGTTGTTCATGTAACAAGGAAGGAGTTCTGATGTGACTAATTTATACCCATTACCCACATCATTAATGGCCATTTATTTGTGTATTTTAAGTTGATTGTATGTGCATTTGGCGCGTTTATGGTGTTTGTTAGTGTTTTCAGGCGCTTAACAGGTTACGCGTTCATTTGGCACATTTTCGGATGATCTTTGGCCAAGATAAAGATTCTTGATAACGAGAGTTGCTTGAAGTGGTAGAGAGAATGTAATTTGGAGTTAAAAGCTGGAAAAAGATGAATTCGGCTAAGATATGCTCCACTGCGACGCAGTGGAGGGGTATACATGCCCACTGCGCCGCAGTGGGAATCGTTGCAAGAAAAAGATTTGATCAGAAGAATTAGGCTGCGCCGCAGTGGGTGGTATCACGTCCCACTGCGCCGCAGTGAAACGGAAGTCAACAATCACCCAGGTCAAAGGCTTGACTGCGCCGCAGTCAGGAGGACACAAGTCCACTGCACCGCAGTCAGAGCCATGGAAAACGTGCACTTTGGTCAGAGGAAATTGGCTTCGACGCAATGGGATGCCACATAGCCACCGCGCCGCAGTGGAAGGTCGAATCTGAAAAAGATTTTAGCCGACTTAAGCATCAGATTTGAGGGGGTATAAATATAAACCAGAACCTAATTTTTCCAGTTATCAAAAATCTTTCTAGGAGCTGTTCTACAAGGGTTCTTCTTCCTCCAATCAAGATTATTTCTTAGGCGGATTCGTTGAAGATTCACGGGCACCCATCTAGATCGTATCTACTTATTGTCTTGCATTTTATTTTCTTCAAACAATTGGTACATCATGTTTCTCTTCTATTTTATTCATTATTGTGAATTGATCATGAGTGGCTAACTGTTTAATCATCCACCTTGATGAAACTAGACGGATAATGTGATTGCAACATTTTTAATTCAAAAGGATTTATTTAATTATCGTTGTTCTGAGATCTTGATGATATTAATTCTTTTCATTAATTAATTTCGATATTGGTTGCATATGATTCTTCGTTAGTGGTACCAGTTGAATGTGTATGTGATTTTAAAACGGTTACTTATCTATAAGTAATTATCACTAGTTCATGGTATGATAGTGAATATCATTTTAAGAAAAGATTAATTTTGTCAACGTGATTGATATCTGTTGGTGGTACCACGTTATTGACACATAGGTTCAATTGATAATTTGATAGTAAACAAAACTGATTGTTAGAAGAATTGTCTTGGTTTTGGTGGTACCGGCTTGGGTAATTCGACTAGTCGTTAGGTGATTCGATAATTTGTTCACGGTTGGTGGTACCACGTGAGTAGCTTAATCTTGTCACGACTATCTTTTTAACTCTAGAGAATTTGTCCTTCATCAAATGCAATCACATTTGAAGTCAAGGGAAGTCAAGGTGGATGACCTTTAATTATATTGTCTGAACTGTTCTTTCAAATTTATGCAATCATTTTGCAAACCAATTTATTTAATTGTCAAAAGGAAATTTTGAAGCAACACCCGTTTTCCAAACTATTTTACAAGCAACTAAACATTTCACAGTCCCTGAGAACGAACTCAGACTTACCTCTTAACTATATTACAAACGATCGGGTCCACTGCCCGTGAGTGCGTAGTAGTGAGTTCTTTGGTAGTTTTAGTCTATAAATTTTAAAGCTCGATTTTGCACATCAAGTTCTCATCAATCCTAGGTATATATTTATATTTCATATTAAAACTCTATAATCATTAAGTTGTGTGGTAAAATTGTATCTCTGTTTTTTTTTTTTTTTGGTAGGTTTAATGTGCAAGTTAGGATTGTGGATGCCACTGGTGCTATTGGAGTTAAAATGAATGATCAACAAATTTCAAATCTTATACAAAGAACAGCCTATCAAATTTGTGATGAAAATTATGAGGTATATTTGGTTTATTTTAGTGCTAAATAAGACTTTTCTATGCATTTTAAGTCATTAATTTTTTTTAAAATGGTCATTAGTTGTAATAGGAGTACATTTACTTCGCAACATGCATGCTTGAACTGGTGTTAAAGAAATTATTTAAGGTTATAGCGCATCCACGTGGGTCTATATATCAAAGTGGGGGAAAATTCATAATACCTATCACATCCAGGTAACCAACATAATCCTTCTTATATGCGCCTACTATGGGCAATCCATTTTATAATTTCTCTCCGGCGTGCAATGTACGCGTTTTAAGCCCTCGTGTATCATTAATAAATCCCAAGGTATATCTAGCATTCTTCTTCTTTAAATTAATCAACTCATAAGAATATTTTTATTATGTACAACTCAGTTATATTTATTCATTGATACAATCTTAAAATAAAGTTTAAGAAAAATTATTTAGGGTTGTCCGTGCATCGCACGGGGTCTAAGCACTAGTTTACATTATAAATTCTCTAACACTTAAAAAAACTACATTACCACTTTTAAGATCAACTATAACTATATCCACCACAATCATCATCCCCATCATCGTCCCCACTACCGTCCCCACTGTCGCTCCACCACTGTCGCCACCACCACCTTTGCCATCACTACCTCCACCGCCGCCGCATTGCGTGGACATAATTCTAGCTATTATAATGGTAACTAGTATTAACTTCCACATGGAATAATCCTCAACTAGTATTAATTAACTTATGATATGTAGCACTGACAACAAAATGTATAATGGTAAATAAAATAATCAAATAATATGGACTTTTTATAGAGGATATAATACCTGCTGAAACAAACAGGCAATTGCCTACTTTTCTAGCAGGATTTTTTTAACTTTTTACTATAATTTTTTGGTTATTGGATCACATGGGAAATATTATTAATTGATTATGAGAGGAAAAGCAAAGGGGCTGCCTGTTTGGTGAAGCAGACATCATTTTCCCATTTTTATATTTCTTTTTTTTTTTATATAAAAAGCAAATTTGAAAGATGTTGATCAAGGGACCAATTCAGAAATAGCTTATAAGTAAAAGGGCTAAATTGTAACATTATAAAAATATTTCTCATTAGTCATTATTCAATCCTCAGACAGTGGTGGTGTTTTGCCGGTAAAAATGTTGGTAACAACAATATATGCTTCTCATAAAACGGTGCCACTCTTTCCGGCCACCATCTTTGCTTCCTCCTCCACAAACAACCACCATGAAAGCTCCCCACAATTTCATCTAAAACAACCCATTGACCGCCGTCGCATTCTCACCTCACTAGCTGCCTCAGTCACCCCATTGTTTGCACCCAATTCTCACCTCATTTCACAAGAATCTAATTCATTTAGTTCGATACCATTTTTATTGCCGTCTGCCGATGCTCGCGGTCTTTTCCAAATGCCCCCTGTCCGTCTCTCCAATCGGTATGTAACTATACCTACATTAAAATTCATATATTTGATCTGTACAAATTTTTTACTTATTAAACTTTGTAGGACTATTCTAGTCATATTTGATGTCATTAAACTAGGCTTTACAATTCATGTCAGGTTTGGGCAGGTTGTTGGGCTTGTTAAATTTTTTTATAACCTAAACCGAACCGATCAGTTAATCATGTTGAAATTTTGAAGCATGGCACATTTATAAGACGGTTTTGTGGGTATGTGTACTGATATTTGTATAATGAGTAATAGAGTATCGACTACAAAAAAGAGTAAAGGAAACTGATATAAGATCAAGTCCTGACTTTTTATTTTTGAGAATTTATGTCCATATATTAATATATAGGAAATGTTATTAAAAATTGTATCTTTTTATATCAAAAGTTTATCCGTTGAATTTATGGTAAGTGTACAACTATTTAATACACCTTAACAAAAGCTCTTAGGGCTTCGTTTAACAAAATCCATTAATATATTATGCAGGGGGAGAAATTCCCACGAAATAAACATGTTAGGGTCAAGATAAAGGGCTTGGGTCCTTAACACAATGACACTACTAAACCGTTCAATAAACAAGCCAAGAATTTTATCATAAATGCACTTAATAAAAATACTTAATTCATTAAGTCGATAAAAAGTTTTTTTTTACTATTCATACAAACATTATTAATTTATTCAGTCACTTTATAAATTCAGTCACTTAATGCTTAAAAAAACAAACAGCCAATCAAAACCGAATTCTTTTGATTTTGTAGGTACTTTTTGGTGAGGGCAGGGGAGTCTGAATATGAGAGTATGGGGGTAATCAACACAAACCCGGTTGCGAAAACATCTGTTGATAATGGGTTATCAGAAATCGGGAAGAAACAAGCTGTCAGGGCAGCTTTGAGATTGAAGGAAATGAGGGCCTGTGAAAATAATTGCTGGATTTGGCCTTCTATTACTCAGAGAGCATATCAAGCTGCTGAGATTATTGCTGCTGTTAATGTAGTCAACAGGAGGTAAAACTTTTGTCTATGAATTTTCATTATCAGCACTGAATGAAGTGGTGTTTAGAGAAACATTCAAAAGATCATTATACATCTAAACACCCCTTAATGATGATCACTAGGTTCTTATTCACATGGCTTCTTCTGTTTGAATAGCAATATAGTTCCAGAATATAGTTTTTTGGATGCTCGTGGATTAGGAGCATACGAAGGCCAAGCATTACAATCTGTTTCGGAAGTAAGATTCTCATCTATCTTTTATTCTAATGCTTCAAACTTCTGCCTTTTTGGTTCATATGATCATGTAGATTCGTAAGATATCTAAGAGATTAATATGGAGCAAAAATAAGTGAAAATGAAGGACCGCTTCCTTGTATTGTAGAGTTAAGACTGCATATAACTTGTGCAAGTATACATGTGGATGTCTGTCATATTTGCCATAAAACGATAAAATTACACCCTATAGGAGCAGATTATAGTCTTTATAAAGTTAGAGTTATAGCTGCATTTAAACTCTAATAACATGCATATGATACATGATTATGACAGATATATGCATCAGATAGTGTTTCTCAGAATATTAAGCCACCTCCGATTAATGATGGAACCCCAAACGAGAGTGTTGCTGATGTCTTTGTTCGTGTGACACAACTCATGTCAATTCTTGAAACTCAATATTCTGAGGACACCGTCATCATTGTCTCACCAGACTCTGATAACTTGACGATACTACAAGCTGGTTTAGTCGGGCTCGATCTTAGAAGGTGAGTATTTTGATATCTTGGTGTCTTTATAAAACTTCCTTCTTGTTTGTTATTTGTTAATGCTCAACAGAAAGCTTTGCACCTGAGAAAGTTGAGTTGGAAATTTTTGACTCATACAGTCATACATCTATAAACTTTTTCTCTCTAACAGGTCAAACTCGTAAAAAGAAAGAGGGAGAAAGTTTATCGGCTAATTTTGTTAAACCGTCACCTAATATGACAAGGCGTCAAGAAACCCTTTCATTTATTTTGTATTCTATAAGAACAAATGGTGTTGATTTTTGCAGGCATAGCGAGCTAGCGTTTGAGCCTGGGGAAGTCCGATTTTTTGACCCAAGTAGTATTCCTACATACAAGCAACCTGCTTC
Source organism: Erigeron canadensis (assembly GCF_010389155.1). Lineage (NCBI taxonomy): Eukaryota > Viridiplantae > Streptophyta > Magnoliopsida > Asterales > Asteraceae > Erigeron > Erigeron canadensis. Next base: position 29,198,168 of record NC_057763.1, on the reverse strand, counting down.
GGCGTTATACAAATGTCTAAACCCGCCTAGTTGTACATAAATATACATGCTCTAAGTAACTTTTATCTTGACTTGTCCGAAAATTTACACTAATATTCGGTAAACTCATTATTGTTACTCGATATAACAATAATCAGTTACAAACCACATTCGACGTTTCAAAGAGTATCTAACATTCCTCTCTAGACAATAAACAAGGTTATAGCATTTGAAGTATACTTTTAAACAGTTTCGTTTCTCTTGTTGCATTCTCCTATTAAAAAAATGGTTGAAGGAAGGGGCCCTGCCCCGGTATCATTTCGCTTCGATACCCACCTATACCCCTCCGTAAGGTTTTGAGTGCTGATAAAACACCTCCACTTAATTCGCATAACATATGAGCATCCCTAAAGATCGAATCCTCTTCAATCTTCATTTAACACTTATCCCATTGTCAACAAGTATCATCATTTTACACTTATCCCATTGTCAACAAGTATCATCATTTTCTAAAAGAATGGTTTGTACGCAGTACGCATCATTTTCACTTGATACACCATACACGTATTGGACTTTTTTTTTATTAGAATTAGGGATTAGTGAATAGTGATGTACCAAAAAAAATAAATGGTAGTGTACGAATTATGCTCGCACCACCATTATATTAAGAAGACTACCACTCTCAAGATAACCTAGTAGTTGGACGTCTTAATCTCTATATTTTCGAACTCTTGATCTATAATGCAAATTCTTTCTTAGAGTAATGGGAGTATATTTGTTTATATCTGAATAAAACAATATACCAAACTATCAAAGTCCATATATGAATGCATGTTTTTAGTCAAGTGAATGTTGCTTTGAAGGTTTTAGATAAGGCTAATTGAGCCTGTTACGTTTTGTAAACTTTTCTTGTTTTGCTTTTGATCCACCCTTTCGTTCTCCAAGCTTGTCAATTGAAATCCGAAATGTCATGATTCATGAAGTCAAGGCTTGTGGCTTGATACCTTTTTCCTTAAATTTAAAAATTTATTAAAGTTTTTCTTAAAGACAAAAAGGAAAAAATAACACAAATACAGTAACAAAAAAAATTTTATGGCTCAGTTTCATCTCCTTTATTAAATTACAGATCTGATGGCTTTAAATCAGTGTTTTTATTCCTTGTTTTAAACATCTTTACTCAATATATTTATTTTGCCACCATTTTTGTTCTCCTTTTCTGCAAGTACCTTTCTACTTAACACAAATACATCATAAGAAAATGAGAAGTGCAAAAACCATTACATGTAAGATGTAAATTTACCTTTTCTACTATATGACCCATAATTGATTGGTTCATTTATTCCTTTATTTATATACTAACACAAAGGATGTTTGGGATTGTTTATTTTATGTTATCACGTTTAGTTGAAATAAACATCTTTTGTTTTCCAAAAAAATCAAATCACAACTTTTCAATAAGAATTTCTAAGAAAATCAAAAACATTGTTTTTTTAAGGGAAAATAATTTATCTTAGGTACTACCATGTTAAGAAGTTATAAACTAAACATTTGTATTTGATAAACATACAAATCCTCTTAATTTTACATAATTCACCTAAATTTTACATAATATTCATTTGTTTTACCTAAGATATGTACTGCATGTTTAACCTAACTTTTTTTTTTTTTAATTTTCTAAAATGTGAAATTAGAAAATACTTTTTATTTTTATCACTTTTCACATTTTTGTTTTCTACTTTTAAATTATCAAATGGAAAGTTAGAAACACTTTTTCCAACTAAACACTCGTTTAATAACCAAGCAATTTTGAAGAAACTCGAAGGAAAATCATATCCGCTGAGAGGCGGTGTGGCTTCTTTCTGTAAAAGGCAATTTTAAATTTTCACGCTCACCTTTACCCCTCTCTCTCTCTAAACAAACATTCCGATAATTCCTTCATCTTCCCAACATACATTACACCTATATATACATCCCTATATCTCTCTCCCTTCTTCAAATTCTCTTTGAAAATGAAGGCAACTATTCTCTCTCTCTCTCTCTCTCTCATTTTTTTTTCCTTCAGCAAGCTAACTTCATTAATTAATTAATTAAATAAAAAATGCAACTTCACTTTTTGCAGATATACAAATTCCAATGCCACGTGTCACTCACATTTCTCCTGCTCTTCACATACGCTTCAGCACTCAAGGTATTAATTATCTGTAAATTATTCTTCTAGAAGTTTTTCATTTCTAACTAATTTCATCCATAAGCTAACATATACATACATTTATATATATATCTATATATATCTGATTTTTAGGAAGGACAGACGTGCGTGAACAATAACAACTGTGATTTAGGGTTACATTGTGAAGCTTGTGTTGCTGATGCAAATGTCCGCCCTAGGTGTACTCGTGTTAAGCCTGTTAGTCCTTTTTCTAAGGTATATATATATGATTATTACACGTGTCCTGTATGTATATATGTGTTGTTTATTTGTTAGGAAATGTGATTGTGTGTGTGATTTACAGGTGAAAGGATTGCCGTTTAATAAGTACTCGTGGTTAACGACGCATAATGCGTTTGCGAAATTAGGTGAGAAATCGGCTACTGGTTCGGTTATTTTAGCTCCGGAGAATCAGCAGGATTCTGTTACTTCTCAGCTTGATGTAAGCCTCTGTTTGTTTATTTTATTAAACAATTAGTTTGATTCGAGTGATAATATTAGATTTAAGCTTCCAAGGCATGGAGAATATGTGTTTTTTTTAGCTTTATTAAAATATTGGGTTAGAAGGAATGAATTGCTTGAATTAGCAATATGATAATGTGTTCACTTTGGTTTCCAAGAAGAAGTAGGAGTATAATATTAGTTGTGCAGATTTATATGGGATTTAAGTATTTTTAATTTGTGCTGTTAGTATAATAATATTAACAAAAATGGAATTTGTATCAATTACGAGTACTTAGCAGGAGTAGTAGGGCTTTTAAACAAGTTAAATGGAATGGATGTGACACGATATAATTTTGTGGTCGGATTGCTGCTATGAGTAGTTTTAAAATGAATTTATTGGTAGGGCTAAATTGTGTAACTAAAGATATGTCTAATGAGGGGATGGGACATTTGACAAAATCAAAGAGGGATATAAGGAAAGAAAAATTGTATAAGGAATTTGTCAAAGGTTGGATGGATTACACATTTTTAGGCATATAGGTTAATCATATCATATACAGTTTATAATGATGTGGTATAATTTCATGCTTATAGTCTTAAACAGTAGAAATAGTTGGGTTAGCTAAATGTACACGAGTGAAAGAGTGTTCTGGAACTCAGGGTTAGATTGTAAAGTCAAAGTATATCTTGTGGTCTTTCAAATCAGCATGCCATATTGTTATGAAACCTTCGGTACAACCAGGAAAGTGATGGAGTAAGACTTAAGTTATTAGGCTTAACTAATAAGAGTGACAATGAGGCTATTTGTTCATCATCAAATTAGGTAACTATGGTATTTCTATAGTAAGCAACATGATAAAATAATAATGGTTGAGTTAAATAGTCATTTGGAGAGAGGGCCATCTTTCAAAAGCGGACTCAACTTTTTGTTTGCACTTGTGTTATTATTATTCTCAGTAATAATTGTGTTATGGATCAACTGTTGACTTGAGACTTTTTTTAAATGAAACATTTCAATTAACACAATTGTTAGAAATGTGTTTCTGCCAAAAGAGATATTGATTTTATTTTAGTATATACCCACCAACTACATTTGCTTATCATGATCAATATAGACATTTTGTCAGTCTCATAATACAAGAATCAGAATAGCTTCTTAAAAATTCATGCACTAATCATATAATCCTTTACTTGTATTACTTTTAAGAGGATTATATTATTCTTTAGAAGTCAATTTTATCTTAAAGTTTAGCATATCCACAACATACCTGACCCCTTGTACGTTATATCATAACTTGTATAACTTTATTGGTTGGGTTGTTGGATGTATGAAATTTGTACATTAGTACATCATGGGTACATTATGCACTTCATATTGTAATTAATATCGTTAAAGTATTAGCTACTACTAGTACTCAGTAGACTATATGTTATCGTAAACGTAATCATCCCATCGATTGTATTCATTTACTTTTGGAATGACATATATGTTGAATATATCTATATCATCATCTAAAGGAACTGTGCTTGCCATTTCTTTTGCAGAATGGTGTGAGGGGGCTGATGCTTGATATGTATGACTTTGAGAATGACATTTGGTTATGTCATTCCATTGGTGGCAAATGCTTCAACTACACAGCTTTTGTAAGTATTTTTTTCATTTTACTCCACTTTATTTAAATTAGATCGTTTAAGATTATATAGATGGTTCACTGAAGTTATAGCTTCGATGCATAATATGGTTAGATAAACAACATTAGTAGAGTGTATAAAGTTCCATAAAATATGCAAACAGATACAGCAGCAGAACTTGTGTGGCATTAGGGCTTGTGAGGTCAGAAGCCAAATATCTTTTATATGATAATTTTCAAATCTTACTTTGTCACCAACGTGAGCAAACATTCTTATTTGGTGTACACTGAGAATTATACCACAAGGTAGAGATGGAAGATCAATCGTTTTGTTGGAAATAGGTCATATTTTGGGTAAAGGGGTTTTAACCAGTATGTCCAAAGTTGCTTAATGTGTATTCATATGTGTAAAGTGCTGTTGTCCTGCAACATAAAAGAAGATATAGTTTTATTTTGGAGTAATCTAATAATTTGTAACGTACTTATCCCGATGTTACACACTCGTCATTATAGGTTGGTGTGGACCAACTTAGTAAGTAAACTTAGCAAAAGGAGTTCTATTTCTGTAGGTTATTATTTATAATATACACATGGCAAAAATGGACAGTTTTAATAAGTTTAATGGCTAAATTGGTATAAACTAAAGTATGTAATTGCCAATATAGAATATCTTACACGGTTATTCTTTTAATACAGTTTCGTGATTGAATATTCAAAATATATATATAAAAAAAAGCATCCAATAGGTTGGTCCACTTGATCATACCCATGTTAAACACATTCTCTACCACCCAACCCACCTATTTTTCCTTGTCTAGTAGAGAAACTGCTTGTTAAACGAATTGTTAACTAATGTAGACCTTTTTATCTCTCAGCAACCTGCAATCAATGTTCTGAAAGAGATTCGAATTTTCCTGGAAAACAATCCTACTGAAATAATAACTGTCATCATTGAGGATTATGTTACTTCCCGAAATGGTTTAACTAACGTCTTCAACGCTGCTGGTCTGAGGAAATATTGGTTTCCAGTAGCTAAGATGCCAAGTGATGGCAGAGATTGGCCAACAATTGACTCCATGGTCCAACAGAATCTCCGCTTGGTAGTATTCACTTCCAAATCTTCTAAAGAGGCTACTGAAGGGATTGCATATGAATGGAAGTACTTGGTCGAGAACCAATGTGAGTTATTTTAACTAAAAAGAATTCGGATCTAGAGTTTAAAATGGGGCTACTTTTAAAATTGCTATTCATATTTGGTCAAACTTCTAGCTCGGATCACAAACTTCTCCCCTGAAAACCATTAGACTTTTACTAATTTCAATAACTCAAACTTTGATAAAATAAATTGACAAAAGTCACAACATTCAGGGGCTGATGGGAGTATGATATACTGGTTACTGATTTTTGTAATGGTTGAAGATGACCATAATTCATGTCCTTGTATGTGGTGCTGATGGGAGTATGATATACTGGTTACCTGTTTTAGCTGAAGTTTGTTGTTTTTCATGTAATTTTCTGTTTAAAATATCCAATTTTGGGACTTGGGTAACATTTAGGGAAGGTTACTATTGGTGCTCTTAATGGACACTGAAATTGCAGATGGAACGAATGGAATGAAGAATGGGTCATGCCCTAACCGAGCAGAGTCTGCTGCGATGAACATGACATCAAGGTCTCTAGTCTTAATGAACTACTTTCCAGATACCCCAGATTTTATCCAAGCTTGCAAGGACAATTCATCCCCATTAATAAGCATGGTCAAAACATGCCATGACTTATCCGGTAAACGTTGGCCGAATTTCATTGCTGTTGACTTCTACAAGGTAAGCACCATCTGTTTGTTGAAACATTTAGTCGAACAGCAATAATACATTAAATCTTTGGATTAGTTTGTGGATTTGAATACAGAAGAACTTAAACATAATTGGGAATCAAATTTTGCAGAGAAGTGATGGCGGGGGTGCACCTGCTGCAGTAGATATGGCAAACGGACAGCTAGTTTGTGGGTGTAACACCGTTTCAGTATGCAGGGTATGCAAATTTAAGCAGAAGTAGACTACTAGAAAAAAAAAGTAGACTACTAAAGATATGGCACCTGGTCAAAAGTCAAAACTGGCTATTTATAGCACGGGTTGGAACGGGCCAGGTCGGATTGTGTTGACATTTAAACACGTTTTGGTCCTATTTTTATGAAAAACTATGCTCTAACACGGCTACAATAAACAAAACTATCAAAATCTCTTTTGATGGAATGATTTAGGAGCGTTAAAAATTAAACTGTGAGCAAAATAAAGCCTATTTGACCCGTTCCTCTGCTAATTAATATTTTGTGAGTTGACTCCTCTAAGATAAAATATAACTTAAGTTGATCCATTTATAAGTAAATAGTATGAAAATGCCACATGTAATCAGTACGATACTTCTTTTACATACACTGCACATATTTGTATCACCAAAGTACTAAATTGGATGCAAGGAAATAACAATCTTTAGCAAGTGGACGAAAAAGCTTGATGGGTATATATATTTGATTATATTATGCAGCCAAAGATGACCTTTGGAGAATGTAACCTACCAGAGGCTAGTGATACTCCCGCCCCAGCTGCAGCAATAAAAAGCTCCGCTGGCATGCGTGCTCAACCGGGTCAACTTGGATGGTTGTTTGGTGCTGGGTTGATTGCTATAACCTTGTCATTGTAAGTTGTAAGTAATTCAGACCCTAGAAATGTTAACAATCCTCTACAACCTTCCACTTTTCAGTAGAGATAAGGTAGACAACCATCTGTAAAGTAGCAGTTCCGGTCACATTTAACAACTCTTTGAACACATCGAAATGCTAATTTCTAATTGAATGGCATATAATTAGATAAACTGGATAATCTGTATTCGAGCCTTTGGTACCATGAAGTTTGTTTCATGTTAGTTGTCTTTGAACGTTTATAACTTTATATGAAGGAAAAGTTCTCTATACAAAATATGACTATGTATGCTAGCCGGCAGAAAATAGTACGGTCTTCCATTTTTTGAGGACCAATCTGTGTGCTGAGCATTGGCCCTAAATGCAACTTAGGTAATTATTTGTACATATGTAAAATTGTAAAATGATTACAAATGAATATTCAGAGGATATGTGATTACGGGCCAACGCGTTTTGTTTTTCAATTTTTTACAGAGAAAAGTATGTGAAAAACTGAAAATATTAGGATGGTATAATAATTAGATGTATTTAGAAAAGTGTAGTATAAAATGAGGATATGTGGACCAAGCTGGGCTCACACATGTATTGGGCTTATAAAACAATCAAACAAAGATCCAAATAAATGACCCACTTATAATTATATGCATTATCGGATTATCACTTGGTACATGACTTGTACTTATGTGTCTCGCAGTCACAAGCCACAACTCACAATTGTGTGTTATTATTATTGTAAGTTATAACTTACAAGCATTGTCTAGTGTTTTATTTTTCTTCTATGAAGTTTGGTAATATTGTATAAAAAATAACCTTATGATAAGAATACTTAAAGGCCAGTCATGTTACATGTATATATCATTAAATTATGTGTTAGCTATAGTTCTAAATGATCATCAAAACTTAAATCATCTCGATTGAGATTTAAACTCAGGTCTTTTAATTTGATATCTTTAAGTCAAATGTCGAGTATCTGCCTCTAAAGATTTGTGTATATAGATTTTAACTTCTACTTTAGATTATTCTTATAACAAGTCTTGATGCTTTCATGTTACATAGTAACGGAAGAGTTATTTCTTCTTAAGTTTCTTGATGCATTTTGTTCTCTAACAAAGTTTCAATATCTTAAATGCTGCAAGAGTAGTTCACCTAAAGAAACCGAACCTGCAAAAACAATCTAGAACCAAGTACAACGAGAATCTCTACAACCCAACAGAATGAGGAACCATGACTAAAGCTCTAGAGATCTGTACTAGATTGTGAACCAATCACGAGAATAACCCGAATGAGGAGGTAGGACCAAAACACGGAATTTTGAGTAATACAAACCCAAAAGGTAAGATCAAAGAGATCGAGACTGAGTCACCTAATATTAACCGAAACAAAGACAACCCAATGCCATCGAAGTTGTGAATCAACTTCAGTTTTTATTACACCCATTACAAGATTAATACACTAGGTGATAAGCTCACATGTCCATAACCAAGTTGAAATCGTACTCACATAAAGATTGGAAGAGGACTATAGGTGCCTTTCTTTCAATTAAATCGTTAATTAATGTTTTTTCACAAGACAATTAACTTGAAAATTGCAATATGGATATCTTTGTTACAATTTTTATCTTTGTTACTCCTTTCTCTTTCCCCATATAACCAGTTGTAAAGACTTTAGATTTTCTTTTTACAAATGATATGTCATTATGTGCATCTTGATACATTATATTCGTGATTCTTAGTCACCGCGGTCTATCGACTATCACCAATCATGACGAGATATTATTCTGTAACTCAAATTCCTTAAATATTCGATCTCATTCCACTTGTTTTAACATCCATCCCATCAGTATTATTCTTTACTTTAGGCTCCAAATTTTTTCAATTCGTCATTTATTCTCAATGAACAACTTTACTTTATCTTTTGGAGTAACATTCACATGAATCTATACCATAATTGTATCCTTTTACTACCAGTTGCCAACAGAATGGAATACATTCATCACACTACATGTTCACCTTCTATCACCATCGTTTATATTTCATCCACTTTAATGTCCAATTCAACGATGAGTCCTAAATTGATTCCCCATCTCTTTCGGTTCATTTCATTTTCTTATACATATATTTGTTATGACTTCAAAAGGACGATTTCCTAGTAATCCCAACTGGCCCACTCTAGACCACCGAATGAGAAGCTCACCTAGCAGTCCGCTCATTTGATAGCCAAACCATTGATTATTTTTACAAATAACCCAAGTTCATGAGACAATGATCCAACCTAGCTGGTGCATTCATGACGTTTCTCCCCCAAACTCGGGTTCAAGCCTTGGCTAACGAATTCTCGAGGGTTTTTTCCTGAGAAACCACTCTGCTGTAGCGCAAGCTCTGTCAAGACAATGTAGTCTACAATGGGTGGTCTCACCCTTATCTGGTGAGTTAAAGGTGCTTCAAAACACGTCGTTTAAAAAAAAAAACTTGGCTTATAAAGTATGAATGTCGTTTCAGTCAATATAGTTAATCCACAAATAACACACCACTTAGTACCTCAACAACATTGTAATTTAGGATTTAATAGCTGAATTAATTGTAGATTATAACATCGAAAGACCAAGTTAAATCAAAGATTTATCATTGTTAATAAAGCAAAAAAGAATAATATATATATATATATATATATATATTCAGCTAAATTATAAAGATTAGGATAAGGGAATCGAATCGAATCATTTATATAAGTCTGATCTTAACTTTCTTGCATTAAGAAAACGAGACAAAGCAATGTGAAAAGGGAGTACATGAACCTACATAGATAGGGCAGGTGTGTAAGTCACATGATTATTGTCCATTTTGATTAATTAATCTAATTATACTAAGGTTAGATATCACTTGATGAATTACAATTTTTCTATTTAAGACTGCAAGGCTCGAGGTACCTTTGATATATTATTCCTTAATAATCGACAAAACAATTACGGATTATTATAACCAAAAGAGTAATTGAAAAACGACTATGTATTATGTGTATCATATCTTTTCTAATTTAAGGATTATATATCTATGAAAACTACCTATAAAGCATTTTGAATTTTTATTTTCGAAATGTCTTGAAAATTCAGACTTTCCATATTACCACTTTTACATATTTATAACATATATCATTTATCTTTTAATATGCTTAAACTATCACTCTTTACATCAGTTATATTTACATCAATCACCTACACTACTCGACGCCGGTAGCACTACCACACTGCTGTCACCGCCGCATTGCGCGGACACCCCTCTAGTATACACATAAAAGTTGATATAAAGATAGTAGGGCATCAATTAATCACTCCAACTCAAAAATAAGAAATGTAGTACGTATACTATAGAGAAAACAAGATCATAACCAAGACAACTACCTAAACTAAGGAGTAATTAACTTAATCAAATGGGAAACAATGACGCTTTCTTTGTTTAGGTTACACGGAAAGGATGAGCCTTTGCCTCAGATATATAGACGACCTAACCAACTTTTTTCCTTAACTGTTTCTGAACATTATCCTTTGTCACCTCCAAGATGTTAAACTAAGAAGGTTCGAACTTCAAACTTTTTATGAATTTTTTGACCAGTGTGTCATCTTTGAGTGTAATTAAATCAAACTTAATCATGTTTTAAAAAATGCAGATATAAATTAATCGAAATCATTTTAAAAAACATCATATCATCTAAAGCCAACAAACTCCACCAAAGAGTCATCGACTCATCGCGCTATACTTTAACTATACATGAACCACCAACATAATTATCATATTTGAAATAAAAAGTTGAAGCCATCAATAGCAATATGAGTTCATGTTAACTTATATTAAAAGATAACCAATGACAAATGTTGTATAAAATAATCACTAGCAAATCTGAACTCAAAGATTTTGGTGAATGAAGTAGCACAATTATCGAAACCAACATTGTTGCTGTTGCCTAAATAATAATTATTTAGCTAGCTTATTGTAAACTTTATGTAGCTAATTAAATACGAGTAATTAGTAAAGGGTGTGGGTTTGTACGTTGGTGCTTGGTAGGGGAAATCCGGCGCAACATATTCCATCCCCTTTTTTGGTATATTCCCATTTTGTATTTGTATATATTTTTGATCTTTTATAATAATTAATCCATAAAATAAAATACTTAATCTCGATCTAAATATATATAAAAGAGAAACTTTAATTCTAAATAAGAAGTTTGAATCCTTAAATGAAGCTCGACTTTTAATTAGAGTCATTATATTATAATGATGATGTCATATACCTTTTATAACTTTTTTAAATTTAATTTTAATTTAATATATTTAAATATACTTATTAAATATAAAAAGTAATTCTTTACATTTTATATTTTAGAAAGTATGTAATTTAATGATATAATTATAAAAATTAGTTCATAAACTTTATATTTCTTTAAAAAATTACTTTTTTGATTTTTTAATTATTAAATTATGACTTTATATATGTTTTTATCATATGACGTAATAAATATTGGTTATAGTTGAAAGTATTTAACTTTACATCGTTAATATCTTATGATATTTAAATAAAACGTATTTCTGTTATAAAAATGAAAACATCACTATATTTCAACATTTTTTATTTATGTGTTAAATTAATAAATGATACAAATATACTATGAAGGTTAAGTATGTAGAGAATTGATCAATAAATTTATTTTTTTATATATCTACATCATGTAATAATTTTAATAATATATTCAAACTCATTTAATTATATGTAAATAAATATAACATTATTGGTTTTCAACACATTTATTTATAATTTATCAATATATGATATCATAAATGTTAATATTTTATTAGTTATATAATGTTTATCCACGTATTTATGCGTGATATACTCTAGTTTATTATAGCTCAATGCTAACGTTTTTGACCTTGAGGGGATCTACGAGGTCCACTTCTCACATTTTTAAAAGTGGATTAATAGAGGTTTTTCAAGCTTCCTGAGTTATATATATACTTTTTCACATAAAACGCTTACTTACATAGATGTTATATTTTACATACAGTTTTGGGTATTTCCTAGTGTATTGACGCATATAGTAGATTCCATTTTTCTTAATTAATTAAAATTACATTTAAAATAAGCTTTTAAAATAAGCTTATTCATGAGACCCATTTGTAATTCTGTTTACATTTCAAGAAAAAGACTTGATAGAAAACAAGAAAAATAGTCCTAATTTGGAGGATTAGGTCAATCATACTATTACTAATACTATTACTATTATCATATACACACATCCAATCAAACACTAAAATTGTGGATTTAAGCGATGAAGACTTTCAATATTGTCGATGGGGGACAAGATAATATATTTTTCTTCACAAAGAACCAAATATATGTCCCTTTCGCGCATTTTTGATATTAAATTGTGGCCTCTCATAGTGGAAGCCTATGTGGGTGGGATGAGAATCTTTTTGTATTGACTTAAAACAAATACTATATTTATGAAAACGATTAATTGTGTATTTTATGACATTTTTAACTCGTGGTTTCTAATCATTTAAACTTAAAGATGTTAAGATTAATTCATTTGTATTATCTTCACTGGTTGTTAAAAGTAATTTTAAGAGACAATTTTACATTTGACTTGGTCAGTAACTTATTTCTAGATTAAGAGTTTGGAAATTGGTTTTACTTAAAAAAAGGTATTGATATCAGATCCCCTCTTGACAATGAGCTTCAAGTGTGTTCTATAAGGCGTAAAATCGAGGAGATTGAAGGACAATCCTTTGACTTTAATTTCATTTGGAACAATCGGGTTCATAAAAAAGTGAACATCCTAGTTTGGCAATCTGTTTTGGATAGAATTGCAACGAGAGTGGGGCTGCTAAGAAGAAATATAAACATTGAAAATGATTTGTGTTTAAGCTGTAATTCTGGTTTTGAAACTACCGAGCATGTTTTTCTTACATGTCCTTTGGCAAATGAGGTATGAAGTAAACTGAGTGATTTGTGTAATATCTCTCTCTTATATATGCGTTCTTTTTACAAGACTTAATGGATATTCATAAAGGATGTGTTGGGACAATAAGAAAAAGAAAGCAGTTCATGCTATTATCATGATTGCTATCTGGTGCATATGGTCGGCTAGGAATAGGCTCATTTTCAACCACATTAAATCGTCTTCAGATTATGTAATGGCTGAGATCAAGGTGTACTCCCAATTGTGGTTATCCACGAGATCTAAAGGGGTTGCTACTAATTATATCTCATGTTTAGCTTAGGCGGTTTTATTTTTATTCTATGTTCTATGATGTATTTGATGTATTGAGGAGTTGTCTAGATATTGATGTTTGTATTTTGGATACAAATGATTGTTTCAGCTGATGGATTTTGAAATTGAGAATTAAAACATTACATATGGGATCATACTTGAAAAGAAATACTAATCGTTGTTTTTCTATGCCACAGACAAATTTATTACCAACAAAAAAAAAAAAAAATTGGTGAAAAAGTAACGAAACATTGTTAGTAAATAAAAGTCTATAATTAGTTGGTGTGTAGGTTTAAAAATACTAACATGAGGTTGGTTTAACAAGATTGATAAACAAATGACATCGTTACCGTTGGAACAAACTTTATTGATTAAATGTTTGCATTTTTTGACATGAAAGATTACCTAAAAACATGTTGTAAAAGTAGCAACATTGTGTGGCGGCCATTAAAATGGTGATTCCGATCTAGATAGATATCCACAACACAAAACTTAAATATGCTTTTTAACCGGACAAAAGATTGGTGTAAATCATATAACGACATCCTCAAAAACAACATAAAGTAGAAAGAGTCGTACGTCATGTAAGAATATATTTATATGAAAGTTGATTTGTTTTAAATTCACGGATCAAAGCATCAATACATGTAAAACACGTACAATTTGATGCCGTAAAATCTATATTATCTTTCTGTAAAGTGAGATAAAAATATATTCGTAATGTCTTGTATGACCTTTTCTTACTTTTGGTGTCTTATGAAATTTGCGCGCAACAAAAGATCAAATGGTTTGGAATGTTGTATATTCTTGACTATGAAGAAAAAATCAAAACATAAATAGTTAAATACGATAGGATGAGGAAAACCTTCTACAAATTCTACCATCTTAACATATGTAAGTTTTATATAAAGGATTTTTATAACCGCAATATATGACGGATTACAAAATAACTAACCACATGAACAAATCAATAGTACAACACAAAAAATAATGTGCTGTGTTAGTCAAACCTGTTCCCAGTCTCACTAACAATATCAACATTTTAAACTAGGCAAGAATAAAGATATTAAGAAAAAAATAAATTGATAACAAAATTCAAAAGTAAAAAAGGTTAAAAAAAAAGAATTGAATAAGAAAAAAAAGATAGCACAGCAACCATTCAGCACATAAGGGGAATAAGCTTCATCTTTTACAACCAATAGTCATATTCATGATAATATATACACAAACCTACAAATCTACAAAATTTCTGTTGTAAATCATCCCTTACAAGTTAGACAAAATGTTCATTATTTATTAAATAAACTAGAGGGCTTCGGATCCGTCTTTCAATTATCGTACAACTGCCTTAATAAAACCATTACATGTAAGAATCCAAAAAAACCACGAAAGAAATTCTCAAACTTATGGTAGTTAAAAATCTGAACAATAGTATGGTGTGACGTGGCCAATGAAACAGTGCCACGTAAGATAAAAGTTATGCAAAAAACAAAAACAAAAGACCCGAAAAGAAAAACCCAACCCGGACACATTTTAAGTTGAAAATAAATGTGTGAGAAACTAAAAAACCGCGGAGAGAAAAAAACCCAAACGTATGGTAGATGTAAAATCCGAAAAATGATACTCTATGATGTGGGCGAATGAAATAGTACCACGTAGAGGATAATAGTTTGGCAATATATGAGAGTTGAAAAAAAAAGTGTAAGAAACAAAAAAAATAACGCGAAAAAAAAAATTCCCTATGTTTTCTAATTACAAAATCCGAACAATGATACGGTGTGACGTGGGAGAATAAAAAAGTGCCATGTAGGATAAAAGTTGTAGAAGAAACCAAGAGAACCCTGGGGAAAAATCCTCACCGAGTATGTGTAAGAAACAAAAAAAAAGCCCGTGAAGAAAAAAGCCCACACTTTTGGCAGTTACAAAATCCGAACAATGGTACACTTTGACGTGGGCGAATGAAACAGTGTCACGTAGGATAAAATCTATGCAAAAAGATCAAAAAAAACCCCGAAAAGAAATATATGAACCGGATATAACGTAACAATATATAAACAATGATACAGTATTGAACGCGGTATGAAACAATGCCACCTAAGGTGGCATTGTTCATAACGGCAGTCTTTAATGTATAGAGATTAATGTATAGAGAGTAATATAATAAACCATTTGGTCTTAATTCTTAAATCAAGTGATCAGTTAGGAGCTTTTTTGAGAGAATTAGCGGAGTATGTTGGTTTGAAGACTTGAGATTGAATCTTGATTCCCCATGATTTAAAGTATTTAGCTCTTGAGCGTGTGGACATACGTGTTATCAACTCTGTTCAGTAGAATTGCGCGAGTTTCAACTTCCAACATACTCGCCAACTTGGATTTTACTACTGGGTTCGAATTATTAACATGTAACATTTGTCATTGTAAAGATAAATAAATAAATAAAAAGTTAATCAAATATTAAAAGATAAACGGGTGTTTTTCAATTGTGTTTGTGAAATAAATTACACATTAAAATATGTGTTTTGGAAAAACATGTCCTAACTTGTTTTTACAAAAATGCATTTTATATCAATGAAAATGTATATAATCGCCAGTTTTTTTTTCATTATTTGCTTTATGCAAATGAAATAATGATAATTATCTCAAAACGAAAAAACACCCTTAGGTGTCCTTAAAACGCCACTAAATTAGTATGCTACAATAACTAGACGGAAATACGGAATAAGTAAAAGTGACATCATGCATTGTTAGGAGGAGATTTTTGTTTTCCCTTTGAAAAGTTGTATTGCCGTGAAACTCTTAGAAACGAATTATTTCAGGTTCTATAGAAAGATAGTAGACCTATACATACGGTTTTCCAACATGTTTTCACAAAAATACATACATGATTTTAAATGAATGTACAAGTAGACATATTAGTTTTTAAAAAAAAATTCATTAGATTAAATTAGATAAAATATTATTCAAAGAATTTGGAAGAATATTTGGACATGATGGTAGATGTTGGGATAGACCAGTGAATAATAATATGGATCACACAAGTATAGGTCATGGACCACATCGAAGATGGGGTGTGGTTCGCATGTGGCATGTGAATTCGAGGTGACATGCTGGAAATTTGATTCAATAATTACTATTGTTTAAGTTTATCGTGTGCCAATACTCCATTTTTGGTCAGTGGCATCAAGAGACGAAGTTGTATTGATGATCAATATAGATGTGAAGGAGTGCATGCACTTCCACACTATACTTAGACAATTATGGAAATTAATTATAAATATGTTTATTTTAATAAATTTTACAATATGTTTAGAAAATTGGTGATGGAACATATCACATCAAATGTTAGAATTAAGAGAAAGATTCATATGTCAGTATTTAGATTTAAGTCTCTCAAATTAATCATAAATATGAAAATAAATTATACATTGAAATAAATTGAATTAATTATGTACACTAAGTCACTAACCTACTTTAATGAACTTGCAACATGTGCTAAGCTCATCTATAAAATACCAAATACACCATACAATATTTGAGTGGATAAAGTCATAAAACGATACTAATGAAAAATGTAGATGGAAAATCAAATATATTTCAAGCCGAATGAAGCAACATAACACTTTTAAATAAATTATATGAATCATAAACAGTATACCTTACAATATGAGAAAAATGCTCACTATAAGGATGTGAGGAGCAAGACTTCCTCTTAAAACTCCTCATGTGGGTATCTCATAGCATGTGTCATCTTAGTCATGATGGGTTTTCCTTCTTATTTACTTAGAACAAGACTTTAAATAGGAAGTCCCAAATATGGACCCACAATTAAAAGCCAATAACATTATTATTCAATCTGTCTCTTCCATTTGATGTAGGTCATACTCTTTTCTCCCCTTCCATTGCAGCGTCCATTTTCTCACGCCCCACCCCTTTTTTTGAAATGGAACGCCCCTCAGGGCAATGTTTCAGGCGTTCCCGGGCTTTCCGAAGCGTTTCGGGACGGAAAAATTGAAATATTACGTCTTGCTCCTGATGGTCTAAATAGTGAAAATTAACAACTTGTTATTCAATCGTACTTGAAATAAGTATTTCACTTCATTATCAACTTCTTCTAACAAAGATTTAGATTGAAATCCTTGTGATAAACTGATAATACATCAAACTTTATTTTGTGGATTTAAGTCTAATTAACCAACCTATAATACATCAAACGTTATTCTGTGGATTTAAATCTTGGCCTCGTTAATAGTTAAATAGTCAAATTAACTTTGGAAATTCTAAGGAAATCAGGAATTGAAAGAAACGTACGAAATACAAACCATGGGGAGTCTCTCCAGGTAAAACTTATCCTGGAATTTCGTACTCATAAACGAGTCAACACTCCTAATCTCTTTGGGACTTGGGGGCTTCGGCCGACACGTGCGTATTGTGATACATCACATGCATAAGATTTTCTATATTTTTTAAAAAAATTTATACCTTAATATTTCAATTTTATTTTCTTATAATATATGAATTATCCAGATAGGTCAAAAAATCTAATATACCTTATATTAATTGAGTTTGAATTTGTTGGAATATGATCACGTTATAATAAACGCATGTCCGGTATTTATTTGAGCTTACGGGGTTACACAAAATGACACGTTAACTTTGTACATTTAATTAGTATATTATAGTAATATATTAATTAAACGATCACTTGAATTATTAATTAAAACTATGTTAAAGGTTTAATAGTGTTTAATTAATTAAAGAAGAATGATTAAATTGTAAATTAGAAGTTTCCTAATTGTACAAAGGGGGGGGTCGAAATTCCTTAGGGAGTTTCCTAATCCCATTCTAACTTGTTCACTAAGTTAGAAAACCCTTCTAATTAATCCCTTTAAATAGAGATCAAGGGTTAAGAGTTTTATTCATTCATTCAAGACAATTAGTTTTGAAAACCCTAAACACTCTCCTCTCTTCTCTCTCTCTCTCGTTCGGCCGTGGGCAAAAACCGTTCGACATCAAGGGGAAAAACACAACGGGTTTGTGAGTTCGTGATCGGGTACTAGCATACGATATAAGGGTGTCAAGTATTCGATCGTAGAGGGGTTTTAGTTTAGACCCTATAATAATTATTATTATTATTATCAACTTTATTGGAAGCTTTGCACAAAGGTACACATATTCTATTCATTACTTTGTTAATTAATATGATTGCATAAACGTTTCTTTTCCGCTGCGTACTCGTGATTTGTTATGTGTTTATGTTCATATATTCTAACAGTGGTATCACGAGCTACCTATGTGATCTATTAGTTATAAAGAACAAAACTTGAAGTGGGGTTTAGGATTTGGTTCGAGTTTATTAATAATTAAATATTAAAAGTTGTGGTTTAATTGTTTTATTTATTATAAAAATCGAATTTTAATTAAATAAATTAGGGTTTTGTTTAATTAAGTTCAACCTAATTTAATGGTTAATTGAAACCCTCTAAGCAAGTTTTGATATTATGAATTGGCATGTTTATATGATATAAATTGTATGCTTGTGTACTTGATTTATTTAAGGTTGTTAAATAATAGTAAAAAATCATAAGGGATTCATGCAAAATTCCTTATGATTATTACTAAGATATAGTGATATAAAAGGCATAGCATTATGATCCAATAATTAGGGTTAATTATGAGATAATTGTGTGACTATGTGAATTTTTTGTGTGATTTTTCTGCTTTGCGATAGTTCACTAAAAAATTCATATCTTTTAATCCGTAATGAGTTAGAGGCTGTGTTTTGAACTGTAGATGCTCAACACATAGGGATAAAACTTTGTAGTCCTGGTCGAAATCTGAATCGGACCAGAAACAGGTCTAAACAGGTCGTGAAGCTACTGGAAAATTCCAGTCAGCAACTATGTGCTTATGTGATAATTGATTGTTTTATATATGTTTAAGGCTTACGCAATCAAGGCAACTTGATGTATGTGGTCCTCTTCTTTGAAGAGGGAGCCGGCTTAGACATAATAGAAACCATAGTGACATGTTTAGGTGGCCTACCATAACTCGTTGCATGCTTAATAGTTAATAGATTAGTAAGTTTATTGTTTTGCGTATTTATTGAGGTATAAATGGTGATGCAAAATAGTTTTGAGAAAATATAAACTTGACTAAGCAATATTGAAATAAGATTTTTTTTAAAATAAAAATTGGAGTCTTACAACCTTGAGATACACCGGCTCACCCATTTGAACAAACTCTAAGAGAGGTATAAGTCGGAGTGCGCTAGCCTTCTAAAAGGGCGGGTTTTTAATTACGTCCATCGCAAACCTTTGCCCTTGCGCTTCTTTGTGCGTTCAAATGGAGCTACCGAGCTCTCTTGTGTTGTTAAGACTATACAAATGATTTTATTAAATATTATTTATGAAGATTTGCATGAGTCTTCATACATAAACTTTTGATTCACATCAAATGCATTACCCATTCAAAGTTAAGTCATTGCCACCCACTTCGCTTAGAACACCTCCCAGTTACTATTTGACCCTACGTGAGACCGTAGACGGATGGTATCTCTTGAGGGTAGATTACCGACCCGTTGTGAGACCAGAGGCGGACTATTTACACGTTCTTAATTGGACGACTTAAAACGAGTTAAGACGGTGAGACCTTGACCCGTGGCATAAGATGGAACAAAAACATGTTTACAAAATACTTAAAGACCCCTTTAGTGTTGTTGTAAGTTCCATAACTCTACGAGTTGCATTAGATATGCAATTACTAATCGTTACTTACCATTTTGAGTATCATCATCTCTAGCAGATCAACTGATGCGGTGATGGTATGTCAAATTGGATCCTAGCCTTAATGAAATTAATTGTTAAAAGTATTTAACATGGGTAAATTACATTTCTTAAGGATTAATTATCGAAAATACCGATAATTGAACTTTTGTCTGTTTTGTAGATGACAACAACAAATCCTACTCAAAACACACACCAATCGGCTTTTAGGTCGATGCTAGAAAGAGAAAAACTTTATGGACCAAACTTCAATGATTGGTTTCGTCAGCTGAGAATAGTTCTAAGAGCTGAAAGGAAATATGAAATCCTTGAAGAGGAGAGACCCGTTGTTCCAGGAGCTAATGCTACTAATGAGCAGTTAGCTCATTATGCTACTCAGTATGATAGACATAATGAGGTTGCTTGTTTGATGCTTGGAAGCATGAATGCTGAGCTTCAAAAGCAATTTGAGAACTATTTCCCATGTGATATGATCAAAGAACTCAAGTCTTTGTACGAGAAACAAGCCGGAGTGGAGTTATTCGATCTCATTGATGTACTCCATGACTTAAGGCACGAGCAAGGAACATCGGTTGGGCCTCATGTACTAAAGATGAAAACGTACTTTGAGCAATTGGAAAGGTTGAATCATGCTTACCCTCCTGCTGTTGTGATTGGCATAATTCTCAAGTCTTTATCTAAGGATTTTGAGGAGTTTGTGCGCAATTATAATATGCATAGCATGAGTAAAATCGTTGCTGAACTTCATGCTATGGTTAATGAGTTTGAAAAGAAGCTTCCAAAGAAATCTCCTACACCCCAAGTTCTCACGATCAAGGGGGGGAGTCCAGAAACCAAAGCAACCAAGAGCTAAGGGCAAGAAAGATGGCAAGGGAAAGCAAAGTACTTCCGTCCCGAAACCAAAGAAAATGCCTCCAGCGAAAAAGGATAAACAGGCTAAGGACCAACTTGTTTTCACTGTGATGAAGTGGGACATTGGAAGAGAAATTGTCCTAAATATCTAGCCGAGTTGAATGCAAAGAAGAAGCAAGCTGGTTCAACCAGTACTTCATGTATCTTCACAATTGAATTATATTCCTTTTCTAAGCGTTATTCATGGGTTTACGACACCGGGTGTGGTACTCATATCTGTAATTCTTTACAGGGGCTTAGAAGGAAAAAGAAACTGAAGCCAGGATCTTTACAACTGTTCATGGGCAATGGTCTACCGGCGGCTGTAGAAGAAATAGACGACTATCATTTAGTTTTACCTTCTGGTTTAGTTATTGTTTTAGACAATTGTCACTATGCACCGTCTATTACTAGAGGTGTAATTTCAGTTTCTTTGTTAAAAGACAACGGATTCATTAATGTTTTTAATGATATTGGTATTTCAGTTTCTAGAAATAATGTACATTATTTTGATGCTATTGCTTGTGATGGTTTTTATGAAATTGATATGCGTGATTGTGATTCAAATAATTCAATGTATAATGTTAGCAAACGAGTCAAGCCAATTTGGACTCGACTTATCTTTGGCATTGTCGACTTGCTCATGTTGGCAAGAAACGCATTGAGAGACTTCAATGTGAAGGGATTTTAGAATCAAGTGATGAATCATTTGATAAATGCGTATCTTGTGCTTCCGGCAAGATGACAAGAAAACCTTTTCCAAATAAACTGGAGAGGGCTAAAGAGCTACTTGGACTAATACATTCGGATGTATGTGGCCCATTTAGACATGTGTCAAGGAGAGCTGCTAGCTACTTTGTCACTTTTACGGATGATTTTAGTCGTTATGGTTATGTTTACTTGCTGAAACATAAACATGAAGTCTTCGAAACATTCAAGGTGTTTAAAAGTGAAGTAGAAAATCAACTCGGTAAAACCATCAAGATTCTTCGTTCGGATCGAGGTGGTGAGTACTTAAGCCAAGAGTTTAAAAGTTATCTTAAAGCTTGTGGAATCATTCAACAGCTTACTCCTCCATATACTCCACAGCATAATGGTGTATCGGAGAGGAGGAATCGAACATTGCTTGAAATGGTTCGATCCATGATGAATCTTACAACTCTTCCTTTTTCGTATTGGGATTATGCCCTAGAGACTGTTGTACGCATTCTCAATATGGTTACAACCAAGAAGGTTGACAAGACACCGCATGAACTGTGGCATGGGAGTGTTCCCAATTTGTCTTACTTACGGGTTTGGGGATGTGAGGCTCTTGTGAAGAGAGATACGCCTGACAAACTAGAACCTAGATCCGTTAAGTGCATCTTTGTAGGATACTCAAAGGAAACGATGGGTTACTATGTCTACTTTCCTACCGAAAACACTGTCAAAGTTTTCCGATATGCTGAGTTTCTTGAAAAGAAGCTTATATCTCAAGAAGACAGTGGGAGGATTGTAGAACTTGATGAGGTTCAAGAGCAAGATGTGTCAACTTCTGAAAAGACTAGCAATCATCAACTTGGGGGGGGGGGGGGAAATGTTCAAAGAGATGAATCTCATGAATATCAAGTTGAAGATAATGATAATGCGATTCCAATTCGTAGGTCCTCAAGGACAATACGTGCTCGTGAAAGATTAAATCTTATGGTTGAATCTGAAGAACACATATTAGGAGACTTAAATGAACCTCCTAATTTCAATGCTGCATTATCGGATCCGGAGTCTGACAAATGGCTTGAAGCTGCGAATGTGGAAATGAAATCCATGAAAGATAATCAAGTTTGGAGCTTGGTTGATCTTCCACCAAATGGTAGAACCGTTGGGTGTAAATGGATCTTCAAGAAGAAGACCGACATGGATGGAAATGTACACACCTATAAAGCTCGTCTTGTGGCGAAAGGCTATACTCAACTTTACGGAGTTGACTATAAGGAGACCTTTTCTACCGTTGCGGACATTAGAGCTATTAGGATCATCTTAGCCATAGCTGCATTCTATGACTTTGAGTTATGGCAAATGGATGTCAAAACCGCTTTCTTAAACGGTTTTCTAGACGAGGAAGTCTATATGGTTCAACCGGAAGGTTTTGTCAATCCAAATCATCCTGACAAAGTGTGCAAACTTCAAAAGTCCATTTATGGATTGAAGCAAGCATCAAGAAGTTGGATTAAAAGGTTTGATGAGGAAATCAAGAAGTTTGGTTTTGCTCAAAATCTTAATGAGCCATGTGTATATCGCAAACCTAGTGGGAGTAATGTTACTTTCCTTGTCTTATATGTAGATGACATATTGATAATAGGAAATCACATTCCAATGTTGAAAGATGTTAAATCTTATCTTGGAAAGTGTTTTGCTATGAAAGACTTGGGAGAAGCAGCATTTATTCTTGGAATCAAGATCTATAGAGATAGAAGCAAAAGGTTGATCGGATTAAGTCAAAGTGCTTATATAGATAAAATCTTGAAGCGATTAAAGATGGAGAATTCTAAGCGCGGTCTTGTTCCCATGCAAGAAGGACTTAATTTATCTAGCAAGAACGGTGCTTCAACACCTGAAGAGGTGGAGCGTATGCAAAGAGTTCCTTATGCTTCGGCTGTGGGATCTATTATGTATGCGGTAAGATGCACTAGACTTGACATTGCGTTCGCGCAAAATATTGTTAGCCGCTATCAGCAAAATCCTGGGGAGGATCATTGGACTGCTGTAAAGAATATTCTTAAGTACATGCGAGCTACTAAAGATTTATTTTTGGTGTATGGAGGAAATTCTGACACAGAACTCAAGGTGACTGGATACTGTGATGCGGGGTTTCAGACTGATAAAGACGATACAAAGTCTCAGTCGGGATACGTCTTCGTTTTAAATGGAGGCGCGGTGGATTGGAGGAGCAAGAAGCAAACCACAGTTACTATGTCTGCTACAGAGTCTGAGTACATTGCCGCTTCAGAGGCCGCTATGGAAGCTGTCTGGATCAAGAAGTTTATTTCTGGACTTGATGTGATGTCCTCAAATAACTCACCTATGGATCTGTACTGTGACAATACGGGAGCTATTGTCATTGCCAATGAACCTGGAGTTCAGAAATGTGCCAGACATTACCAGAGAAGATATCACTATGTTCGAGAGCAAATCGAATCGGGTGAAATCAATCTACTCAAAGTTCACACGGATTGCAACCTAGCAGATCCTTTTACGAAGGCATTGTCAAAAGGAAAGCTTAATAAGCATGCTGAAGGCATTGGTCTTAAGTTGATAGGTTGTGTCATGTAAATCTGTGATTGGTATTTGGATAAGGGATGTTAAACAATTGTTATTTCAATAAATGGGTGCTTTCATTTCATAATAATTGTGTCCTATATTTGCATGTTTAAATCCATGAATGTTTTAAATATTGTAAATGTCCATTGTCGATTAACTATATGGGAGTATGGTTAAACTAAGACATATGTGAGAGATTGGTAATATTCTGATGAATATATGAAGATGGTCCTGCTAAACTCACATGATATCCAAAGAGGTGCATATCGGACTTAACCCACTTAACGAATTATCATTTTATGGATCGGCGTCATTAAGTAAAATTCGTGAAATGGTTGCTTTAGTTATCCTTAGACTTGAGATGCAAGTAGGTTAAGAATGTATGGATCACATTCTCTTGATTTAGTTCTACGCTATCCTGAACAAGGTAGTAATAAAGGGCTATTTCAGAAATGTTGAGAAGTAGCATGACTTGACACTTGTAGTCAATATAGAATTTGTTCCTTCAATTTGCAACTGAAGAATGATACCATTTGGCGCCCTCATTGATTAATTAAGATGTTTGTACGGCCGTACCCAAATAAACTCAAGAAGTTGTCTTGACGGAATTTGGTAATCTTAAGTTAATTGCTAAATGAGAAACAAAATCGTTACATTATGGAATGACATTGATCCATATCCATAACTAACAAGGGTATCTGAAACAAAGGGATATATTAAAGACTAAATCATTTCAAATGATACTTTAAGAAACTATACTTAAATATTTCCGGGAGCATTGGCGTGTTGCTAGAAGCTAACCAATGTTATTGCCTTTATAATAACATGTTCAAGTGGGAGCTGTTGGAATATGATCACGTTATAATAAACGCATGTCCGGTATTTATTTGAGCCTACGGGGTTACACAAAATGACACGTTAACTTTGTATATTTAATTAGTATATTATAGTAATATATTAATTAAACGATCACTTGAATTATTAATTAAAACTATGTTAAAGGTTTAATAGTGTTTAATTAATTAAAGAGGAAGGATTAAATTGTAAATTAGAAGTTTCCTAATTGTACAAAGGGGGGGGGGTCGAAATTCCTTAGGGAGTTTCCTAATCCCATTCTAACTTGTTCACCAAATTAGAAAACCCTTCTAATTAATCACTTTAAATAGAGATCAAGGGTTAAGGGTTTTATTCATTCATTTAAGACAATTAGTTTTGAAAACCCTAAACACTCTCCTCTCTTCTCTCTCTCTCTCTCGTTCGGCCGTGGGCAAAAACCCAAAGGGTTTTGGGGTTCGACATCAAGGGGAAAAACACAACGGGTTTGTGTGTTCGTGATCGGGTACTAGCATACGATATAAGGGTGTCAAGTGTTCGATCGTAGAGGGTTTTTAGTTTAGACCCTATAATAATAATAATAATAATAATAATAATAATAATAATAATAATAATAATAATAATAATAATAATAATAATAATAATAATAATAATAATAATAATAATAATAATAATTATCAACTTTATTGGAAGCTTTGCACAAAAGTACACATATTCTATTCATTACTTTGTTAATTAATGGGTTCGACATCAAGGGGAAAAAACACAACGGGTTTGTGTGTTCGTGATCGGGTACTAGCATACGATATAAGGGTGTCAAGTGTTCGATCGTAGAGGGTTTTTAGTTTAGACCCTATAATAATAATAATAATAATAATAATAATAATAATAATAATAATAATAATAATTATCAACTTTATTGGAAGCTTTGCACAAAAGTACACATATTCTATTCATTACTTTGTTAATTAATATGATTGCATAAACGTTTCTTTTTCGCTACGTACTCGTGATTTGTTATGTGTTTATGTTCATATATTCTAACAGAATTAACTATAATTCTCAAGCCCATCCCTTTAATTAAGCTACTCGGAATAAAAAAAAAAACTTTTTTCCCAATACGTTGTTTAAGCGGATATTAAAAATAAAATCAAATTATAAATATAGTTTCATTTCGGAAAAGAGAAACTATAAATAAGCCAAATTTATTTTCCACTTCATTCCGAGAATTCGCTAAAATAAACAAACTATTGGTGGACAGTTTGGAAAATACGTAATGAATGCGTTTTCTCCAGCAAAACTTCCCCCGATCAGATACGCTGTAAAGGAGCTCAAGACTTTAAGTTACTCGTGGCTATCAAATAGATCGAACATTCCCTACATAGAATGGAGAAATTGGTCTTCTTTTAATTTTTAACTTCCCTGTATGGGTTGCTTTTTCTATTTTGTTTTCATCTTGTATATTTCTAACTCCTGCTAGACTTTACAGATTAATGAAAGTTTTTTGAATGTTTAAAAGAAATTTAAAAAAAGGACGTCTATAACGTACGGTCAAGGGCTTTGGTGACTTACGTGAACACGGTTGGAGGTTTGATGCAACAGCCATGGGTGATGAGTGTGGGTTTACACTATGAAAAACGAAATGAATGGTGTTTCCATAATGTCTTATTTATATATAAAAAAAATGATAATAAACAATTTTTTTTTAATCTTCCTAACTATGTGGTCATGACACTTGGTATAATCAAAGAATGTGATTAGAAAAATAAGAATTAGTGAATTACACTTGTCATGTTTTAAGATTATTAGGAAAATTACTCGTATTAGGTTATTTATTATGAGAATATATAATTTCTCTTTATTTATATATGTCAAATCTTTTTGCGTATAGCCTATAGTAGTTTGGTTTGTCAGTTTGTTGGATAATTTTTTGTTTTACTATGGGTTATATTGTTTCAATGGGCAAGGTTTTAACACCATAATAACGAACTTTCAAAATGGAAAAAAAAAAAAAGAAAAAACAAGGTTATTTATAATTAACAATAACACTGAAGGTTAAATAGATAACTCAATGAGAAAATGAAACAATATGTTTTTCACTTAGACTCGAAAAATGTTTTCTACTCGTGATTTGAATTGTAAAAATCAAAAATTTTTTACATATAAAGTAATATAGCATTATATAGTATAACTATATATGTAACATATTTAGAAACGAAATATAAGTATCGTAGTACATTTATCAAAATATTACATATTCGATTGTTTTTAAATCATAAATTTATAATTTATCTCCGAATTTACACTAAAAAGATTAAAAAAAATACATATATAATACAAAAAATGATGTAACCATATATATATATAATTTTTCTTGTGTCTTTAGTGTTATAATTGACACAATTTTTTTCAACTTTTTTACAAACTTTGCACATAAAAACCCGTGTAGCTAGAATCTAGATGTGTAATTGTTGTATTCTAGATTGTTTATATTGTACTTTAGATAATGCAGCTACGATGGTTGCGACGGCGGTCTGGTGCTGTCGCGACGGGTGGTGACAGCGGCAACTATTGGTTGGTGGTAGCGGTGTCGAGTAATGGTGGTAATTGATGTAAAGATAATTGGTTCAAAAGGCGTAGTGAAGTTATATCAGAAGACAAGGGACTGATAGTGTAAATTAACTCATTAAAGGTATGGGTAGTTTAAAAAAAAATCATTAGGGATAGGAAGTTTATTTCGCATCTTTATTTTTATTAACTTTTCATCGAAGATGTAAAATTTTTATATAGTATACTACTATAAATGTAAATATAAAAGTATAAATGGTTTGGTTTGATTTATTTGGTTTAAATTTCACATGCATCAAAAAGACCAAACTATTACTTCGGCTTTACAATAACTTTACATAAATAAAAACCATTAGTCTGTGTTTTTTATTTGTAGCGGGTTTTGGTTTGGGCTTAAAATTAATGATCATAAACTAAATTGGTAAAGAGATGAAATTTTCTTTGTTTATGTTATTAAAATTACGAATATTTTAACTCAAATATAAACGTGGGTATACGATATCGTGGGAAATTCATTGTTCAATGGTGAAGTATTGCACGTATCGTAAACAACGAACGAGATGTTGATCATGAACCGTTACAAGTAATCAGAATGAAAAATCGAAGACTTGTCATCTTTGAAATTCAAACTCAAAACTTTAAGGAAAACTGAAAGTGTCTTTGAGATATAAACGTTTTAACTCCGATTATCTATGTTTGTTTCGAAACTTCTCCGTAACAACCTTTATAGATTTCAGTTTTATCAAAAATCATATAATCAAAGCTCCACTTGAAATCCTCCAACAAAATTTAGACCAAAATATTTTATACAAAGCTCCAATAATCTTACAAAGTTACTAAACTTTTGACCCAGAAGCCTAGAAAAAATTTATACCGAAATAGTGACTTTTAATAATATCCACACTTCATCACGCAAGTAAGACGAAAATATGAAAAGAAACATGAAAGAACAAAAATAGTTAAAAAAAAAGTGGAGGGGTACGATGGGGACCGGAGTATCAAGCATCTTGGGGGTGGGGCCCCACTGAGATTAGTGTTATCCACGGGCGGGAGCACAAAATAAAAAAAATAAAAAAAGAAAGAAGGGAATAGGAAAGAAGCGACAACCTGGCCCCCGCACATTCCTCCTCATCTTTGACCTTTGACTCTTTTTGAACCGACCTTCTTCTCTTTTCTTACACTTCCACAGTTGCATCACCTTTTAACTCTTTCACACTTCATAAAGTTACAAACTATAATATTAATATTAAAGTAATGATCGATTCTCCTAAATTATGCTTAAAAATTCTCCTAATTAATAAGATTGTGATATGTGGAAAATCAAGGGGTGAGATTAGAAGAGATAATTAGTGGATTCCATATGTTAACAAGTGGATATATTTAGAGGATTTTTAGGAAGATTGGTTAAGAGAATTTATCATTTTCCTTAATATTAATGTTGGATATAACAGTAGCAATTTAAGATTCATTAAAACAACGTTTGAAATTGCATTTTAAACTAATTATCTGATTATTGTGTTTGTGTTTGTATAATACAAATAACCGGAAACAATCTTTGACTATAAAAATAACTATTTACGATAAATTATAGGAAAAACGTTAATTTGAAAAAGCAGGTATATACATGCTTTTTCAAGATGCGCGTAAAATCTAAATTCAAAACGTATTTCGAAACACCCCTTAAGTAATTTTTCTTTATAACTATTTAAGAAAAAGTTTAAATTGATACGAAAATCTTGATCTACGGTAATATGTAGTTTTTCTAACCAAACTAATTTTCTCTAAGGATCAATCTTAGACAATGTTACTTTTATTTACTTACTATGCGATAAGTTGTGAATGAATTCGGATATGTGACTTATTTATAGGCAAAGTTTATCTTTTTATGCGATAAGTTGTGAATGAATTCGGATATGTGACCTATTTATAGGCAAAGTTTATCTTTTTATGGCTCAATAAATCTATAAGTTTGATTTACTAAATTGCTAAAACTTTTAAATGTGTTAAATTACTATAATGTTCTTTAAATTAGCTACTCAGATCAAGTTAAACCAGGTATTTTAATAAAACTTTTATTAATATTTTATTGATTTGTGTGTATCTCGCATAGACCTAATAATGATTAATAGGTTAGTATTGCCATCTCTATGAGATTAACCATCTTCTCTTATATTCTGGAAAAAAAAAACATTTATGAAAATATTATAAACACATTAGAAGGATAAATCTTTAAATCTAGCAACTGACATGAAAAAAGATAAACCTTTAAATCTAGCAAGCGAACCTTAAAATCATTAAATCACATTAAAATCACACAAAACCTAAAAAAAAAAATTTAGAAATTTTAAAAAAATAAAAAACCCACGATGTAAAAGCTACTCGAATTAAAAGATTTATAGCCAATAATAACATATTGTTTTTCTTACTATTCATAATAACGAATCGAGTTTGTATATAAATAAAATCTATTATAATAAAGAATGAAGCCAAGATGAACAACAATTGTAAGAAAAAACTCATTGTTTTTTAAGCAATAAGCTTTTATGTAAAAAAATTAAGAGAAAAAAAGTTTAAGATTAAAAAAAAAGTTAGTGATATTTGTACCACTATTATTGATGTATTTACCGTATAATACAAATTTTATAACACGCTGCGGTAAAACAACTGTGTGGTAAATGTATCAATAGTTGTGGTACGAATATCACTTTCAAAAAAAAAAATGGTAACATAGAGAAATGAAATATTAAAAAAAAAAAAATTTAATTACAAAACATCTTATGATATCATGATCTTATAAAAGGAAATAAAAAATGAATGTTTGAATTAACATATTGGTTATTCTTTAAAATATAGCTTATGAAAACAATATTTTTTTTATTAATATAAGAGATAGAAATATCTATGTTCAATCTTCTCTATGCAAAAATATGAAACATAGAAACCAATAACTTATCTTTTTTTTTAGGTGTGGATTACTTGCAACGGAAAATTTAGCATACGTTGATTTAATCCGGTTCGCGTTAGAAATAACTTGTCCTTTTGAAATGATTAAAGTAAATCTATTAATTTTCTTGAAGAAATTATTATATTAAATGTTATGGATTTCTTATAAAGAGTGTTAATGATTTTTATTTTTTTTAACGACCAACAAATTTTCATTATAAATAGCATGTCCAACAAAATGTTATGACATGTAAACGTGTACATCCAACTAAATAATCTAAACGGCCTTTATCATTATATATAATACTATGAACATTAATATTACGAGTAATATATTTCCTGTTCGGCCATAATAACCAACCAATAGGGGTGTGAAGTAAGTCCAAATTCAAAAGAAGACCACAAACTCTGCTTTGTTTGGCCAACTGCAGTTTTAAAGTTGTGATTTGCACAATGACAACAAAATTTGGTTGTAAAGCACTTTCAACATACATTTTAACAAACTGCCTACATTGGAATTGCAATTGTAAGACACCCATACCCACTTAACTAATTAAAAACAAATTAAATGTCCCTTTCCAATAGATTTATACACAATTACATCGGATTCAAAGATTGAGGCAATCACTCCATCTAACTCAATATAGTAAATAATTATTATTGTATGCGGATGACATCATTCTTAGTTGTTTTGAGAAGCACCATAAGGCATAAATCATAAATTTCACACATTATTTTTGACCAATGCAAGTGGTTTTGAATGGTAGATGAGGTTCTTTGACTACATGTGCCAAAGCAGTGGTCAAAAATATCGACCATTCTAATGAAACTAAACTGACATATATTTAAACAGGAGATACAAGATGTATACATTCCCAATATATAATTCAAAATTTTATACTCTAGTTGCATACAAATATACAATGCCATCATGTGGCAATGGGTTATGAAATCATGTAGTGGTAATAAAAAAGTCACTAGATCAAACATATTATCAACCAATAATCAATAAATAAATTGATAATTGAGGAGACTTAAAACTTAAAAGTTTTAATTTTAAATCTTGAAATGAACAAAATACTTTCAAAATTTAAGACATGGTAATGTAATTGAGTCCAAGCTTACTCTTAATGCAAATAATCAAATTACCATTTCAAGGGGTATATTTGGCATGGAGTTTTTAAGAGCTTTTAGGTGTTTCAAGCATTTAGGTAAAAACTTCTAATCAATAAAAAGTCTTGTTTGGTTAAATGAGGTAGAAGCTTTTGTGTTAGATGAAAAAGCTCATTTATCTAACGCTATTAACACAAGCGTTTAAAAAAAGTTGTAAGCTTTTAGTTTTCAAATTACTTATATAACCTTATTATCCACCACGTAATAAGTTTCTTCCTCCCTTCTCTAATCCATACGGTGCCCAAACTACCGGCCATAAAAACCCACACGTTTATTCTCTTCCAGATTGTCATATGTCTTTGATTACTCGTCAAAAATCGTTTCGTCGGATCTTTAATCTCTAGCTTTAACGGTTGGTATGTACAATCTATTTTGTTTTACTCGTAATTTCTATCCAATCTTTTTTAAATGCTTTTACGTTTAATCGTTTTAAGTTTTATATAAAATCATTTATAATTAACCATGTTAATTAAATTGAATGCTGAAAATTATTGTTTTGTAGCATGGAATTATCAAATTACTTCAACCTGCCAAAGATTATGTTAAATTGAATGCTAAAGATTATGCTAAATTGAACTCTAAAGATCATCGTTAACATAGCTATGTTTTTTTCGGAACTGGATTGGTGCATGTGATGACCCTAATACGTTTTAACATAACTACGTTTTTTCTGACGACCCTAATAAATTTTAGCTACGTTTTTAGTTGCTAATTTGCTATCGATGATGAGGTATTGAATTGATTATGACCACCTTATGTCCTTAGACTATGAGGAGCAAGGCTTCCCTTTAGGGCTTTTCATAGGGGCATCTCACGACACGTGACAGTACAATCAACAAAGGGCTTTCCTTAGTTTTTGTGGGAGCAAGGCTTCCCTTTAGGCTTCTCATAGGGACCCACAATTTAATTATTTATATACTATTAATTAAATAAAATAATTATAAAAAAATGAGAAAAAGTAAAAGAAAGCGGAAGAGTGTTAGGTGGGGCTCACAAAAAATATAGTAGAAAGAGGCGTCCAAAAAGGGAAGCCTTCCCTCTTTTCTCTATCCAGAAAGCCCCTTGGGGTAATGTTCCAGGCTTTCCAGAGGTGAAAAGTAGAAAAAGAACGCCTTATTCCTAATAGTCTTATGTTATATGTGTGTATAACTGTATATATACATACCAATCTATCATCATCATTATGCTTAGTATTGTCTATTTTTGTCATTTACACATTTTGTTAAAAGCTACAACTACTCTTACAAACACCTAAATATATCTAATAGCTACAGTTTCCAGCTGATCAGTTACGACTACCAGCTTTCAGCTACCAGCCACCAGCTTTCAGCTACCAGTTAGTTTTGTCAAATATACCCAATGTGTAATTGTTTTAGTGTACTAGCTAGCTCTTTCATTTAATGACGAGTTACTTCATTAATTAGAGGAAGAGTCGATATTGAGGTCATAATCTGACTTTAGCATGTTAGTATTCAACAACGACACAGGTATCAAATTAATGAAGTTTGAGTTCGAATATGACCAATATTATCTCATAATTGAGCAAATTAATATAGTCTTAAACGACAAACCGAACTAGGCCCCTACATGACTATCCATTTTCAATTTAAAGGAGGTGAATTGTGCAGACCAAATTTGTCTAGCTTTTTACATAACTAAATCAAACTTATAATTCATATAATCTTTATAATTGATATGAGGAAGGAATCAATCAAAAGTATTCCCTTTGGTCTGAATCTTAAACAATATTCAGGTAGCATTGTAAAGACGCGTTTGGTTCACATATTTTGATGCAATTTGATGGAATTGAAATTGAATTTCATTCCGTGATATGTTTGGTTGTCAAAAGATGATGGAATTTCATTCCATTGGAATGTAACATTCCATCAAATGATAGAATCTCCATTCATTGGGGTTATTGAATGAAATTTGATTCCTTCATTCTCTTGAATTTTAAGAAAACAAAAAACATTCCATCAAATTTCATTCCTTTAGAATCTAATTCCGTTGACATATTTCATTCTTTTTAAAAACATTCTGTGAACCAAACGCGCCATAAAAGTTGTAATGGAGTAAATATTAGATATATATTTATAAAGTTTGAAAAATCTACTATTTTAAATTTATCTCACAATACATTCTTTACATGATGAACGGTTTGTTGTGGATCCAATTTTATTATTTATATATATGTTTTATTTTTTTCGTGATTGATAAACTTGATATGTCGGGTCTTAATTCGTAAAAATGTTTGATCACTTTCTTTCTATCTACCATCATTAAGTTTTCTTTGACAAGTAAAGTTTCTATTATCACTTACCCTGGCAACTTATCGGCGGTATAAATAATTACATGAATTGGAATTACAACAATTTACATGAATTTGGAATTACACCAATCCTCCCACGTGATACTTTTATTTTTTGATCTTGTACTAAACCATAGATACCCTAATGATTTTATGTCTTGAACGATCTTCAACACATTCTTTTTTCCATTATCGAACTTGATCTCGTTCCTCGCTTTCCAGATTCTCCAACAACTAATCGTAATAATCCCTTTGATAAATTGTTTTCTTCCTTGTTCCACGCCCGCTGCTTGTGAAAATCCATGAGGTCTTTGATGTTGAAGATATAAAAAGGTGGCAGCCTACACCACCTACTGATGGCGTGCCACACCCTTGCCGCCACTTCACATTCACAAAATAGATGGTCAACATCTTCATTTCTTTCCTCGCAAAAGACGCAAACCTGGTTCCCAACAGAGCAGTTTCGAGCTTGAAGAACAACCATGGTGGGAATCCGATTCAACGCAACTCTCCACATAAAAATATTGCACTTTTTGGGTACCCATTTGCATTCCTCAAAAATGGTTCTGTTCCCGGCATCCAGATTTTCCCATAAAAACTCTTTCACATTTCTCACCGTCATAACATTATCTTTTCCCCCCATCCATACCCATTTATCGGGTCTGGTCCTAATATTAGTCCCTATCAAGCAACCTAGTAAGATTATCAAATTCCCTCGACTCCTCCATGCTTGCTAAACCTCTCAACCATTGCCACTTACCATCGAATCTGCCATCCCTGTCGTTATATCTATCTACCACAAGAGCTTTCTTATCTTTATCAAGCTTAAACAATAAAGGGAACAATACCTTAAGTGGCTTAAGTGGCTCACTGCACACCCAATTATCGA
Source organism: Erigeron canadensis (assembly GCF_010389155.1). Lineage (NCBI taxonomy): Eukaryota > Viridiplantae > Streptophyta > Magnoliopsida > Asterales > Asteraceae > Erigeron > Erigeron canadensis. Next base: position 29,163,258 of record NC_057763.1, on the reverse strand, counting down.
GCCAGAATTTTATCTCCTTTCCATCTCCCACCTCCCCCTTAGCATACTGTTGAAGCCTACACCCTTGATTAACATCTAATTAACTTCATCACAATATCGGAAAAAATGATTCATTGCTTTTGGTGTTACCTAGCTAAAACTACAATCCTTGAATAGCATAACAATCAAAAAAGAAGGATAAAAACTGCAAAAACAAAATGTTTAAAAAACAAAAACACCCCAATAATCCAAAGTCATACAAATTAGGCAATAAACAAACCAAATAAAAAAGTGGAATCCCATATTGATGTAAATTGAAGATATCCTCTCCTCCACTCTTCCAGCATGTAAATGGGTCCCATTCACCTTTGACCAAACCCCACTCCATTCAACAACCATGGTTAACCCTCATGTTAATGGTGGTGTACTTTCACACGTGTGGTGAAATAAACAAAGTACCCCATGGTCAGATAACAGTATAACACCCCCCCACCCCCTTCTTCCTTTCCAAAACAACAAAAACAAAAAAAAAAATTGAAATAAAACAATTCTCTCTCTCTATTTCTGTATCTTTTGTCTCTGTTTCATTCATTCCCATTTCATATATATGCCAAAACCCATATCTATTTCCATCCATTCCCAAATTTACTGATTCAAAATTGGTAAAAATATAACCACCAAACATGCCTGGTAGCTTAGAACCATTAGATGTAAATAATGTTCAAATTCCATATCATTTCAGGTGTCCAATTTCTCTAGAATTAATGAGAGATCCAGTCATAGTCAACACTGGTCAAACCTACGACAGGTCGAGTATCGAGTCATGGGTGAGTACCGGAAACACGACTTGTCCAGTGACTCGTTTGCCACTAATGGATTTCACACTTATCCCGAATCACACGTTACGACGTCTGATTCAAGAATGGTGTGTGGCAAACAGGTCATACGGTGTGGAACGGATTCCAACACCTAAGCAACCAGCGGACCCTATTATGGTACGCTCGTTGCTTAACCAGGCTGGATCAGAGTCTAATACTAGACATGCCAGGCTGTCTGCACTACGCAGATTACGTGGACTAGCACGTGACTCGGATAAAAACCGATCAGTAATCTCCACGCATAACGCACGTGAGATACTGATCGGTATTTTGTTCTCCGAAACTACAAACACACACTCCGAGCTGAAGATAGAATCCTTAGCGATTTTATCTTCCTTTCCGTTATCGGAATCGGAGTGTGCGCTAATTTCGGCCGATTCTGATCGGTTTCAGCAACTTATTACTCTCCTCTCACATACGTCAATCGACGTTCGCGTAAATTCCGCTTCGTTGATCGAAAACGTGGTCGCTGGAACAAAATCTTCAGAAAAAAGAGCTGAAATGAGCGATTTTGACGGAATTTTCGACGGAATTGTTAATATTTTAAACTTTCCATTAACGTATCCACGCGCTATAAAGATAGGAATAAAAGCTTTATTTGCATTATGTTTAGTAAAGCAGCACCGTAATAAAGCGGTGGAGGCCGGAGCAGTGGTGGCGATAATTGACCGGTTGTCCGATTTCGAAAAATGCGACGCGGAACGCGCGTTAGCTACAGTGGAGCTACTATGCCGGATTCCGGAAGGATGTGCGGCGTTTGCGTCTCACGCGCTTACAGTGCCGTTGTTAGTTAAAATAATTTTGAAAATATCTGATAGAGCGACGGAGTATGCCGCTGGTGCCTTGTTGTCGTTGTGCACGGCGGCGGAACGGTTGCAACGGGAGGCGGTGGCGGCGGGGGTTTTGACGCAGCTGTTGCTGCTTGTGCAAAGCGAGTGTACTGCACGCGCGAAACGGAAAGCGCAAATGTTGTTGAAATTGCTCAGGGACTCGTGGCCGGAAAAATCAGTTAGGAGTTTGGACAATTTTGCGTGCAGCGACGTCGTTCCATTTTGATGATTTTTTGACTTTTTATTTTTGTTTTTATTTTCTTTTTGTTTTAGAAAGGAAAAAGGAAAGTAAAAAGGAAAAGAAAAGGTGTATTGAGGTTCTAGAAGGTGGTGGGGGTATATACAAATTGTATCTTTGGGTTATGTATGTAAGAAAATTTTGATGGAGGGATTGGTTTGTTTGCAATAGAAAACTTGAAGGTTACTTTTGCAATTTACCTAGTTTGTATTCTCATTTTTTTTATTATATATATTTTAATTACTTTTTAGAGGTAATTAATAAGTGAACTTTATTTTCATTTTACAATTTTATTTTATACTTATAGATATTGATGATGTGATGATATTTGTGTCAAGAATGATATTTTGTTTGTTGCATAATGCAAGGTATTGCATTTTTTCGTGAGGCCAAAAGATGGATTGCTCAAATTAATTTCAAGTATGTAGGAAAAATGAACAATCAAAAGTGAGAGTTATAGGTAACTCAAGTTGTTTTTATGGTTTCAAAAGAGTATTTTTGATGTGACAAATGTATATATATACAATAGTCAATTTGATGATTAATTTCACAAGAATAAGAATGTAATTCCGTAATAAATAATGTTGTATAAACAGTAACATATTGAGTGTTTCATTTTCGGGCCCATGCTCTCGTCTTTCACCATTAGAAGTGAATTAATGTGGAAGGAGAATCGTGGAATTTGGTTTATGGCGTAAGCATCTACTATCGCTTATGGAGGTTGTGAATATGATTCTTTTGTTAGCACAATATCAAATACTTTCACATTGGGGCACAAGGGTGATCATGTTTCTTGTTCTTAAGACATAAATATTTCTGAAATACATACAAAATCGGCATAACTGTTACATTGATGTCACCACTTTCAACCTTTTAACCGTGTATCTTTGCTAAAATAATAATTAGAATACATTATGTTGTCGTACATATTGCAAGGACGCAATTATAATATTATTATATTTTAAAGATTATAAAGATTAGCAAGGGATATGGACATATGGTTGGTAATAACATTTCTCAAATTCAAAATAGTATCCAAGCAGTCTCAATACTAACCTTTCAATTCTACTAAGAACTGAGTACTACTATGTAACGTGCCATTTTGTTCACTTTGTAATGTATTTAATAGTTATGTCTCATGAAATGATATAAATATTAATTGTTATTATTGCTAGAATACTTTAAAATATAAATAGTTATGTAAATTACTATATAGTAATAAAAACATTAAATAAAAATTAATAATAAAAAAAGTTGACATTTTCAAAAATTAAAACATTCATTATAAGCATTCTAAAAATAGTCCATATATATACACATTTATGGTGAATCTATAGTATCTTTGACCATATGATGATAAAAATTTTATAACATGTTAATTTTCGGGTTGGACACCAATATTCAGGTACAAATAAAAAAAGAGATATTAATGTAGTCATCCTTATAACAGTATGGGAGTATATGAAAAGTGAGGAATGACACAATCTCTAATGTTGTTCAACCAGGGATATTGAAACCGTGAAGGTAAATTGTTAAAAGTATAGAATTCGGTCAATGGAAGGCCCAATTTAGTGATGTAAGCCCATTATTATGTGGGCTGAAACTTGAGAGTTGAGGGCAAACCATGTAAACCAACAAATCAACAATAGATGTTATGAGTTATGACATGCTCAATGCAAGATACACATTACTAGTAGTCTAGTACAGTTACTTGTTTTAGGTTGTTGGCTTTTTGAATTTCAAACCGAAAAGTAGACCAGATTATACATGTCTCTAATAGTCCTTGTCTGATTTTTTTTTGTAGACTATATCTATCCATTAAAAAGCACATAATGTTTATCTTATGATTCTCGTGTTTCAGTCAAAAGAAAAAGGAATTTACCAACCGATAGGTGGATTTAATTAAGAATGAACCATTAATTGCTTTATAATCATTTGATTATTCATTCTATCTATAAACCCTTATAAAGAGTATTGAGTTTAAGAGATTAAGCACTTTTGTTTCTTCCGAAAATGCCCTTACAAAAAGATACTCCGTAAAACCTATCTGCCGTTCATCACATCTTCCTCCACCACCACCCACCAACCTTCAATCTCCACCGCTGCCTTCTATGTACACCACCGCCTTCCATCTCCACCACCTCCTTCCATCTTCACCGCCGCTATCAACATCATCACTGCCCTTCACCACCATCGCCCTGCATCTCCACCGCCACCGTCCGTCACCGCCGCCTTCCATCTCCACCATTGCCATAAATTGGCATCACCGCCGCCCTTCATCACCATCTCCCTCCATCTCCATCAGACTTTTTTGCAGATTTTTCATATTTGCAACTCGGTTCGTTCCTCCTCCATTATTATTTTTATTAATATTGTTTTTAATTGCGATGATTTGATGTCATGTACATATTTCTTGAATTTTTTAATTCTTTGTTCCTCCTCCATATTTGGTATCCATCTCCAACCCCCTCCTCTGCCATCACCAATCTCTCATAATCACATCTTTTACTGGTATTTTTCTCTCTTTTCGTTTTGAATTTGCCGGGTATATTTGATTTTTTTAAAAAGTATTCTCAGGATAGATATATTGATGGCAAAAAACATCTAATTTTTTTTCCACAATATATTCTATGATCAAATATAATCAGATCTGTGTGTTTATAGGATAGATATATGGCTTTTGCCTTTATATGTTTGCACACCCTAATGGCCTAATTGCTTTTCACATTTTCTCTATGGTCAAATGTGGTTTGTATGTTGAACTATTTAAAGCGGTTAATGATTCTCATACTTAATACACCTCTTTATTCTTAGTTTAGTGAAACTGTATTTGTTAAAGAGGATACCAACAGTATAAAGAAGATATGTGATTAATTATGTGGAGCAGTTGATGAAATACTCTAATGTCTATACTATATATGATACTACAATAATTTGTAGAGGTAACAAAATGGGCGGGTCGGGCAAGTTGTTGTAGACAATTATTTTGGTACTGATCATTATTTCTATGTCGGGTTTTGGAATGTCAGCAAAAATGCATTTGCAGGAATGGAGGTTGAAGGAACGGTACTGTTGTTGCATGTTGAAGGGTCTCTCTTACTTATCAAAAGAGTTAACGAACGGATAATGCAATATCTAATATCTGAATAAAGTTCTTCCCAAAATGGCACTTCTTTGACGTTTAAGGGTGTGTTTTGTTGAACCACCATACTTTCTGATGACTATGATACGACTCTTTTCTAACGGTCTTCACGTTACTTAAACTCCTGGTAATGCATGATTTGGTTACTTCTTGGTTTACTTCATTAGTCATCTCTAGAAATAGTTATATTATTTTATCTTTTTACAATATATGATTTTTATAAATATATATTTACTTTATGAGCTTTTAGGTGGGTGTTCCAGTTACATTTACGTTTATGAGTTTGGAAAAAGGAGAGTTGTATGATGAAGAATGTCAAAATTTATACAATATGATGTTGGTAGAATTGTTTGTGGGGTTAGGGGTGCTTCCGTGCAAGCAGGGTTCAGGCCATTTGGTGTCTGTATTTTTATTATCATATATTTTATTGGGCATGTATGTATGCATCCAACTTTTCTTACGTGTATGTCCCACTATCCCAGCCTTTGGGCTAGACTTATCATCGTTTTCGTGACTGACTATACCAGCAATGCTTACAGGTATGTCAATTTTCTGCTAGAGCTATTGGCGGGAAATTCTATCAATTAATGTATGAGTGAGTCAATTGGAACTGTGGTTGAAACGAGTGAAAGTGGTTGAAAAGGCATAAATGTAAATTGTTAGCACATAACTCCTTAATCCTTATTATCTGAAGATTAAGATTTATATTTGTAACAAATTTGCATTGGCTAGGATTGAAGGGAACAACATGTTTGTCTATAGAATGTACATTGTGTTGTGTCTTTTTGCTTTTTTATTGATTTGGGCTAATTGAGATTATCAGTTTTGATTATGCAGAGTTCTGAATTAGCTTCGAGTTAAGGTTATGGGCAAATGGAAAAGGATGACGGCTAGGGCTGCTTCCTTGCTGCCTTTCACAGAGGTTAGTATATGAGTCCATAATGAGTTTGTATCATATATAGCCCATTTTTTATTATGTGATTAGTGAATCATGTATCGTGGTTGATAAGTTAAGAGATCTCCTTATATAATAGATAAAGTATTTGTGAAATGGAAATGTCATCAAAATTGCTCCATTTTATAAATTGTATTTTGGTTCAGAAGTATAAAAGATTTTTGTGTAAAAAAGCTTTACAAACTTTATACAAAACTGTAAACAGTTGAGAAAAAAATAAATAAAAACTTGGATTATGAAAGTCTGAAACAACATTTTAAAACTAGATCCATACTTCCAATTGAATGAGTATGAATAAAGAATCCATGGATGAAGATAGACAAGTAAATTTCTAATTTCTAACTGTATACTTGGTGTATTATTATAAGAAATACCAAGTAAGTGGCGGGACTAAGTAAATGATATCTAAAACTATTTGTGGCAAAATCATGTATGGGTATGGTGGTCTGACTAAATGTACCTGATGTTCGATACAGGTAACTATATTCCTAAACACTTCAACTTTTGATATGTTTCAACAAGTTGATCCATATACTACGACCCAAAAAACGATACTTTCCAATTTAGACAACCTAAAGCAACCCCTTTCCATTTAAGGTATGCTGTAATTACTAGCTATATTGATATCAGTTGCGACATTGTTAAGCTACTGACTTTATGATCTAAATGTGTATCAATATATGTCAGATTCAAGATCTTGCAATATATTTGATACATCTGTGGAACTAATGGAAACACCTGTTGAAGAGCAACAAATGTTTCTAAGTGTTGCATGAGTTGGAGACATGATCTAATGTATTATTTTTCATTACATATCACCTCTTGAAACATTAATCCTTTGAATAAAGGACTCATGGAAGGTGATTGTAACCTGAAAGAAAAATTTCTCGATTATGTTTCAAGTCTGCTTTGAAATAACTCATTTGTCGAATTTCCAATAATATATATCTTATCCTTTTGGTTCTGGTATTATTATATTGTCATACCACATAATGTCAAGTATTACTATTTTCTCGAGGTGTAGTTTCTATCTTTACATAGCTACGTGATTGGTTCTCTATTCTTTTCGTTGTAGTCCAGGACTTTTGTAGCATCCGAAGGTGCTTCATGATCTACCTACTAACATATGATATTCTCAATAGTTTTTTTGAATAAGTATTTCAGAAACTTTGTTGTTTCTTAAGTTCTACAAATATTCTTCTCACTTTTGAGTGGCTGGTCGAGTAAGGATCAAACATTTTGTTTTAAGATACCTGTTTCTCAAATTACGTTGATGCTATTAGTTGTTTTTTTTCCCTTTTTATATCACAACCAACTCTCTTAAAACATTATAATAATTATTATGACCAAGTATTAACTTATGCAACAGGAACACAAATATCACAACTTATAATACTAATGTCATAAAAACACATGTAATTCTTTGCATGTTTGCTTTTTGTTTTAGTAATATTTTTGTCCTCTATTCCACTACACATAACCCATTAGTTTGTTCGTATAGTGAAGCAACAACCCAATACTGCCTCTGTTCACGACCACTATCTAAGAAATATCATTGTAACGTGCTAGTACCATACTAAAAGTTGTACATTATTGTCATCTCGACATCTCGCGCATTGTAAGTTATATCCGTTGCAGCGCGCGGGTACTAGGCTAGTAATATAATAATTAGTTAGTTTACATATCTTAAACTCTTCTTAAAGCTAGAGTAAGGTACTTGTAAAACATAAACAGTATTCCCATTTTTCATGAAATGCAAAATCATTGTTTTGACCTTTAAAGAGCAAACTTCCAATATAAATATTGGTCAAACGTATGATGAAGAAAGGACTAAATAGCTAACTTGACCAAGAAGATTGTCTAATCAATGATAGAATGTGAGGCAAAAGCAAAGCAACTAACAAGAAAGATATGTTTTTTTTTAGTATGGCACTATCCATGAATCCTGTCCTCGATCAACATAAGAGAACTTATTTCATACACCAAACTAAAACCCATGACTTCAGTGTGGACATTTTGGGCTTTCTACTACATCCTTGTATAAAGTACTATTTTCATTTGTTAATGATTATAATATAGCTGTTGTTTTCAGTCTTGCACAAAGTGTCAAACTTAGCCATTTGGATAATTGTAAATTTGTATCCACTACATAATGATTTTAATTGCAAATAATCATGTAAAATGAAAAACCAATGGTGTAGTTACTGATAACAGCTCAAACATGTATTTTTGTAGAAAATCTGGAGGGTATGCAAGTTTGTAGCAAAGTTCCTCAAACGTTTTCTCAAAAGTGTTTTCCGAAGAGAAACCGGGGAAAGAGATGGGTAGTTTTTAACCAATAACCTTCTTTTTTTTTCTAACGATACAATATATAAAATATTCGAGATAAAAAAAAAAGAGAGAGAGAAGGAGATACGGTTGGTAGAGGCATTTTCTAATAATACAGATGGGAAAGAGATGGGATGACATCGTTGTAAACTTGTAACTGGGAGAATGAAGTAGTGAGAAAGGGGCCGGTTTGTTGGAATTTCGCAAATAATTAACAGATAACTGGATATAAACAATCTTTAAAGGGCGTGATCGCTTTCAGATTGACTCAATTTGACGGTTCACCCAAACTATTCAATCGGATATAATAAAAAATTATTAATTTTCCGTGTCATTATGCTTGAGAGAAAAGAACCAGAAGAAAAAGAAGAGGCCCCTTGACCTCACTCCCAGAGGTGATGTCGGCCCCGGACCCCCGTACCTTAGGGGCATAATAAATTCAAATAGGTGTGCACTCCGCACCTCCAATCCTATATGATATATTATTATACATTTTCGATCAAACAAGTTAATCCAATTACACTAAAATATCCAACACAGTTTTGGTAATTGGATGGGGTAAGGCCTAAGTTTTAATACAGGCCGATTTGTAGGTTCCGGACTGGAATCCTAAGATAATTATGGTCTACACTGACTTATTTTGGATTGTGTGTCAAACTAAATGGGCGTTCTACAGATTGTCTATATAGTTTTGCTGATTGAGTTAGCATTGACAATATAAGCATGTATTAAATCATTGAACATCAGCCTGTAATCTTAAACTTCCTCCTGATTGATCATTGCATATATATCCTTTGGAGGCAAAGGTGATGGTCACCCTCGGTGTCAAGACACCAGACCAAAAAATAAAGGAAAAAAAAAATACAATAAGAGCCGGAGTAACCACTGAAGAGACTGCTTATTAGATCAACTTTGAAAAAGCAGAATAGGCCTATATGCATTTAGATTAAAAAAATATATGCAAGGATATGTCATTTGATAACAATGTATCCTAGACTGAAATATAAATAAAGAATTGAAGGCTTGAAGCAACTTGTGGTAACGATGCAGTAAATTGATTCTTCAACAAAAACAATAACAAACACACACCATCATTAGAACAAGCCTTAAATTTAATTGGAAATGTGTGCAGTATCGGTCTATCCATTTACTAGACCCGAATAGGCGTTTCCGTGCATCGTATCTTCTGGAGAGTTGCCATTGCACCCCCATCTTGAATTTCGAGAGCGACACAGTTATACGTAGTGTTTTTTTCTAAATTGACCCTGCTGCTATGATATCTGCTGCTGCTATTATCTGCTTTCAATATATGGGCACCGAAGAAAAGGGCGTTTCGTTCATTGTCTACGCGGTTCCAGGGATATACGGCTTCAAGGACTTGTTCACGATTCATCATCCTACATACACATTGTATGCGGCATCGTGTTTAATACTATATCTCGATCCAAAAAGATGTACCGCCAATGCTACATAAAAATACATACATGTAGTTAAGTACGTACTATATATTTTCAATTCCCTTTCAAACCATCTAACCAAAAAAAAAATCCTACTCTAATAATTATTCGATCTTAACTATTTTCTAAAAAAATCCTACTCTAAAAAAATCCTACTTTTATTTAATAAAATAATAGAGATCGAAACATGAAGAAGTAATGTGGTTATTTTAAAGGTTGAAGGGTTTATGTTATAATTTAACGCATTAGGAAATGGAAACGAAGATAATATAATGACGAATTCGAAATCAAATGGTTAAAATTCTATAGACATCAGGCGATCATGAAATTATTAACGCATTATTTTGGTATACATTGACACATTAATGGTAAAATGAATTTTAAAAAAATGTGAAATAAAGTTCAAAAGGTTGTATTTAAGGTGTATAAAACAATTATATCTTTCATATCAAAAGCATACTTCCTGAATTTTATTAAAATGTATAACTATTCTATATACCTTAACTAAAGCCATATGTCGACTTTATTTAACAATACCTAAAAGTTTATAAACAATTGAAGATACTGAAGTTATTAATGCATGATTTATTATTATTTTGGGTTTGATTTCCTTGTATTCTATTGTTTGACCTAGAATAGATAAGGATAAAATACGTTGTGTAGTAAAGACAAACGCTTAAAAAATTCGTTTGATGTCTAAATTATTATGATTGAGCGAAACCAAAACAAAAATCATTATAACCATGACAATCCAAAAAAACCAAACCAAATACGTGCCCCAAAGTAAGAAGCCAATTTTATGACTTTCGTATTTGAAAAAAACATATTAGTGGTTTAATTTTTGGATGCATATAAAACACCAAACCAACCATATTTTGTATTACATAATAAAGTTAGACATTAGCATTTAACATGCATATATGTATATCCCTGGTAAAAATACATCTGTAATTTGAGCATATAAAATTTGATATGGATTATGAAAGTAAACTTTGAGTATTTTAGCATTGATACGTGCATGAAGTCATAAATAGTTGAATATGTTGTATTTAATTTTAGATTAGCTGTTCATTGAATAATTATTTAGTTAGACTTTTGATATTATGCAAAAAAGGTTTATTATGCAAAATTCCGTTTGTTATGATATGGTTTTATAAAATATGAGCCTCCCACATATAAAACAAAAACAAAAACGAATTATAAACCAAAAACGAACCCAATAAACCGAAAAACCAAACATAAATGGTTTAATATTTTAAAAACCTGAATAATTGGTTTTGTTTTTTTATTTAACCAAAAATCACACCAAACCAATATGTGAGTTAAATATAATTACCTGTGTATATACGCGAGTCATTTATCTTTATAATTTTTTTTTTGAAACGTGAATTTCGTTTAAGAACTTCGTGTCGCGATTTGACAGCGGAAGGTCTAACATACGTTGTCCCTCGTAGTAGAAATGTCTATTTCAAATACCTGATGGGAGGAAAACCCCCTAATAATCTGCCCGAACACACGACGATCAATAGGGGTAAACCCTGCCCTCTCAGACTTGAACCTGGTTATACCTAAGCCAAGCCTTTATAGAAAGACTTCCTATATACTTCCCAAATCTTGAATCCAAGACCTCCTACTTGTAAGGCATGTGCTCAGATACTTGAGCTAACTAAGAAGTACTATATCTAGTAACTAATATATAATGCATTGCTGTTAAAAAAAAAAACAAGAAAGGTGTATGTGTGTGTTAAAGTGCCAACGTTCCTGAATTGATTCTTCAACAAAAACAATAACAAACACACGTACAAAATTATTTTATAATTATAATTAATTAACATATAGGATTTAATAAAAGAAGATAATCGATCAATGAAAGGGTTTACATCATCTTTGATATTATTGATTCTAATTAATTATCAGATTTTTTTTCCAAAGTCCGGGTGGCGACTAGGAGAGTACTCGTGAAGAGTTACCTCTACTATACCTCCATCTATAATATGGATATCGCCACACTCATAAATAATGTCGTTTTTTTCCTAAATTAACCCTGCTGTAATAACGTCTGATGATGACCACGCGGGACGACTTCAGCTTCCAAGAAAAGGGTGTCCATTTTATCGTGTACGTCCGCAGGATGCAGCCGTGACCGTATCAGAACGATTGGCTTAATTTCAAATCTAGGAAAACCCTGAAGCCAGTCCCCCCCTTCTTGATGTCCGCGGTTCCAGGGATACTTAGAGTTACGGCTTCAAGGACTTTTTCACGATTCTGCATCTTGCACAGTGTATGAGACATCTTGTCTAATAATAACATCAATTTTGCAGCATTTACCGCCAATTCTACATACATACAAAACATGCATGTTTATTAATTAGTGGAGTATTATATTTTCAATTCCCTTTCAATATATATATCTGAAAAAAACCATCATATCATCTAATTAAAAAACAATCTTTCTGGAAGATTCGGGAATCTATATGTTTTACTATCTTTGGTATAACCCAAAAATATGCAACGCTTAAAAAAATGTCTTTTTATAATATAGGGGGCTATATCGTCGAATAGTTGATACATTGGTTAAATAAGGCTGAGTGATGGATAGATGTATCATGTGATTGTGAGTTCTAACTCCTCAACTACTTGGTCATGTGAATTAGCATAAACGATGTTGGGTTTTTTTTTTCTTTTTCTTTTTGGGTTTTTCTAACTACAGCCCTTTAGGCTGTTTTTAACAATTAATTACTTCCTAAACATAATTTATAATTTAACATAAATGCAGATTTATTTAAATAACTAATGAGTCCGTTTCTTTTGGTACTTGTCAAAGTTAACATATATCATACGAAATATGCATCTGAACATATCACATGTCGTATGAATATATATATATATGGGGATATATATATATATATATAAACAATAAAAAACAAGCATGAAAAGTTATGAATGAATCATATACACAAACAAGTAAAGCTAACAATAACAGATGATCTACTAATAAACTAAGACAGTATTAAGATGTTCTTTAAATGACACGTGGTGTAAAATCTATATAGCTTCCGTATATCGTACGGGTATTAGCTAGGACTAGTGTATGTCAAAACAAAACATACTTTAATTGAAAAATATAAAAAAGAAGAGTTTTGAAGATACAATACACAAATATATGAATACAGAGATCATATAAAACAAACTGATGGAGAAAGTAAGTTTTATTTTGATAAATAAAAGGTATAGAAAAAGTTTTGAGTTTTAATAAAAATAATTAGGAACAAAATGTTGACGAAGAATTATCATGTAATTTTGAGGTTGTGTGTAAGAATGAAACAAAACGGACTCATCATTTATTAATTTGGGGGAGTTTTCATTAAAATAAAATTATGTTTAGGAAGTAATTAATTGTTAAAAACAGCCTGCTGTAGTTAGAAAATCCCTTTTTTTTTTTTGTTTTTGTTTTTATCGCAACTCATTTAGTTTGCATTTGTGAGAAGATTGAGTTGCATTTTCACATCTATTTGCAAATTGTTGTACTTATTGTCTTATGGATGGGTGTTAATTATAGTTGTAGTATAAAAAAATATATGTGTGTGGAAAATAATTTTTTTTCTTTCTTATAAACACCCACTTTAACTTATTTCTATGTGAATTTAATTTTTCAATCAAAGCATTATCTTTTTCAACACCGATCTTTATCTACCTAACAAAATCCCGATCTTTGGAACAAATTACCAGCAACGACAGAACCACAACCACAAACAACGTCACTATGGACAAATTGTTGCCAACCCCTAACCCTACAAGGCTACAAGTCGATTTTTAATTAAAAAAAATAAAGAGTAATAGTAGTGAAAACGTAATGCGCATGACAGTATTTTTGATAAGGTAAAAGGTTACAAATGGTTTAAAAAACAAGCTTTGAAAACATAAGATTATGATCAAAAATATACTTAAATAAGTTCCAAAATAGAAGTGTGCTATAGAGTGGCTTCGCACCTATTATCAGTTCCCAAATAAAATCACAAGACAAGATTTATCAAACCATCACAAGAAAAAATGTAAAAACTCATATGGCTAAGGGCCGTGACATTATAGCAGCAAATCAATTGGCATATCTAAGAGCAATTGAAAAAGAACCATTTAAACATCCAAAAACCAAACGGTAACTTTCCATAAATACTTTCAATTTTTCCATGAATATTTTTATGACCTTATCTTACACCTCTTGTTTTAGAGCAACAGAAAGAGGCTGCAAAAAGGACATGTAAACTTACAGAACGTCGGGGCACCCAATTAAGTTTAAATGTAAAACTTTTTTAGAAGATTTCTTTTTTACTGTCATTTTTTCTTTCAAGGGGCCAGCCCAGTCATCTTGCAAATGGGGCAAATGTTTTTCTGAGCTAGCCACTGTTTGATGCAATCTCTGTGGAAATCATGTCCACAATCCAAGCTTCCGATATCGTCCCCTGTGTCATACTCTTCCTACAATACAATAGCACGAGTAAGAACACACGGTAATACGATTTGTAGAGTAGAATATGAAAGAGAAACAAATGCGACTGAATCAACACGCTTTTATTCAAACATTGTGTATTATATTTAAAAGAGAAGAATGTTATTAGTTCCTCACCTGACATATGCAACATGGCTCCAAATGTTGGGTCGAAAACGCCATAAATGCTATATGCTTTTTCTGTTTCATCGACTTCAAAATGACTTCCTCACTTAGCCCGGTGTTCACATCTCCTATACGTTCTTCCAGTGCTAGAAGTTCCTGGAACGAAATTCGTATTTTATTCAAAACTTAAGTACAGAGTAAACAGAGGAAATTAAAGACGGGAAATTCTCACCTCATAAGACATATTATCAACATCTAGCCTCAAGTCTCGATGCCTGTCATGCAACTCAGCGACCCCATTGATAAACGGATCGAACAGCATATAATCCTGGCAGATATCACAAACTGTTTGTTAAGATCAGATCAGATAAGTCTGTACCATTGCTACTGGCAAAGGACTTCTTGTGTATCATCATTAGAGCCTCATGAACTCTGGCTGTAAATGAATATCCATTCAAATGAACCGCATTCATATCAATGTCGCAAAAGATCTGATACCCAACTTTTTTTAAAGCTAACAGGTCAAATAGGCAAAATTACATAACTTAGCTATAAGTGAAATAAACCTATGGCTAATGGGTTGAAAATAGTAGTCCATGACCACGTATTTATGGCCTTCCGAATTGTTGTATTGTTTAACTCAAAAACATTGGGACATTATTGTAGTAACAGTTTAATAATCATATATAAGAGCTTAATAACTTATTGAACCCAAAAGTGACCAAAAAATAAAATAAAATGTGAGGCAGTAGTGCAGGACGACCCAACTAGCCAACCCACCCAAACAGGCCATTTTGACCCTTGAAATTTCAACCCATGACCTGTTGCTCAATCTCCCGAGCCACCCATTCTGCCACCAGTATTTTCACAAGTAATCAAATATGCAGGTTGCATCTAATTAGAAAATGCATATACTACTAGAAACAATATTGTAAAGCCATATAAGAGTGTACAAGACTACAACAAACCTCAGCCCGTAAGTTTTCACCCCTCCGCATTGCATTTAACACTTGTCGGATCTGTAACATGGACAATAAATGAAGTGTTTCGAGAACTTGAGAAACTTTTGGTGAATTAGATATTAACAAGAAAAAAAACACAGTTATAGTAAATAAGAAATGCATACAAGTCATGGAGATGCATATGCATACAACAAAATTAAAAGCTTAAATCCAGAGATGCCTATGTCAAACAATACAACTTTCCAGCTAATGAGTACTGACTACACAAATAAAAGAGAGGAAACATAGGACAGATTCCATACGAAATAAGACATGCAAGCAGAAATGCATATATCATTTCTTTATAATGTGGAAGGTGAAAACTGAAGTGGCGGAATCAGCACATAGTTCACGTTAAACATATCCTATTTGACCATTATCTGGATTAGTTTAAAGCAGCTCTCCGAGAAAGTGCTTTTTTTGGTAAGGGAATGTTTATTATGATAACTAGCCGATTACTAAATAGAAGGCTACTATTCATTGTTAATGATTTAATGGGCACAATTGTAAATTTAACCTATATATATCCAAGAATATAAATCTCGCCATCTTCATGTGAATCAAGTTCCAAAATTCCAGATTGTATTTCAACTCTGGAAGCTATCACCTATCTACACCCTAAACAAGCTGTTCACTGTAAACGATATCTAAAACCTCAAACATAGATATTTAATTCAATCATAGAAAGCAATTTGCAAACCTTATAACTCTTGTTGTAATTCATTACATATATGAGATAGTCTTTGCAAGTTGCTAGTTTCATGCAATATACTATAATTGTCTGATATATTCAGGTTCCGTTATCTAGAATTGATACTAAAGAGTAACATCTACATACATACCCTGAATGGAAAAGTGATATTTTCAGTCGGTATGGAAATTACTCCCTCAATATTCATAGTTTTATGTAAAAAAAGATAACCCCCCCTCCCCGTTTTTTTTTTCCTCCTAAAAAACAGCTTGATGTATCTATTTGACCCCTCCCATCTATTACTATTCTATCAATCAATCTCCAAGAATATCAACATTACCCTATCATAAAACAAAAAACCCTTTTCTCATTTGTTCAATATTTTGTACGTGGTTTGTCCCTCCCGAAAAACAAAACCCTAACATGGAAACGGGGACAATAACTGGCTGTTGATTTGTTCCCCTCATCACCAACTGCCGCCGTCACTCCACCATCTGGACATCCGCCGCCACCACTCCCCATATGTTATGTTGCATAGTGTGGTTGCTCTTCTAGTTGATACTGAAAGGTGGCCATCGTTTCTTCACTTGGTTACAATACAACCTCGGCTTCCGTATTTAACAACATATTATGACTTAAAACCACTATCTTTATTAAAGGAAAGATCCCATGTTTCCAATTGGTGACATGTCATCTATATTAGCCATCTATTTCAGCGGTAATTGCATTTAAGCCCTCCAACTTTTCCAACTTACACCCTAGACTTAAAAGGAAAAGTTTCTTTTCAACCTTTCTCCTTTTCCATCTTAACAATAACTTACATGGACCTAACATATGACTACACAAACAACATAATAACTAAACCTCTACAAATACAACTAACAAAAAAGTAGTTATTGTTCTATACCCAGAAATGTTTAGCATGATATATGCATTAGAAATTAAAAAACCTTTGGGGCACCATTCAAAAACTGAAATATATTCTACATAATATTTTAAACCATAAATAATGTAAAAAAAAAAGGTAAGCGGGTGAGAACCCTCTGGTCCCATGTACTATATTGATACCCAGGGCGCACACCGTATAGAACCCATGCCCGGTGACTCATAGTAGCGGTACCACCGGGGTTTCACCCCATTGGAAACCATTAACAATGTACATATACACATAAAAGTGAAAATAAGAAAAAACAAAAGAAACTTCCATTTCAAATACACGTAAACATTAGAATTAGATTACAGCCAATTAATATTCAAGTCAACCATATTTAGTCCTACCCAACAAAAAGAAGTACACATAGTGATTACCTTCTGGTGCCCTTGTGTTATCATAGGTCCATAATCTAATCACTATACAAGTACGTATATGATAGCATAAGTGCATAAGTTCAAATGGATATACATACATAGAATTCCATAATCACTATACAAGTATACCTATTACATTTAACTATGCCTTCAACGTACTTTTACTTGCATGTCTTACCATGCTCATATGAGAGTAAGATTTTGCAGTCTAGCATATTGGATTCTTAATATACAGTTTGTTTTACAATGGGGTGCCTAACATATAAAACTGGACATTTCTGACTTTTCTTATAGCTTAATGTTAATCCAAGAACAAAGCTAGCAAAATTATGTGCAACGGGAGGAGGTGGGAGGGTGGAAGTGACCTAAGATGAAAGTACTCTACACAATGTTACTGACACAAATAAAAAAAGGCACACAGTAGTCAGCATCCTCTAAGAATAATACTTAAAACTGAGAATACGAAACACAAACCTCGGACACCAGCCTTTGTCTTCCCTCGATGTCAGCAGCTAAAGCACGCCAATCATCCCCAGGTATCTCCATTAGTAATGCAGACCTTGGAAAGGGTTGATAATGATGTCTCTGACTAGGAACCCTAGATGAAATATGACCGTCTTCTGAGGTAGAAGAAGAGCCTGCAGGAAACAGGGGAAAGGGGCCTCTCTGCCCTCCAGACTCCACCCCTGCAGATGGAAAAAGAGTCCAAGGCGGTAACTCGGTTGATCCTTGCTGACTTGGCATTGTGGAATTAAGCTGTGGGGTCCAGAGAGAATTAAATGGATGAAAACCACCTGAACCACTAACATTCCTTGAAATAGGTGGTGCACCACCACCTCCATTCGTGCTTACACTTCCGGTAGCTAAGCTCCAACGAGTTGGATCTTGCACCAAGTTCCTCTCGGATGATGGAACAAAATTATGATGCTGCACATGGTTTCTAATATTTGGTTCAGAACTTCTCTCTAGAGGAAGTCCTGGAGAACTTGACGAGTTACCACTTCTTGACCTGATATTACTACCCCACCAGAAATGATTCGTGTTTCTTGGCATACTGGGAATATGCATTAACGGGGGTTGCTGGTCTGATATATTACCTGAATCAGTTCCTCTGGATGTCTGGTCCAAAAACTCATTAAGTAACAGTTGTCTATTAGACGATCTCTGAGATGTGTCTATATTTGGATGCCTAGTAGAGTTTCTGGTTGATGTTATATTATTATAAGGAACCCAACCTCTATGGCCAAAATGTGTTTGAGAGTTTTCTGGAACTCCTGGAGCACTCGTGACAACTCCAATTTGTGTGTTTGGAGGCTCCTGGCAATTCACTGGCATAGGGTCGACTAGACTTGAAGATATATTTAGGCTTCTAGAAGATTCTGGAAAGCAGCTTGAGCTGCCACCAGTGAGAGACTGTGAAGATGTCCCTTCTAAGGCTTTTCTTTTAAGACCCCAACTACCCAAAGATGACCCAGACTCGCATTCAGAAGGGCCGATACCATGAGAGGAACCACTAGCCGCAGACTCGGTTCTGTCAGACTTGTAAAGTTCCATAAAATGGAACCCATTATCATCACCATCAGGGCCCTCATATCCAACATCTAAATTAACATTCATATGGATACTTGATGAGCCAGCAGCAACCTGGCCACCAGGAAAACTGTCATGTGTACTGATTGTTGATGATTTAGGTCGGTGCTCTTTTAATCTCGAATCATGGTCCGGTTTCAAACCATCATTAGAAACGCGATCCTGTAAACTTGCTCTAGAGCTTGATTCTCCAACATCCCAGCTGCTAAAACTTCTTAAATTATGATGATTATTTGTATTCACACTACTGATATTTAGCTCCCTGGAAAGATCGTTATTTAACAACCGTCTTTCCATTGGAGATAAAATGTTCCAATCATCAGACTCATCCATACTAGTACTATTCGAATTTGACCCCTGATTCAGATCAACAGGCTCAGGGAAAGGATCAAAAATGCTCCTTTGACCTGGCATTAGGTCCAAATTACAATAATGATCACAATGGTAAACACAAAACAGTACTTAGCAGTTCACACATTACGCCCCCCAGAACTCTTCACTTATATTGAATGCATAGATACCACAAACTCTTGATGTTATATAGTCATGTTCCTGAAAAAAATAAATATATCAAAGTTAGGGTCATATAAATACATTTATAATCAAATTAGGAACACTTAACTAAATAACAATCAAAATATATCAAATCCAAATATGGAAGTTATAAAAAGTACTCGAACATTTTAAACCTGATGTCAAACCGATAAAATCCTGCCAAGGCTTCATCTTTATGAACTAACAATAATTAACATAGCATTAGATAACATTCTTATACCACTTTTTCCATGTCATAGCTAGTCTATCGAGCTTAAATTTTCATTACGCATAACTTACATATTCAAAGTTAGGCCAAAATTGCGAGTACTTAAAAGATTCAAACATTAAGTTCTGTCATTTTAGTTCAGTACATGATTAAAAATTAAAGATTTAAACCGGATGGCTTTTGTCTAGCGGAATTATAAGTGACATATCAATTAATAGGTTACGGGCTCATATCTTCAATTCGAGTTAGAGACAAATGTGTAAACAAGTGTGTAGGATATCGATATCGACATTTGCCTTAAAAAAATCAAAGCTTTATGAAAAGATAATAGCTAACAAACATTGCATAGTCCAAAAACATAATGATAAATAAATACTAGAAAAAATCATTAATTTGCATCTTGCAAAGTTGAAAGCTTTCAAATTTGATCAACTAAACTTGACCCACTATCCGAAAAGTCACCTAACAATAGTTTCAAAGCTCAAAAATATATCATAATCACTCATTCTAAATAAAAGGCTTAATCTTTAAAATGTATATAAAAAAAATTGCAGCAAAATTTGATATTTTTTATTGAAATTTCCATTTACAAGTAGGGATTCTGACACAAAAAAAAAAAGAAGCAACTTTTTAGCATTCTATAATATATAATCATAAAGGAAGCAACTTTGTGAATATAAGTGAAACCCCAGTTATTATCTACTTTCAAAAATGAATAAAAATGATAATAAAAAAATAAATTGATGGAATAATTTTGTTGCTGTTACAGATAAAGAAAAAAGATCTGAAATTTATGATTAACTTGAAAAAATAAACAAAAGGAGTGAAGATAGAAATTATTTACCGGTTGATATAAATTTCAGGGTGGATTGAAATTTGTGGAGATGTTTTAGTCGGTGGGATGATGAAGAAGAAGATAACGAAAGAATGGATTGATGAAGGAATCTGAAGTCATTGTGAAGAAATGGGGGGAGAGAGAGCAGGTGTTGTTAGATTTTCGTTTTCATTTCATTGGGAAAAAAGATTCGTGTTTTGGTGGGTTTATGGTGAGATATATGGAATCGGAATATGCTTATGATACCAACTAGTGCAATGCTGAGGTGGCGGTGGTAGGATGATGGTGACGATTTGATGGAGTGATTTTAAAATATAAGGGGGGTGGGAGTCGACGTGGGGTGAGGCGCGGTGAACCCCGGCCCCGCGTGGGAACACCGCTGCCGGTGGGTCGGGGTGGGGAAAGGTTGGCCGAAAACGGGCAAGGTTCGCCGAAAACGGGCAAGGTTCACCGAGGAGAGAGAAAGGGTAATGGGGCCCGCTCGCAGGAAAGGAACCAATGGTGGCTGGACACGTGGCGAGGGGAGCGGGGGAAGCTAGCCGTTGCCTTTTTTTTCTCTTTTCTTTTACCTCTTTCTCTATATATATACGCTCTTTTCTTCCCAAAACAATACACAAGTACTCTCATTTTCACTACATTTTTATAAAATTCAAACACCCCAACCTTTTCATCACTAATTTTTTACACCCAACACCAAAAAATATGGCTTCCGGTATTTTGGATAATTCGAGCGACTCTCCCGACGAGTCAAACGATAGCTCTATGGAATTCTTTGTTAACGCGTTACACTTTCTTGAAGATACGGCAACTTCTAGTGCTCCTCAAACTCGACGGTATACGGACCGGCGTCGGGAAATTGGTCTTGATACTCTTTTGAACGATTGGTTCGTTCAACAACCAAAATACGAAGACGATTACTTTCCAAAGAAGTTTCGAATGGACAAGACCATGTTTTTAGATATCGTGCGCGACATTGAAGCAAACTTCCCGTATTTCCAAGAACGTTACGATGCAAGAGGAAGAAAAAGTTTTACGGCGATACAGAAATGCACATCCGCCGTTAGGCAACTCGCGACGGGTAACGCACCAGACGAGTATGACGAGTACTTGTGCATGGCAGCCAGAATCGCACGAGAGACCCTTGATTATTTTTGTGACACCATCATTCGGTTGTATAGCCGAGAGTACCTACGCAGGCCTATGTCACACGACGTTGCACGCATCTTCGAGGCCCACGAGCTTCGACATCATATGCCTGGGATGCTTGGTAGCATCCATTGCACACATGTCGAGTGGTCGGCATGTCCTAGACGTTTGAGAGGGCAATACACGAGGGGTAACCACAACGGTCCAACTATTATGCTTGAAATCACCGCGTCACAAGATTTGTGGATTTGTCATGCTTTTTTCGGTGTCCCGGGGTCGAACAACGACATCAACGTGTTGAACCAATCCGATTTGTATGTCACAGCGCGTAACGGAACGGCTCCGGATTCTTCATTCCACGTGAATGGCCGAGATTATAAACGTGGCTACTATCTTAGTGATGGGATCTACAACAAGTGGTCAACACTTGTTAAAGCATACCCGTATCCAACCGACCCTAAGGAAAAAAGATTCAAGAAATTGCAAGAGGCGGCCAGAAAAGATGTCGAGCGAGCTTTTGGTGTCCTCAAAGGTAAATGGAAAATTCTTCAACGACCTCTTCGACCTCTAACGAAAGACAAAATTGGAAAGTATGTTCATACATGTATTATCTTACACAACATGATCATTAAGAGGGACAGGAGGGCAATCTCACCGATCCATATAATGGACCCGCCAGTGCAACCGGTGTTCGATGAAAGTGTGTATGCGGAGTTGATTGACGAAGAAGTTCACCATCGCCTTCGATATGATCTTACGGAGCACGTATGGGCTCAAGATTTGGCGTATCTCGATGATTAGTTTTTTTTTAGTATTATGTAATGTTTCTTTTATTTAAGTATTATTTAATGTTTATTGTTTTTAAGTATTATGTAATGTTTATTTTTTTTAAGTATTATGTAATGTTTCTTTGTTTTAATATAATAAAAGGGTATGTTTTTTAATTTTAATATAATTTGTGATTTTGTTAAGTAAAAATAAATGGAAATAAAAAAGATGATGTGGAAATTGGGGTTGGGGTGAGTGGCGCCACCATTTTGGGATGATTTGGGGTGAATTGGGGAAGTTTGAGGTGGAGAGTTTTTATTGGAAGATGGTGATGTGGATATTTGGGGAACTTTGGGGTTGGGGAAACCACTCCCACCCCCCTAAAAGCTTATAATTAGAAATATAAGGGTTTTTGTTAGGGGTGAGTAAAAACTGAATTGGAAAATCAAAAATCGATAAAACCGAACTGAAAAAACTGAAAACCGAACGAAATCCATTGGTTTGGTTTTCGTTTTTTTACAAACCGAACGGATCGATTCGGGTTTCAGTTTTATATGTCAGAAAACTAATCAAAAACCAAACCGAACCGAACCGAATCATATATTTTAATTTATTTTTATATTGATATCATATTACATTTGTATTTATTCTATTTATAATTTGTAAATATGCTAATATATTTAAACTTTTTGTCTTATTAGTGTACAAATCTATATAAATTGTATCTTTTAGATGAAAACGTTAATAAAATAAATTCAGTTTATAAAAGTTATCAATTTTAACACCTAAAAAATAAAAAATATATAATTAGTCAATAAAAAACATCTCATTTTTTAGTTTCTATATCTTTTTTTTTCTTAACAATTGAAAGTTAAATTTATAACATAATAAACAAAAAACGTAAAAGAAAATTATAAAAAAAAATTGAAACTGATCCAAACCGAACTGAAAAACCGACAAACTGAATCGAACAAAAATCGAATCCAATGGTTTTGATTTTCTAAAAACCAAAAATCGGTTCGGGTTTCAGTTTTAGGTAAAAACCGACCCATACTCACCCCAAGTTTTTATGGTATAAATTAGTTTATTAAGTCAATTTGAGTAATTTATAATATTTTTTGATTAAAAGGAGTTTATAAATTGGTCATTTTCAATATAACCTTTATGTAACTATTCAAAAATAAGAGGTGTTTAGAATTTTTATAAAAGAGTAAAGAAATAGAGATAGGCTGATTGTAAGGATGATGACATAATGGTTATCTTGTATAATAATTTAATTGGATGTTTATAATATAAGGATAAATGCACCGGAAAGTAAGTAATTATAATACGAAATGTCATAGTATGCGTGAACTACCAAATTTTCTATTATATATACAAATTTAATAAAAGTGTCCATGTTACGTAATATGGTATACGTGTCATCTTATATGAGTTGTCACGTGTAAAATTTTGATTAGTCAGCCATAGTTAGTTATACAATTTGAATATTTTACTAAATTCTTTCATACAATAGAGGTTTTAAAACTTTGTGCACACTATAATATTTCATTCTTAATTATTAACACACTGGTGCACTTAACCCTATAGTATATAAATAACTTTTAAATTTGATTATGAGATGTATTTAGTTATATGTAACAACCATGGAAATTGTCACGTTCAATACTACGTTGTCAGTTTACAAGCTCTTAATTGGTCGAGTACACCTAATAACCGAGATTTGAAAGCTCATTAAATATAATGAACGTCCGAATATTTCATTACAAAACATAACCATTTGTGTTTAATTATTTTTTGGGTTTGGATAGTATGAGTAAAAGTTTTAAACTGGGGACATGAATTATTTCATAATAAATTTTATATTTAAATTTGAATTTGAGTATATAAATCACCAATAAATTTAAGTCGGTTAAGTTTGAATTATACTAATCAATAGTGAAATATTCATTTGAAAACTAAAATTTTTGTGAAAACTAGAAAACTGCAAAAACACAATGTGATCTGAATTTAACACAATGTGTTTTAATTGTGTTTTTATAAAACACAATGTGTTTTATTGTTTAATCTAAAATACGTTGTGTTAAGTTTTAAATCATGATGCGTTTTTGATAGCGTTGTAAATCAAAAATTTGTTCAAACACACTGTGATATAAACTTAACACAATGTGTTTTCGAAAAATATATTAAAAACACATTTTGTTAAATTCAGAACACAGTGTATTTTTACTTTCACGAAAAATTTAGTTTTCAAACGATCAAAACCCATAATCAATATCAGCAAGGGTGGATAAGTTTAAAGGTCTTTTTATTTTATCTTAACTAAAACTTGGTAACACTTTTTTCATACCGCCGTAAGACAAGGTGTTTACATTTTAACTACACTCTTAAAGTATTACGACCTAAAAAACTTGTATAAAATTGATATCGAGTGTTTACTTATTACGAGTATTTTTTAATTTCGTTAAAGGTCAAATTTTTCATTAGAAAAAAAAGTAAAAAACCTTACCTTAGAAGTTATTTTGGACATGGTCACAACGTAAGCCAAAACACCCACGGTGTCAACCACTTATATTCAAAGATTCCATTCAACTCACCAATCATCATCCCCCAAATCTTTGCTCTGACACAAAATAAGACACACACAAAATCAAACAAATATGAACAAAAAGGCCCTGGCGGCCCTACTTTCATCCCTCATTTCAGACCTCTTAACCACCCTCTTAACCATCCCCCATACTTCCGGCAACCCATCATCTTTTCCGATCACCCCTTTTCTCATCAACTTCCTTTCGATCTCACAAACCATCACCACTCTTTCTCTTCTTTCCAACAAACGAAAACGGCCCGAACTTGAAGATGAGCCCGTTATTAGCCCGTCTAAAACCACCCGTTATGTCCAAGAAACCTTTACCGGAATACCTAGAAGCCCGGATTCTTTTAACCTTTGTTTTAAGATGAAATCGTCTACATTCGAGTGGCTTTCGGCCTTACTTGAGCCTTTGCTTGAGTGTCGTGACCCGGTCAACGAACCTTTAAAGTTGCCCGTAGAAGCCCGACTTGGTATCGGGCTTTTTAGACTCGCTACAGGTTCTGACTACGTCGAGGTTTCTAGACGTTTTAATGTTTCAGAACCTGTAGCGAGGTTTTGTGTTAATCAGTTGTGTAGGGTGTTATGCACAGATTTTAGGTTTTGGGTTGGGTTTCCTAGCCCAAATGAGTTGGGCCCGGTTAGTGAATCGTTTGAGAGACTAACCGGGTTGCTAAATTGTTGTGGGGTTATACATTGTACTAGATTTTTTGACTTAGAGGAACAAGAGCCCATAGCTGCTCAAGTTGTTGTAGATTCATCTTCAAAGATTCTAAACATTTTTGCTGGATACAATGGGAAAAGTAGTAGTCAACTTGTGCTTAAATCGTCGAGTTTATATAAAGATATTGAGTCAAATAACTTGCTAAATGACCAACCTATAGATTTAAAAGGTGTATCTATACCACAATACTTGGTTGGTGATCAAGGCTACCCTCTTCTTTCATGGTTAATGGTTCCATTTGTCCAACCCATGGTGAATTCGAATGAAGAGAATTTTAACAAAGTACATAATTCAATGATGGTTTCGGCTTTTAGGACAGTTGATAGTTTGAAGAATTGGGGTGTTTTGAGTAAACCAATTAAGGAAAAGATTAAGACGATGGTGGCTTATATTGGTGCTTGTTCGATTCTTCATAATGCATTGCTTATGAGGGAAGATTATTCTTCTTTATCCGAAGAACAGGATGAATATCTGCGATATAGTGACAGCCCGAAATATCATATGGAGACTAGTTTTTTGCATAGTTCAAATGAGCAAAAGGCATTTGAAATTAGAAGTACATTGGCTACAAGAGTAAGAAGACGTTAATGTGCAACATTCTTAATTGAAATAGGTAAAGGTATACAAGTAAATTTTGTTTCATTTTTTCAAATTCAAACAAGTTACTTGATCTGGTTTTCTGTTTTTTTTTTTTTTTTTGTCATGGTATTTGCTAATTGATATAGTGAGTTCGGTTGAGCCAATAAAACGATGAGTCTAAGACTCTAAGATATGTTTTTTATACATGTGAAATCTTGAATGAAGCATTAAGGCGACAATTTTGGATCATACATTCATGAATTAGTCGATGTTGACTAGTTTTCTTATATCTCAAACGACTCGAATAGGTTAAATATGAGAACATAGCAAAAAGAGGAATGTGCCAAACATGTTGAAAATCACTTTTAATGTAATACAACCTCCCATATCATTTTATTTAGGTATGTTAATCGTTTGAATTGGATCCACCTGGATCGTTTTGCCTCTGCACTTAGCTTCATTGACCATCTTTAGGTTCACTCAGTCAGACCATCCAAGTAGGTTAGCCCATACTTTAGCAGGACACCCTTGTCATAAACACGTTTTAGTTTGGGCTGAGCTGAGCTAAAAACCACCACTGGATGATATATGGATGTTGTAATTTTACATTAACGGCGTGGTGCCATAGCTATCTTGCATGCTTGTTACTTATAGCAGTTGTATAATTTCAAGTTTTGAACTATAAAGAGATCTTATAACAGTGCTGTAAGCGACTTGGCAGTTGAGTTAGATGGGATTTGAGTTCAACAGCAAACGTGTTTAAAGGATCCTGGTTCAGTCCAACTATTGATTTGCCATAGTTTCATGATTGAATTGGGATATTCAAGCCAGTATGATAAGGTTCCTCAAACCCCTATCTACGTGATTGACACAGTCAAGTTTTCCGTGAACAGATGGATTTAGTTCAAGCTAAATTATGCCTTTTAAAGGGTGTTCAAGGAAAAGGATAGTGCGATTTTCACAAGTGTTCAATAGATAACATATAATTAAGACTTCATCCATAATTATAAGCAAATACAGTTTACCAAACAAGATGAAAATAATCATAGAAATCAAAATAATTTTATGTTAAAATGCACTGATACAAACATTTGGAAGTTCTAACGATATTATAACTGGTAGTAACAAGTTAGCTTGGTGATAACTCTGACATAAATGTGCAGATCCAATGTTAGAATCCTCTTAGTGCAAACTATTTTTGTGATCGAGTTATGTCTGCGTTTATAGATGGAAATTTACATGGTTTATGTGGACGAGGGCCTTTACATAAACACTGTGAATTAGTGACTCACCAAAGATGCCATCATCTGAAAACACCGATAGCATAATGATGAATGACCATTCTAAAATGCAAGCCCCTAACGTTGGAAAATGACGAAATAAACGTTATTGTCAAGTTGTCAGCTACATATAATGTATAACCAGCAAACAACGTATTATACATTACTACAAATAATATTGCATTTGTTCACACTTTTAGGTAAGTGTGAACAAATTAAAAATTTTGTCACGCTTTTTAGTGTAAAAATATATTGAATTAAAAGTGTATGGAAATTTTTATATACTAAAAAGTGTATAGAAATAAAAGTTCACACTTTTAATTCAATATATTTCTACACACTAAAAAATGTGACAACACACTCACCTAAAAATGTGAACAAATGCAATATGATTTGTAGTGTATTTGTGAATAACAATATCCAATAACTTTGTGATTTATGTATCCGACATTACCAAGTTATGTGACATTTGATAAGTTACTAGTATTATTTTGCTAGACCAATTTCTCGATGGCCCACTAAACTTTGAGGCGTAAACAAAACTCGCACCAAAAAAAAGCCCACTTCTACCAACTTAAATCCACATACCCATCTCGAAAACCTAAAACCTATACATACAGATTAGATACACATATACATATATCTCTCTCCCTTCCCATCAAATTTCCCAAACTTAACCAACCATGGCGGCAGCACCACCACCAAAAAACGCCGTCCAATGCTTCGGAAAGAAAAAAACAGCCGTGGCCGTAACCCATTGCAAAGAAGGTCGGGGCCTAATCAAGATAAACGGAACACCCATCGAGCTAATCCAGCCCGAAATCCTCAGATACAAAGTATTCGAGCCCATTTTACTTTTGGGTCGACACAGGTTTGCTGGGGTTGACATGAGGATCAGAGTCAAAGGTGGTGGACATACTTCACAGATATATGCAATCAGACAAAGCATATCAAAAGCACTTATTGCTTATTATCAGAAATATGTTGATGAAGAACAAAAGAAAGAGATTAAGGATGTTTTGGTTAGATATGACAGGAATTTGTCTGTTGCTGATAAGAGGAGAATGGAGCCTAAAAAGTTTGGTGGTCGTGGTGCTCGTGTTAGGTTCCAGAAATCTTATCGTTAGATAGGCTTTATGTATAATAATGTCTTTTGGAGTATGTCTAGTTTCTATGAATTTTGTTTTTGATTTTGAATGAAGATTTTGTGACTTTTTGGCAGATATATTTCTGTCAGATTTTTGCCTAGCTATTTTAGTAGTATTATATACTCGTATTGTTTAGGATAATAGTGTTGGTCTTATATATGGGGAAGGGAATATGAGGCTGTTAGGCATCCAAGTTGGGTGAAAAACCCCTCACATGCTTTTTTTTTAAAAGGTAAAAATCATGGGGCCATGAATTTATTTAAAATATTAAAATATTAGTATGTAAGGGGTTTTTCACCCAAGTTGGGTGAGTTTTATACTCACTTTTCCCTTTATATATATATATATAGAAATGGAAAAGTGAGTATGGGGTTAGATGGGGAACCTCTCACATACAAATATTTTAATATTTGTTTGAATTTTAAATAAATACATGGCCCCCATGATTTTTATGATTATAAAAACTAAATGTGAGGGGTTCCCCATCTAAGCTTGGATGGGGGACAACCCCATACTCACTTCCCCCATATATATATTTGTCTCTAGGATGTTCGTTGTATGTTTTCGGTTTTCCGTGTTTCGTATTATGGGCTATGCTAATGCTAAATATACCTACATTGTTGTGTGTTTGTTTGATTGCAATGGATTATAGTGATCTAAGTTGTATGTAAGCTAGGTAGAGTACTTTGAGGTGTTTGTGTAAGCTTATGCTTAATCGTAAAGTGTCATTAGAATGGGGATTAAGTATATTTTAGAAAAGCCCATCTAATTATTTTCAGGGAATTTAATAGGTTAATTATAATGCAGATACACTATTAATCCCCTTAGCTTATCCAAATAGCCAATTTTATCGATTTAAGAAAATTGGCTTTAGGTGTAAAAGTGTGTTTGTGTTTGCTATGCTTTATGGTTATTTTACAGCAAAATAAGTGTGCCCATTTAAGTATTATCGGAGGTTCTTATAACTTTTGAGAATACACATGTATGATATATGTAATCACAAACACCCCTGAATTCACAATGTCTATGTACATTGCTTCAAGCAAACTTGTAGACGCTCTTCTATCCACGTGATTGGTTGACCTTGAGGGATTAAGGTTGCACGGTTTGTTGATTACACGGTTACACTTACACCATGTCAGGTGTGCTAGGCATAGAGTGCACATATGTACGTCTGCTATTCGTGTTTAGATCAACTGTACAGTGATCTAAATTACAGTTTAATACATATGCTTCTGGTGTAAGAGATATATTGATTTAAGTAGCAAACTGTTCATGATGGTGTCGGTGTAGTCAAAAGTATTACTTCTAGCAATCTTGTTGACAACCAACTAAAATGGCACTTGTCTGATCATTGAGGTAACATATCAGGGTTGTAGGGTTTAATTTGAAGACTTTGTGTTGTATCATTATATCTTGATGTTATATATATATATTATTGTAACTAATGTATCACGGGAATGTCAACAGTTTTTCCATTATGTGCATAAATGGTTGTTACTAGATCACTGGACAAGTTAGGTTTAGGTGATAAGATAACCATAGTCAACTTGCACTATCATATGTTCCTCTGATTATAAATATGGTTTTCTGTTTAGTTTTGGGCCATCATGCACTGCGATATGAAGTTCTTATGCGCGTTTGGTTTACAGAATGTTTTTGAAAGAATTGGAATTTATGAATGGAATTGGAATTTGAAGGAATTGAAATCTGAAAGTTTTAAAATCTGTCTTATGTTTAGTTGACGGAATTCATTGGAATTTATTTAATGGAATTGGAAAGTAATTTATAACAAATGACAAAATTACCCTCTATTTTTTTTTCATAAAAGATTTCCAGCTTATTTTTGTGGGATGAAAAATAAATTTTATGTTCACAAAAATATATTATATACTCTAGTTTTTTATCTCCTCACACTATCCCATTTACTACCTACTTCATTTCTTTTTTATTTCTTTTCTTTGACTTTCTCGTCCTCTGTAATCTGCATCCACCTTTCTTCCATTTTTTTTTTCAAAATGAATCTATCTCATATATATATAATATATATATATATATCAACTAAAATAGATCATGTATTTTCATTCAATAGATCATCTCAATACTATATACAAAAGCATCAGGTGTTGTTTGCCACGGTAAATGTGTCAGGTGGTTGTTGACGGTGGTGGTTGGTGGCGATGGTTGGTGGCGGTATAGTAGTGATGTATTGAGGAAGACGGTGTTGTTGTTTACCATGGTACATGGTCAGGTGGTTGTTGACGGTGCAACTGGGTTCGGTGGTTGGTGGCGGTGGTTGGTTGGTTGGTGGCGGTATAGCACTATAGTAGTGGACATGTTGAGGAAGACAAAGCTCAAGACATAGGTAAATATATTTTCATTATGTGGGGCTTTTTAGTAAAATTGTTTTAATTCCAATGGAATTGCAAACTTTCCATTGATATTGTGAAGGAATTGGGAATTCTTTGTTTTAAGGAATTTGATGGAAAGTTTTGAATTCCAATTCCATCATTTTCTCCAACCAAACAAGGGAAAGAGTGGAATTCAAATTCCAATTCCATTGAATTCTTAGAAATTCTATGAACCAAACACCCCCTTAGTGCCTTGCAAGGAACACCATAGAGTATAGACCTTTCCTGCCAATTCTATCTAATTATTTTATGTAGTATCTATTATCTTAAAGTTATTGATAACCTTGTGTGCACCAGTTGTGTCTCTAGGGGTTGTTGGGCCGGCTTTGTAGTGTTTCATAGATCATTGATTGTCGATTTTATTCTTGTGAGTGTTCCCTTTAAGAGGGTTTCAACCTTGGCAAGTTTAGTGTACTTATGTTCATCCATAAAAATCTGTCAAAATGATTGTCTTATGTTCAAGCTGTTTTTCAATTTTCATCCCCTTTTTGACAGTCTGAAATTTCCCCCTTTTCTTCCATGCATACATGGATGAGCAAAAGACCCGCTGACCCGGAACCGACCCGCCTGAAGCCCTAACAGGCCGGATCACGGGTCACGTTTTTAGTGCATTCACGGGTCACGGGTCGGGCGGGCAGGGTCAAGGCAAAAACCGAAAAATTGTGAAGGAAACCCGCGACCCGCCCGAACCCGAACCTTCACGGGCCGGATCACAGGTCACGTTTTCATGCTCACGGGTCGTGGGTCGGGCCGGGTTTCGACCCGTGCACATCCCTACATGCATACCTACATCTACTTATAAGTGGTCGGGCAAGCATGGGTGTAAGTTATTTGCACCAAGTCAAGTAGCCGAAAATTTGGCCCTACCCGTTGAATAATTACTGGGTTTGAGCTTGAATTACTTTGTTGTTCAAGTTCAAACTCATATATTTCATCATTGCCAAGCTTGAATAACTTTTTATGACTTTGTTATTTTATAGCTCCTTACATAGTTTTGTATTTTTGGTTCAAGATTGATACCTGTTCAGTTATATAAAACTATTTCAATTATGGTTGAGTTGCTCGTCCTTAAACTTGAGGCTTGTGCTATGGTCACAAACAATCTTATATAAAGTTAGACAACTCACATAATTCACTATAGGTAGGCTCGTTTGACTAGTCAAGTTCCATTGGCGTGTGCTTGCTCTTACATGAGCTCCCGAGGACGAAGTTTTATCCCGTCAAAGTAATTGGGTCTTTTCTTGGACAAATAAGTTACTACATTAATCTAATTAATGTAGCTTGTTCCATGTGCATACTCAGGGCCATATGGGAGAATGTATATACTTCAAAAAGATTGTTTCTTGGTCAAATTGAACCAGTCTTTTTTTTTTTTTGGTACACCAACTCTTAGATATGATATTCCGTAGGCGTATAGCTGGCTGCTTAGTTATGGAGTTATTAGTTAGAATGGTCAATGGTGCTATGTTCAGCTTTTGTTAAAAAAAACGGTCTTTGAATATTAGGTGTTCTAAAAATGGATAACTGTGACATCTTTTTTACGAGTATTGTTTACTCGTATGTATTTGATTAGCAAATAGGTATTGGTCTTGGTGGGCAATGTATAGTCTCATATGTCACTTTGAATATCTAATATAGTATTACAACGTTTTGGTAGTCAAAAACACACATCTGCCCATGTGGCCGGACAAGAACGTTCGATAACTCGATGAGCAGGATTGTTAAGCGAGTTGCAATGAGTTGAGTAGCAAAATTTGGGTCTGGATTGTTCAATAATTACTCGAGCTCGAATTACTTATATAGTACTGTTCGATCTCGAATTCAAATATTTCATCATTAATAAAAATATAGTGTCTATCAATAAAAACCACACCATAACAACAACCCAGTTTCGTTTAACAGGGTATGTAAAGGTTAGAAATATATATATATTTTCGGAATATTCCCATAGGTTATGAAAATATTGTAGCAATTATTAAATGTTGGAAGTCAATAAAATTTTAATAATCAAAAACTGGGTCAGTAAAAATAGTTTGCATTTTATTTATCAAAGTTAATTAAGTGTTTGTTCAAGTAATCTAGCACAATTCTAAGTTTTGAACAACTAATACAAACTAATTAAGTCGATAGCCAACAGTCAACCACCAACTAAATAGATTATTATACCAATAATAAGGAAAAGACTAGAATATATTAATTAAAAAAGCTAACTCTTTTGATACAAATTTGAATTGAAAACTAAGATAACGACTTTCATGAAAGATACTTAAAGTAGACTTTATAAGGAGATACAATTTCTAATATCATTATTATATCATCATATTTTAGTAACGTAAAACGTGTATACCACACCAGTCCAATATATATCGATAACGTATATACGTAACTAATTAACCCACGGTCTCTAAAACATGACTTTCGGTTCCGACGACGAACCATTAACACCAGCCGGTCGTTTGTTCACACAACCCTTAACCCACCAAATCATAAACTGCGCTCTCGGCCTATCTCGACCCATCGAATTCGATGAGGCTCGAGATGTGGTATATGATTCTCTTATGATCAAACACCCTAGGTTTTCCAGCCTTTTAGTCACGGACGATCAAGGCCATGAATATTGGCGAAAAACCGAACTTGATATCAATCGTCACATATTCCTCCACCCCGATCGCGTTTCTGATGATCACGTGGATGATGACGAGGCCGCAATAAATGAATTTCTAGCTGACCTTACGGTTTCTTGTCCTTTGAGTACGGATAAACCGTTATGGGAGATTCATTTATTATCTGCTCACAAGTGCGTGGTGCTGCGTTTACACCACGCACTTGGTGACGGTATTTCTTTGATGTCTTTGATGTTAACTTTGTGTAAAAAACTCGATGATCCTAGTCAAACGCCTACCATTCAACCCTTGGTTTCATCAAGAAAAAAAAGTGTGGAGTTAGGAACGTTTGAAAAAGTTTTGACATGGTTGAAAATGGTATGGTTTACTTTGATTTATATGTTTGAGTTTTTAATGCGATCGTTATGGGTGAAAGACGAAAAGACGGGGATTCGTGGTGGAGAAGGGGTAGAAATGTGGCCGAGAAAACTTGCAACCGCGAAGTTTAGTATTGACGACATGAAAACGGTGAAGAATGCGGTCACTAATGCGGTAAGTTTTAAAATTTCTTTTACATCACTCTATATGTATAGACTACAAATGAAGAACGTATATTTTGCATAATTAAAGTTCGTAAATTTCAATTAAATCAATACATGAAACAAGTGGTGTGTCGGAGAGACGGACTTGCTGACCATAGCTATGGGCCGTCTAACATATGAAAATATAATTATACTATATATAAAAAAATTATGACTTTTGACAAATTCTGTAAATGGTAAACGATTAAATAGGATACATATGAAAATACTAAACATTATAAATTTTAAGAAATAATATATCATAGATTCTGTTAGATATTTCGTTAGGATTAAAAGCATGCAAGGTGTATAGTGTGAGTTCGATGAATTGACGTATTGTATTGTATGTGGTTGAATTGGTTGCAAATCGTCCTTATCGGTTGGCCAACTAAATATCCACCAAAACACGGCAATATATATTATAGATGTAGGTCCATTATTATTTGCATAAAATCTCGATGAATATTGAGAGTTCTAGAGAATTAATTAAGGTCCACTAATCGTGCCGTTATAAAATCCTTTTTCCATTACTCTTTTTATCGGTTGAACCGACTATAACGAAGCCTAATTAACCGTTATAATAAGTAGAAAGTAAATTATTATCCTAAGATTATCCTGAACCAAAGAGATAAAAAAATCTCATTAAAAAAAAAAAACCTTTTTCATCCATAGTTTTTCCCACAGGTCTTGGTCCGACTACTAAGGAGTGACAAGCCTGTGGGTTTTTTCCCTGAATCATTTGTAACGGCTTATGGTCTACATCTCATAGTCTACACAATTATACGGTTAGGTGTTCTCTGATGTCGAATACCGATTAACTGTTAAAAAAAATCCAAAACAAAAGAAATGAAAAGGAATAAGGAAAAGAAATTAGGAGAGCAATTGTAGATCAAATAAGAGAGAAGAAAAATCAAACCAATGGTGATGTTAATTTGTACGTGGTTTCTTCTTGTCTACCGAATAATGAAAGGGGATAAAGAGCTCCATATGTTTTTTATTTTGTAGTAATTACTACCCGTAATTAAATTTACTAAAGGCTAAAAAAAGTGAGTTTTTTTTCTAAAATAGTGTATTGACTAAAATTATTTACCAAATTAGTATAGTTTTAAAAATATTTACCATTTTAGTAGAAAACTTTATTTTTAAAATTATAAAGATTGTAAGCTATTTGTAGACCAGGAAACAAACTCATAAACACTAATCACTCACCAGTTCTCAAAGCCATAATATTTCATTTTTTAAGATCTAGTAAAATTTTATATAGAAAGATCATTTACCCATCTCTTATATAAATCTATATACTTATTCATGTATCAATACATCTATTTTTAAAATAAAACAAGCCAATGAAGAGGAAGTAAATTCAAATTGTAAATGTCACTAGACTTTCAATAACAAAATTTAGTGCATGATAGACCTCTCATCAACCAAATGAATACAAATATGGTTTTAAGATGGCGTGGAATTCAGCTTAATTTACAAACGAGATACACAATCAGGGGACCAAATTCACAATTTAACAATGACATCCGACGAGCGCTACAATCAGATGATTCTGCCGTCGATGATTATTATTTATTAAATAACAAACTCTGAAACCAACCAAGTTGGCGGCAAGTTCGCACAAGCTAAAAATGAATGAGTGTTTGATTACCTGGGCAAATAATGTATCATTATTAATTTATTATATGTGTATATTTAATGATTTTATTTTAGGTTATGTGAATTGGAGGTAATTAGTGTTAGAGTCTAGAGGTTTATCGGTCTACCCATTGCTTTTGATTTTTCTTTTCAATTTTTAAATTTAACAAATATAATGTTAATAAGGTTTTATACTAAAATGGTAAATAATTTTGAAACTATACTAGTTTGGTAAATAATTTTAGTCACTACACTATTTTAAAAAAAAACTCAAAAAAAGTTGCCTTTTGATATTATTGCATTTTAACTAAAGTGCATTTATTACTGAGTATATTTCTAAATTTTTTATTTTGATCTTCAGATTATTTTCATTTATACATAATTTTACTTTTAATATATTTTTTTTTCTATTTAACTGATTATCCAGGCAAAAATATTAAAACCTTTGTTATATTGTTGATATATGAACTGAAGCCCAATAATATATCTTGCTGAATGCAGACAATAAATGATGTTCTTTTTGGAGTAATATCAAGTGGGCTATCAAAATATTTGGACAGTCGATCACCAAACTGTAAGTCTTTTTTTTTCTTTTTTTTTGTCTATTTAATTTCATCATCATTATATTAGATAATACTAAATCAACATTGAAATTATAAAGTTCACATTCTTTATGTTCGTTGTGTTTGTTACACTATTGTCTTTCCCAGCTCTTCAAGAGGGACTCCAAATAACCGGTGTCGCGTTGGTTAATCTAAGACAATCACCGGGACTTCAGGTTACATATCGATCTCAACCGTAAAGTCGTCAAAAATCATCACATATAGTCTTAGCTAATAGTATATATAATTTGTACTTTTATCAGGATATAAAAGAGTTGATGAAGAAAAATGCAGGGTCGGGATGGGGAAATAAATTTGGTGTTATGCTCCTACCAGTTTACTACCATAAGAAATGCTCCGATCCTCTTCAATATTTGAAAAGAGCCAAAATGATGATTGATCAAAAGAAGTTGTCCATGGAGGCCTTTCTTTCGTACCAAATTGGATACTTCGCTATGAAATACATTGGAGCAAAGGTAAAATATTATATATGGCCAATACCTTCCTCAAAATTGAAATTTTACCATGTATTTTTAAAAAAAATAATCTATATACTTTTAAATTTTGCATTCTTTTTTATCAGCTTTTGATAAAAAAAAATATACTATTTTGCCTCATCTTAAATTTTTTTTTTTTAATATCGTCTCTGTCTTCACATTGATTTAATTTTATTTAAGTATATACTGGCCATAGCCTAATGGTATGTAAGTTGTCCATCAAGTATAAGGTTATGGTTTTAAATCTCGTAAGAAACAAATGTGTAAAATATAATGTAGTGGTGTATATATATATGATGGATCAATATATAATCTTGTCTTTGTAGTTTGCAAGTTTGCTCAATTACAAGGTGATTTGCAACACGTCTTTCACGATTTCAAATATTGTGGGCCCGAGAGAGGAGTTCACTATTGCTGGCATACCGGTTACTTATATTAGGACGACATCATCAAGCTTATCACATGTACGTACAAGTTAATTAGCGACTTGTACAATTCATTTGTATATATTTACATGTAATTATAATCGACTGTGTTGAATTTGGATGCAGGCGATCACAATGCATATGGTGAGTTATGCCGGAAAGGCCGATATGCAGATTCTAGTTGCCAAAGACCTCATTCCCGACCCTGAAAACTTGGCAAAATGCTTTGAGGATGCATTACTTGAAATGAAAGAAGCCGCGATACAAACATGAAAAAAAAAATTAAAAAAAAAAATCCATTAGAATTCTATAAGATGTTGTCTATAGTATGAATATATACAAATGCAGGTCGTATTCTTTGCCATGTTGGATTCATGTGGCGTGATCAATATCTCAATTGGGAAGAACACTTTAATGTAAGCTGTTGTAACTTTATTTGTGAGCAACATTTTTCAATGAAATCTAAAAATTAGATATATACATGCCGAGGGAAAAAAAGAAAGTAAAAATAGTAAATGTTGAAGTTGACTTGGTACTTAACATCTTAGGATATTTACAAGAGGTTTTAGTCTCTAACCTCATGAGATACAATAAGGGTATTAGGAGTGGTTTATATGATTTTATCAACCCTACCGAAATTAGCCAATCAAATTCTTCCATCTCATTCTTATAATTCAACCCTCCCAACCAACTCTCTAAACTTTATCCATTGACATTCATTAAAATTTCCAACCCTTCCAAATTAATATTTTTAATTTTTTAAATTAAAAGAAAGTATTTAAACAAAGAAATAAACCATTTTGACTAAATCAAAATCATATGTTACGGCCAAAACTACAACAAGCAAAAACCATACGATTAAACGATATCGTCCATTACATAAAAACCAAATAAAAAGTAATTAAACGTCCATTCCAAGAAATAAAAACCGAATGAATTAACCATCGAAAGGCCAATTGTACGTTTTGGCGATGTGGTGTTTCTTGTTGAGCACCCATTCCAATACGATCGGGTCTTTCTCATCATCATGCGGCTTCTTGTTGAGACATCATGTTCCAAGTGATGAAAAATGATGGTATGGTTGAGACATCGTTTGTTGAAGATTCGGGTGTTGTTGATTGTACGTCGGCTGTGGAGTTACAAAACCATGGCCATGACTCAAACCATCACGCCCACGCCCTCGAGTACCCTCTACAAAACCACGACCACGACTCAAACCATCATGCCCACGCCCTCGAGTAGCCTCTACAAAACCACGACCACGGCTCAAACCATCACGCCCACGCCCTCAATGATCCATTATGATAGTACAATAATGTTTGGATTTGGTAATGAAGAAGAAGAAAGTTAAAATAGATGTGAAAAGTTAAAATGGAGAAGAAGATATATATACATTTATATATGTATATATGGAACGGCTAGTTTTTTCAAATGTTGATGAATTTTTTTTTTTTATTTGGCTTCAACGGGCAAAAGCATTGAATGCAAACAACCGTATTTGATTTTATGGGAGCCGGCTTGTGATACCTTTGAGCAACCCTCTAGCCTAGCCCGATGTAAGTTGGAGTGGTGTAACCGCCGGTATAAGCCCAACCCGATGCAGCCCTCCCACCTACTCCGTATGCCCTAATTTTAAGAAAAAGGTATAGAAATGGCCAAAAAGATACCGCATTTAAGCCACATAAATCATAGAATTCTAGAAATGGCCAAATGGATATCCCATTTAGGCCACATAGATCTAAGCCATAAAAACTCATCCACTCATCTTTTCAGGTAATCTAAATATATAGAAAAAACTTCATTTTTTTTATTGCTTTATACACATTATCCTGGGATATAAAAATAGCAATAAGACACCAAATTCTATCTCGATAGACGATAATACAAAAGGAGACCATAGTAATCTCAAAGTACGTATTACATTTAGTGGACTGCGAATAAGTAATTTTCGAATTACGTATCTGCTAATTTACTCTAAGGGCGAACGGAGTGGGAGCGGGTTCTAGCACGGGTTGGCCCAACCCTTCGAAACACACCCCCGCCGGTCATGAGGGTTGGGAGCGGGCTGGAGGTGAGCGGATTTGAAGCCAGCCACGGGTTGGAGGTTTTGATGAAACTTATGACCGTTGAACGGTCAAAAAAAAGAGGGGCCCACGATTTTGAATGCAACGGATAGTAAAAAAAAAAGTATTTCCTATTTAAACCCTTATCTTCAAACAATCAACCACAAACAACTAAATATACATTTTACACACACTTCTCACACAAAACTTTCACCCTAAACACCTCACTTTTATCACAAAATGGATTCCTCTTCCGACTCGTCTTCATATTGTGTTCCCCCTTCTTTTTCCGGCTCGTCAAGCGGGAGCACTTTTTCAGTTTTTCCAAACAGTTTTAGACGCATACAAAGACACCGGAAGCTCTAACGACACCCGTAGGTACATCGACCGAAATCGGGTAGACGCGCATGATAGGCTAATGTGCGACTACTTTGTTGAAAACTCAAAATTCGACGAGCCATTTTTCCGTCATCATTTTTCGCATGAGCAAAAGGTTGTTTTTGAAGATTGTTAATGATATTGAAGCTAGGTTCGAGTACTTTCAAACACGATATGATGCTCGGGGAAAAAGAAGCTTCACGGCTCTACAAAAATGCACATCAGCGATCAAACAATTGTCCACGAGTGAACCTCCAGACGCGTGTGATGAGTATTTATGCATTGCGGAAAGAACATCACGTGAGAGCCTCGAGTATTTTTGTGATGCGGTCATTAAATTATACAAACCGGAGTTTGTACGTAAGCCGACATCTCACGAAGTTGCTCTCATCACACAAGCGCATGAACA
Source organism: Erigeron canadensis (assembly GCF_010389155.1). NCBI lineage: Eukaryota > Viridiplantae > Streptophyta > Magnoliopsida > Asterales > Asteraceae > Erigeron > Erigeron canadensis. The sequence continues at coordinate 29,122,806 of NC_057763.1, read as the reverse complement.
AAGACACCACATTCCAGGAATGCTTGGTAGTCTTGATTGTACACACATCGAGTGGGCTAAGTGTCCTAAATACGTAAAAGGGCAATACACGTGGGGTGATCATAAGGTGCCGACTATTATGATTGAGTGTGTTGCTTCTTACGACTTGTGGATTTGGCATTCGTTTTTTGGTCCTGCCGGATCAAACAACAATGTCAATGTAATGAATCAGTCGCCATTGTTCTATTCTGAGCGTAATGTATCCGCACTAGACAGTTCATTTAGCGTAAATGAACGAAATTACAAGCGTGGATATTACCTTACCGATGGAATATATCCTAAGTGGTCTACGTTTGTTAAGGCATATCCGCATCCAGTCGAAGAGGATGAAAAGAAGTTCAAAAGACTCCAAGAGGTGGCAAGAAATGATGTTGAGCGAGCTTTTGGTGTTCTCAAAGGGAAATGGAAGATTTTGGAGCGTCCCCTCCGGTTCACGAAAAAGGTGAAGATTGGGAAAATCGTCGCCACATGTAGTATATTGCACAACATGATAATAAAAGACAACGGGAGGGCAATATTACCGGTTCGTATTATGGATCCACCTGCCCCTATTGTTTATAACCGGAACGTGCTAAGGGAGTTACATGACGAAGAAGTCCATCATCGCCTCCGGTATGATCTGACAGCACACGTATCGGGTTTGGACTTAGCATACCTTGACAACCCACATGGGCAGCCACCACCGATCGAGGCATTGATTTAGGTGTCTTTATTTTTTAAAATTATCATTTATGTAGGTTTTGAATTATGTTTATGGTTATGTAATATTTAATTTTAGTTTATTTTAATAAAATGTTTTTATTTTTTATTATAAAATGTTCGATTTAATTAAATGAAAAAAAAATAAAAAAATTTAGGAGGGTTGAGAAAGTGATGAATACCTAAGAATTAAGTTGGGAGGATTGAAAATGAAAAATGAGTTGGAGAGATGTGATTGGTGAGATTTAGAAGGGTTGAACTTTTTGGCTACATGATTCCTTGTGCCCTAAGTAAGCAAGAGAAAAACCCTTCAATTGAAGTTGGTTCTATATGGTTCATCCAATTCCAATAGTATCTCGTGGTCCTATGTATCATGTTAAAGTTCACGTACAAAGTTGAAGCTATATCTTTTTTTTAATTATATTTGATGATACGATTCATGGATAATGGTCATTTACATTATAGCACGGTACTCATACAATGTGAAGGTGGTCAGACGGTGAAAATCTGGTGGTGGGGGCGATTGTTGGTGGTAGAGGCGACGTTGAGTGACGTAGATAATTGATGTAAAAAGTTAATTGAGATATTTTTTTTTAAAAAAAAGATTGATTGTTTAATCTAATCATTAAAAGTATTTTAGACCACTTCTCATGTAACTTTTAATATGAAGGCCATCTTTTTTATAATACAGTATAAAAGTATAAAAAAGACAACATATACAAATTTTATAAATATTATGATTTATATTTCTACAACTTATTAAAAGTAAGAATATACAGGTAAATGTTTTTTGTTAATGTTATCTCTTTATATAACTAAGAGAAGATAATTTTTTGATTAGTTGGCTATTATGAAATAATGTCATGTAGGATTTTTTCTTATGTGTCATATTTACATTATTTTCCTACTTTTAAGCATTCTGTTAAAAATCATTTTTTATCCTAATCATCATCAAATCATAATAAAAAAATTAAAAAGTTTTAAAAAAAAATTAAAACGGCTAGACCAGATTACATGTTGGCTACTAAGTCATATTTGTATGTTAATTGAATAAATCTAAATCTTTTTTATATTTATATCATCATTGGTATATTATATTTATATATTCTATTATATATTAGTATTAGTATAAGATCTCCCATCTTCCATATATTATATTATATTTATATATTATGATTATTATTATTATATTTACATAACGTATATCATATATTTATAAATTATAATTTTATTGATTGTATCGGTCATAATTTAATAGTTTTTTTACATTATGAACAATAATTTACTATTAGTTATTGTAGTTTATATTTATGTTATTGGTCAGTCCCGCACAACTTGCAAGTTTAATCTAGTGATAAATAAATCTGTAAAAAAAAAATCCATAGTTAAATTTTGTAATAAATTTAATCTGGAAAGATTTGAAAAGATAACTTTCGAATATTAAATTATAAATTTTTATAAAAATAACGTATAGTTGTCATCGATCATTTTAATAGTTTATTAAAAATAGACGCTTAACTTATTGTAAAATTGCAAATATGATATGAAGTTATGTTATTCGAAATAGCATTATTTTTGTTGATATGTTCACATTTTAGGATTTACATAACCGTAAGAACTTTAATTTTTTCCACAAAGGTTTCCGCTTTGTAGCAGTTCGAGTCATGAGTTATTATTATTTTTTTTTGAACGGCAAATTGTATTATTCATTACTTGAAACTAGTAAGGAGCTAGAGAAAGTACATATATGAAAATCAATGAAATCATAGAGCAAAAATTACAAACTAAAAGTGCTCCATGTGTTCCAGTCTAGTTGTTTGTACTGTGATCTCGCAGTTATCCAGAGGTAGCTCGTCTGCTTAATTTCTTCCATGATTTTTCTTGGTCTCACATTCTGGTTTGAGAAGACCTTTCCATTTCTCTTTTTCCATATGATCCAGCAAGACGTCAAGATTGTTAGGTTCAGTATCTTTCGTTTTGTGGTTGGGATCCTGGTAGAGACTAGAGAGTATGTTCTCATGGAAAAGGTCCTTCGTTTGAAATGCATAGATGGGGGCAGTTTGTACCAGGAGTTATAGTATACTACGAGTGAAATTGACTGTGTATTTGGTTTGACTGACATATGGCGGGTTAGAATGACCGGTAAAAGAAAATCGATTTTCCAAAAATAACTTGGCCTATAAATATCAAGCTCCCTCGCCGACTTTCTTCACTTATTTCAAAATTTTCCAATTCCTTATACCGCCACATTTTAACCCTTTATTTTTTCTTCTGCAAAATACACTCACACACCAACCTCCTATTATCGGTGTATGGATATCGCTCCGCCGCTGATTGCCGTACACGGCGGAGCCAAAACCACACCGGATTCTTCATCAGGTTCTTATGTTTCAATTATTCCTTTCACTTATCAATAATTCATCAAATAAAACATATACTAATAGAAATACTAACAATAATGCAGATAATGAAGACGGAGATATCTGCCGTATATGCCGCAATCCAGGTGACGCCGATAATCCGTTGCGGTATCCGTGTGCTTGTAGAGGAAGTATAAAGTTTGTTCATGAGGACTGTCTTCTTCAATGGCTCAATCTCCGCAACGCTCGTCACTGCGAGGTGTTAATATTTATATTTTTTTTATTATTCTTATTATTATTTATTTACATTTTACTATTTGATGTATCTGACCTTTTATTAGATGATGCTTTAATTTAAGCACGCAAAAAGGAATGAATTGAATTTTTGATTGATACAAAAGCTAGCTAGTTTTAAAGTTACCTTAGGGTTTTGTGTAAAGTTGAACTAGCATTATATATGTCCGATTTAATATCGGCTGAAAATTTTTAGGTAGTTTATCTATTTTTAAAAAATTATCAAATGTATATATACATATGTGTGTGTGTGTGTGTGTGTGTGTGTATGTGTAAAGTTTTCGTTGCATACCAGCGCTGACAGTGGACTGCGGTTGATATAAGAGAGTAGTGATGTGTCACTAAATGAGATAGAAAATAGGATGATGACACTTCCTTATTGATGCTGCGCAATCTTAAAATGAAATGTGGTTGGATTAATATAATAGTGTAGATATAGTTTGGTACATTGAAAACATCAGGTTGATCATGATGTGTGGACTGTAAACTGTTACACTTTGGGCAAATGATATTTTCATTTAACTGGATTGTTGCTTTTCAATATTAAGAAAAATTTAGATACGGCATCAATACGTTAAAGTTAGGAATATTGGTGCTTTTTAGAAGACATGGTGGTATAACATGAACTTATAAGAACTTTTTGCTGGATATGAATTTAAATGCAACGTGATTATGATAGGATCATAAGTGTCAGAAGCATGTTTTGTAAATAATAGCTATTGGGTGTGTGAGAATTCATATCGTATATTGTTTGTTGATTTTATCATTTTTATGTTTATGCAAACAACCTTTACCTAAGTGAATTTGATAAATGATGTATGATCATCAGTTAGAAGGACATTTGGCTTTGATAAGATTGAATGGTAGAATTTGTTAGATCCTATCATATGATCTAGACGACTGTTGAGCATTGACTGCTGGAGGACCGATTATTGCATCGAAAGCATTAGGTCCCATTGTTCTGAAACCCTGACCAAATTAGTACAGATCGGGCTGTTAAACAGAGCCCTAGTGTCTTGCAAGTGGCGGTACATCTCCGTCCATTGTATATGTATGCTTCTTTATTATTATTGTGCTGATCTTTCTTTCTTAAGTTTGGGTAAGGTTCTGGCTAGTAACTCTAAGTTGTAATGACTTTTATATATTAGGCCAAAACTGAACTTTATGTTTTGGGTACAACTTTCATATTTTCGTTGGCGTGGTGGTCATGTACTACAGGTTTGCAAACACCCCTTTTCGTTTTGTCGTGTGTATGCTGATAATGCCCCAGCAAGGCTTCCTTTTTGGGAAATTGTTATTGGAATGGCAATGAAATTCCATCAGATGGTGCAGCTCTTCATGCGTCTTAGTTCTGAGCTTTCTATGTGGTTTTTGATCTTACCATTTATTACTTTCTGGACATGGAGTTTCTCATTTGCAAGGAGCTTTGGTGAAGCCCAAACACTGTTCTTGAGTCACATCTCAACTACATCCATTATTACTGATTGTGCTCGTGGGTTCCTTCTTTCTATAAGCATCGAATTTATCACCATTGCTGTGAAGTGTTTAAGGTTACTAGAGCATAGAGGACTGGAAAGGGAAAGGGAGAATGAAGATGATGGAAATGGTGCTCATGATGGAAGGATACAACCTGCTCAAGTAAATCAAAACCTTATTGGTGAAGGGAATGGTGGAGATGTTGGGGCACAGGGTATTGGCAGGGTAGCTCAGATTGTCAGAAGGAATGCAGAGGATGCTCCTTTTGAGTTGTTAGCTGGCATGCAAGGGCATATCTTCCATTTGGTAGAAATTGCTTATAAGGTGAGTATACTTTACGATTTGGCTGCTATGCATTAATTTATTTGATGATATGTCATGCATGTATCAAGCGCTCAAATGTCTTTGCAATACTGAATGTGATTTCAGTCTGACTTGTTGAAATTGAAGTTTTGTTGCGTGCTCTATGAAACATATGAGTGTAGTTGGAACAGTTCTTGCTACAAATATTCTTTAACCATGCAGGTTCTTGCACGCGACATTATGTTTCTTGGCTTTGTAGCTTTTGTGCCTTTCCACCTAGGACGATTTATCCTCTACAATCTACCGTGGATTTTATCATCTGCCACCAGCTCAATGGTGCCACTTGTTGCACTGCATACTCAGCAAGCACTTTCCTTGGCCAATATTATATCAAGGAATGCATCGACTGCACTCACAAATATGACTTCTGAGAAAAGTCTTGAAGAAGTGACAAATGTTATTGCTACTAGACACGATGGGTCACCAAACAATGTTACAAGGCATGTTTTAGTTGACTTTCTTAAAGGGGGAATTGGTGGGGAAACCAGACTCTCGGATGCTACAACTCTTGCAGTTGGATACATGTTCATTTTCGCAGTAGTTATTATCTGCCTTGGGGTAGTTGCACTAGTTAGGTACTGCAGGGCGGAGCCTCTGGTCATTGGAAGGTTCTGTGGCATTGTTTCAGTTGTAGGGTCACTTTTCAGACTGTTATTACTTGCAATGATAATGCTTATGATAAAGTTTGTTTTCTTCACTCTAATGCTTGGATGGTGGATAGATGTGTGTACATTAAGGATGTTTGGCAAGTCAATTGCTCAAAGAGTTGAATTCTTTTCGGTATCTCCATTGGCAAGCTCATTGATTCACTGGGTTGTAGGAATTGCCTACTTATTACAACTAGTCATATTTGCCATGTTTCTTCGAAGGGTATATAATCTGCTAACCCATTAATTCTTTACATTTCATTTTCTATTTTCCAGTTTATAGCCTCTTACTTTGTGTTTCATATGTTTTCTGTAGGTTCTGCGTCATGGAGTTCTTTATTTCTTGCGAGATCCAGATGATCGTAATATGAATCCACTCACGAATGTTAATCTTACGGATAGATATGCTCTTAACATTCTTTTGTCAAATGCTTTTCACGTGAGCATAATCGTACTATTGGTATTTTTGCCAGTTAAACTTGCTATGTGGATAGCTCCTTCAATCTTCCCTCTGGATATATCGTAAGATTACTTTCATTGACCATTTCTAGTTGTATCCCATGTGGCTTATCTACTTACAGAGTTATACTATGCCATTGCAGAGTATCCGTCTCATTCACTGAGATTCCTAATTACATACTTTTCTTTCAAATTCTCATTCCATTTGCTGTTGAGCATTTTAAGATGCATGCAACAATCAAGTCACTTCTGCTCCATTGGTTTACTGCGGTCGGTTGGGCTCTTGGTTTAACAGATTACTTATTGGGCAGACATGAGGACAGTGGGCAAGTAATTGAGAATGATCTAGGAGGGCGGGATAGGATACATGATCAACTAGGGGGCGAAGATCGAGCTGTATTTGGAGATGTTCCCTCCGAATACTTGAACCAAGAAGGAGCCAATGCTAACTCTGCAGAAGAAGCTGATGGTGGTGGACACTCTGATTTAGAGTAAGCTGTGTTGTCACTGTTGCATCTTTATCAGATTATGCAGTCTGCTCTGAAATTAATAAAAACCTTATATGCGAGTATGGAGATAAGTGCAGCATTCTAGTGATAACTGGACCCCGTAGGAAACTCGATATTCCAAATGATACGATCCCCCCCCCCCCCCCCCCCCCCCCCGGGGAGGCAACCCCCACACGCACACCAAACTAATCATCTTCATGGACCTCATCACGTTCATCCAGATTTCCTTAAGCTACTATCCAAGAAGGATGGACATGAAAATTATAACATTGTACCTTAAAGGAATAAAAGGCAACAAAATGACTCTTGTTAGTCGTTCACGCATAGGTCCCATCCGCTCAGATTTCTATAAGAGATACAACAAGCTATGATTTAGGTCTAGGTTTAGTGTAAATCTTTTCAAGTGGAAATTATCATGGCACAAAACATATAGTTGCACCGACATTTCTTTGACAGCCACTAAATACAATGGAATGCAGATAACTTCCATAAATTGTGGTTTTTCTTCCATACGATGCTTGAATGAATCACGTATTTGTGTCTGTGTGTTATAACACATTTAGTGATACCATATCCTATGTTCTAGGAGATATGCGTTTGTTCGAGGTATAGTGCTTCTTTTAATGATGGCTTGGATGACATTGCTGATCGTCATTTCTGCTTCAATTGTGGTGCCCTTATCCATTGGACGAGTGTTGTTGAATGCTTCTGTTCGCTTCCTCCCCATCAGTCATGGCACAAACTGCAGGGGTAAGAATTTATTTTTAAGACCGTCACCTTCGTGTCACTGTGGTCCATACATATAGATGTTTAATTTTTTCAGTCGTTATTACTTATAACTCGTACCAATAAATGTAGCAGTAGCTCTGCCGTTCATAAAAAATGTACAGGTAGCAGCTTTTGACCATTAACGCATGAATGGATCAACTTGGGCTATGATCCATTTCTAACACTTTTTTGAAAAAAAATAAATTAAAAGTAGCTAAAAGGGAACGGGCAGAATGCATAAAACCTTCAAGTTCATTTGATTCATAATTTATAGATTATTCTGTTTATGCATTGTGATTGTTAAGTCTCTTATCTTCCAAGAAACCTTTAACGTCGTTTTTTAAGAAATAGGTCTTCTATTAAGATTGTTTCGGCATAGTTTTCCATAACGATCATGTTTATTGCTTTGAGAGACAAAACTAACATGCAATTGTCACCATTTATTCCAGACATGTATGCATTTGCTATTGGAAGTTATGTCATCTGGGCCGCCCTTGCTGGAATAAGGTACTGTGTAGATCTGATTAGAACAAGGAGAGCTACAGTGCTGCAAAATAAAATCTGGAAATGGTGTGCCATAGTTGTGAAGTGCTCCGTATTGTTGTTAATTTGGGTAAAGACCATATCTTCCGCTGCCACAAAGTTCTTTTCTGTATATTTGTTCACCATGACTAACACCATTGTTATACAGTATTTTTTTATCCCGGTGTTGATTGGACTGGTGTTTAAACTTTTGGTATCTCTACCAATGTTGGTATCTGTGGAAGAAAGCCTAGTGTTCGTGCTGTATTATGATTGGGCGATTGGACTTGGTGTTCTCAAGCTCTGGATTTGGCTGGTAAGTTTGCTTAACTTACTTTCTGCTCAAAGCATAAATGACGATAAATTTGATGCATTTGCCAATGCATGTATTTTAAAAATTTTATGAATCTATTGCTGTATCTGGAGGCAGCAAAGTGAGCAAGTTGGGTAATTGGTCAAATTTGCAACTTTTTAGTACATGTTAAAGATAGTGAACCCAAACAATTGTTCATTTTCCTACAGAGAAGTGTTGGTCTAATAGAATTCAAAGTTTGTAACAAATGATTTAGAAGGGTTTATACACATGCACACACAAAGAATTATGGGCAAAATTTACCTATTTGACCCGTAATAGATAAAATATCATTTGTATTCACCCGTTCATAAGTAAATGACCGAAATTGGTAAGTGGTAAGCCGGCGCCAAGTTTTCCCATTGAGTAAAGTCTTGGCGTAGTTGATATCTGCTCTTGGAGACTCACCATTGTTTCCCACTCAAATTATTTACCTACTATTTTGTTTGTTTTACAAAACAGGTCATGCTCGGTTATACGATACCTCTTATCAATAGAAGCTGGCAAGCAACGTTCAGATTTGTAATGGTAGTTGGCCTTTCAAGGCTGCCAGCTCGTATGGTGCTACGAGAGATCATGGCCCCCATCATGATGAAGCTTCTTACGGCTCTTTGTGTCCCTTATGTATTAACCCGTGGAGTATTTCCTCTATTTGGGTACAGTTTAGCAGCTAACTCTGCTGTTTATAGGTTTGCATGGCTGGGATGCCTTGGTCTGAGTTTATTGTGCTTTTGTGCCAAGAGGTCACATTTCTTGTTCACCAATCTCCACAACTCAATAAGAGATGACCGCTATTTGATTGGCCGGGGACTTCATAACTTTGGGGAAGCTTAAAATGATGAGCATCACAAGGTCGAGACTTTAAATGTGTTGCAAGCAAGAGGTATATGTTGACAACTTGACATAAGTTTTAGGTATAGACACCAAACTCTACTGGAGTTTCAGAATATGTGAATATGATTTTGTGCAGGTTGGTAGGATAGTAGAAAGATGCAAAACCTGATGATGTTTTGTTGCATCTTATTATATACTACAAAACAGAAAAACATGACATGATCTGATGATCGGCTCTTATAAACAATGCAGTGGGTTAGAAGTTAGAACCAGGACTCATGTTTTTCATAAATGTACTGGTAATTGATTGACTTGATATCATAATAGTTCATTTGTGGATATGTGTAATTTCAAGGAGCTTTGAAGCTTGTATTTTAAAACTCCTTGCACGCCTCGGTTCAGTATGGTGCTGAGGGGATAAAAAATAGACTAGTGGGGCACGCAGTCGTGGTATGTTGTGTTGACATAACTCTTAATATAGAATCAACTCCTTAGGTTGCCCCAATCAACTGGACAATCTCTGTTATGTATACTTTCTAAGACCAAAGAAAAAACTCTTGTTTTTCTAAATGGGATGTGTGATGAGTTAATTAAGTTTTTTTTATAATATATATTAAGATGAATATAGGAATACGTTTTTGTCTAAATCTGAAATTGAAAGTGTTTGAGATCCATAAAACATAAAAGACGGTATTGGGTATGGGTTTATTAAGGGTCCGTTCTTTTTTTACTTAATAAACTTAATAATTAAGAACTTAACGTATTCAGCCAAATTTCATGTTATTTTTTTGATTTAATAAACAAAAATAACCATCATTTACTTATTTTTTACTTAGTACAATAAGACATTATTTATACATTCAGCCACCTAATACATTCAGCACTAAAGAACGTGTACTAGATAATGAGGGTGACCAAGTTTGTTGTGAAGCAAATATTAGTTGAAACAAAATGACACGTCAATTAGACATTGTTATACGTTCTTTATTTTTATTTTTTTAAAAAATTATGTTTAATTGACATAATGACATCTATGCTTTTGTAATACAGGTTATAATAATACAAGCTATCTAGTTATCAATAAAAAAATATTAAATAACTTATGACTTTAGGAATAGACGTTCGGTTTTATAACACGCTAGAATATACGAATAACTGATTGCGTCAAAATTGAAATGTGGTAAGATCTAGCTTTCTACTAGCAAAGTAGCAAAATATATGAACATTCACACATTATTCAACATGTCATATCGCTATTTACATTTTATAAAATGGCATGCGGAAAACTTAGTATAAGAAGTTCTTTAGCAAGACATTATTCAACAAGGCATTAATTTTTTTGTATCTTTTATTCTATGTTAATGATAGAAGACTTAAAATCTACCATGTCTCTATATAATCTACTTAAAGTTTAACTGTGGAACTTTAATCCAAAATGTCTAACAAGGGGTTAAGATAAGAATTGTTAGTTGTATAGACAATGATTTTTTTTACTGACCATACAAATTTTGTACATTTTATGAGGTGTACATTCTACTTCTTCTTAAAAACAATACTTGTTCTTTTTTAAGGCAAACTTAAGCTATGTTGTCACCATCTCTTCATATATCCAATTTCAATTTTAAGGGTAATCATTTTGAAAAAAATCCCTAGATGTCAAATTTAGGTTCAACGGTATTACATTTAAAGTATAAAATCCCTAGAATTACCAATTCATGTGTTGATTGGGTTGGTGTTTTTTTTAATGTTATGGTGAATAACTTTATAAAAGATCCATTGTTAGACTTAAATCATATTATATGACTAGACATCCGAAAAGAATTTATTTAGAAATGATTTGCAAAAATTAATTTACGTATATAAAATTTGATTTCTTTTTAAGATTAACTTATAATTGTCACTGATCATTTCGAATAACTAATAAAAGAATAGACAATAATCTTGAAATCGAAATTCTTGCAAGAATGCCTTCTTTTTCAAGAAAGGAGCGGTGACATGTGTAAGCAAGAAGAAGCTGTTGGAGCAATTACCACTCTTTTTGCTGAGTTTTATCCGCTCTTGTGCTAGAAGAAAAGAAGAGATGTGATATAAAGTCATGTTTAAACTATTCGAAATAGCATTGTTAATATGTTCAAATATTAAGATTTGCGAAATCTATTTTTTTTACAAAGGTTTTCCTCTTTGTAGCATTTAGTGGACATCTAGGGTCCGAGTCATAAATATATAAAACTAACTGAATTTGACTGTGTAATTCGGTTGACGGATTTTGATCGGGCGCGTAAAGATTCACCGGTAAAACTGTAAAAGGAAAACCATGGGACTCTGGTTAAGACACAAACCGATTTCCAAAAAAAATATCCTTACGCTATAAATATCAAACTCCCTCACCGACTTTCTTTATACCGCCACTTTTTAATCCTTACTTCTTTTCTTCTCCAAAATACACTCACACTCTAACCTCCGATCATCGGCGTATGGATATCGCTCCGCCGCAACCAGCCGCACATGGCGGAGCTACAACCGCACCGGATTCTTCATCAGGTTCTTATGTTTCAACTATTTTTTCCACTAATGTTAACAATAATGTCATACAAATTGTAACTTATAATGCAAATAATGAAGACGGAGATATTTGCCGTATATGCCGCAATCCAGGAGACATCAATAATCCGCTGCGGTATCCGTGTGCTTGTAGAGGAAGTATAAAGTTTATTCATGAGAATTGTCTTCTTCAATGGCTCAATCTCCGCATCGCTCGTCATTGTGAGGTGTTGATATTTCTATTTTTATTTATTTTTTTATTTTACTGTTTGATGTATACCCAATCCCTGAGAGGGTATGGGGGAGGTGAGTTGTAGATAGTCTTATCTCTACCCAAAGGAAGAGAGACTGCTTCCATAAGGACCTCCGGCCAAAAAATGTAAAAGTCGTAAAAGGGTAAAGTGTTTATACTTGTTTGTCGAGAACATGATAAGACGATATACCTGTCAGCTGGGTCCGCTGGGTATGGCTACCTTAAGAGTAGGGAAGAGTAGCAAACGTACGGCCTAACAATACCTTAGCACAGTACATAAACTCTACCAACCATAGTACGCAAATAACAACATAAAATGTAGGAACATAATAAACAAAGTCTTCAGCAAAGAGCTCAAACAGGAGGAACGTAAACCGCCAGGACAACCATACCTATACATATGTATTGACTAAAACTAAGGGGATTAAACTATTTCTAAACAACCTACGGATCAAAGTACCTTAGGCTGCTAAGCTAAACACCTAGTCTTCTAGAAACTGTGTGTTGAGTACACCCGACAACAAAAGAATAAGGAAAAGTAGCAACAAGCGACCTAGATAACTAAAAGCACAGGTTTAACAAAAACACATATAAGAGCAATCATATAGAATGTAGACTTAAAAGTGTTTCGGCATATAGCCCAAACCTACCTACATATAAGGAATTAACTAAGAAATCCTAGTGCCTGATGGGTCCAAGGAAAATAACTGGTGGTGCGCAGTCTATGAAACACACTAACTTACTGTTTGATGTATTTGACCTTTTATTAGATGTTGCTGCAATTTATAAATGTAATTGAACTTTTGATAGATACAAAAGCTAGGTTGATATGTCTGACCTTTTATTTATTATTTCTATTTTACTTTGTGATGTATGTGACCTTTTATTAGATGATGCTTTAATTTATGCAAGCAAACAGAAATGAATTGAACTTTTGATAGATAAAAGCTAGGTTTAAAGTACCTTAGGGTTTTGTGTAAAGTTGAACTAGCATATAATGTATGTGTGATTCAATATCGGTTGAATGTTTTAGGTAGTTTAAATATTAAAAAAATTAACATATATATATATATATAGGGTAAAGTTATTTTGAGAACCCTTTTTTTTGCGAGAACCTTTGAGAACTTTTCTGAATAACTTATGTGTAATTTTAAAGTTTATAATTGTGTGGAGCATGGATTATCATCCGTTATACAATTATGTGGAGATTTGAATTCTTGATCACATGTACACGAATATTGCTATGATCACATGTATGCAAGTCGATCACATATAATCATAGCAATATTCGTGCACGTGTAATCAAGAATCCAAATCTCCACATAATTGTATAACGGCTGATAATCCATGCCTCCACACAATTATAAACTTCAAAATTACACATAAGTTATTCAGAAAACAATCAACAAACAATTTTCATGTAAAGAATAATCATCGGTTGGGCTTAATTTTAAAAGTTCTCAAAGGTTCTCGCAAAAAAAATGGTTCTCAAAATAACTTTTCACTATAGGAAAGTTATTTTTAGTACAAGGGTTTGAAAAAGTACAAAAAGTACAAGGTATTTCCTCCTTCTTCTTCCTTCTTCCTTCCATCTCCGTCCACCACCACCACCATGATCATCTCCGACCACCACCATGATCCTCCGGCGACGACAACCATCTCTAGCGAGACTTACACATGTGTAAGTAATTTATACATGTGTATGTACAACTTTTTTAGCATTTTAGGGTTTAAAATTTATAGATTTTTCCCTTTGTGAGACAACCACCACCAGCCACCATCATCTCCGACCACCCCAACCACGGCGCGGCGCCGGCATCAAGGGCTTCGCCCGTACCGTAGCAAACCGTCACCATCTCTTGGATCGCCGCCCATCAAATCCATACGATTCTCATATGCGTCCCTTGACGGTCAGCTTAGAACGGATGAGGGCCTCTGGACCGTACCGTATCCACCCAAAAATGAACCTGATTCTCGCCAGAAAGTTAACTTACACATGTGTAAGTTATACTTACACATGTGCAAGTCTCGCCGGAGATGGTCGCCGTCCCCGGAGGATCATGGTGGTGGTCGGAGATGATGATGGTAGTGGTGGTGGTGGTCGGAGATGGAAGGAACAAGCATGTGTAAGTTAACTTACACATGTACTTTTTTAAATGTTTGTACTATAAATAACTCACCCCTATATATATATATTAGGGATAAGTTATTTTGAGTCCAAAAAGGATCAATTGATTTTCTTTCATCTCCTCAAAAACCAACCACCTCCTACCACCACCATCATGATTTTCCGGCAACGGCGACCACCGCCACCATGACTTACACATGTGTAAGTTATATGGACCCTTTTTAGACTCAAAATAAGCTGGATTCTATATAACCTGCCCCTATATAGGGTAACACTCCGGTAAGAACAATTTTAAAATAAGAACGGTGTGCATCATGAAAATCATCGTGTATCAATTGTTTCGTGAATCTTCGTGCATCAATTTAACCATGATCTAGGGGTCAAGATCTTATCTTATTTGTTTTACTTTAATACTTGTTTTACAATACCCAACCCCTATATATATATGTGTGTGTGTATGTGTATATATATATATATATATAGGGTAGGGTTAATGTGAGAACAACAAATATGGAGAGAACTATGGGAACCACTAGTTTCCCTCCATCTTTCTCCTTTTTGGTGTGGTTTTTTAATTTTGTTGTTTAATTTTATTATTTTTTGAATTTAAACATATGGATTCGGTACGCCCTTATCCGTTCTAAAGGGGTTGTCACCGGACACATATGGGAATAGTATGGTTTTGATGGGCGGCGATCCAAGAGATGGTGGCAGTTTGATACGGTATGGGCGTAGCCTTTAACTCTAAGGGCAAAGCTCTCAGAGATGATTTTTTAATGGTTCTCACGGTTTTCACCATATATGTTGGTTCTCACTTGATCCCTTCACTATATATGTATATTTGTATAAAGTTTTCATTGCATATCAGCGCTGATAGTGGATTGCGGTTGATATAAGAGAGTAGTGATGTGTCACTAAGTGAGAGAAAAATACGACGATGACACTTCCTTATTGATGTTGCGCAATCTTAAATTGAAATGAGGTTGTATAGATATAGTTTGGTACATTGAAAACATCAGGTTGATCATGATGTGTAAACTGTATACTCCTGTGACTTTTTGGAAACAAAGTTTGTTGCAGTTTGGGCAAATGATAGTTTCATTTAACTGGATTGTTGTTTCTCAATATTAAGAAAAGTTGAGATATGATATCAATACGTTAAAGTTAGAGATATTGGTGTTTTTTACAAGACATGGCTGTTAAACATGAACCGGTAAGATTTTTTGCTGGATATGAATTTGAATGCCATGTGATTATGATAGAATCGTAACATCTTATGTCAGAAGCATGTTTTATGAATAATAGCTATTGGGTGTGTGAGAATTCATATCGTTTATTTGTTTGTTGATTTTCATTTTATGCAAACAGCCTTTGCCCAAGTGAATTTGATAATTGATTTATGCTCATCAGTTAAAAAGACATTTGGCTTTGATAAGATTGAATGGCAGTATTGTTAGATACTATCATATGGTCTACAAAGGGTGTTGAGCACTGATGACTGGTGAATCGATTATTTCGAGAGTGAGGTCATGGTAGTAGTGCATAGGAAACATTAGGTCCCATTGTTCTGAAACCATACATGTGTGCTTATTTTTATTTTATTTTTTTAATTTTTGCTAATCTCTTTCTATTTAGTTTGGGCAAGTTTCTGGTTTGTATCCTCAACTTGTAATGATTTTTATATTTTAGGCCACAAATAAACTTTATGTTTTTAGTGTATCAGTTTCACTAGAGGCGTATGAGAGAAGTCTATTAAATACCTGTGTCGGGTACAACTTTCATATTTTCACTGGTGTGGTGGTCATCTACCGCAGGTTTGCAAATACCCCTTTTCGTTCTCTCATGTGTATGTTGATAATGCCCCAGCATGACTTCATTTTTGGGAAATTCTTGTTGGTATGGCAATGAAATACCATCATACGGTGCAGTGCTTCGTCCATCTTAGTTTTCAGCTTTCCGTGTGGTTTTGGATCATATCATTTGTCACTTTCTAGACATGGAGTTTCTCATTTGCAAAAAGCTTTGGCGCAGCCTGAAGACTGTTCTTGAGTCGCATCTCAACTACATCCATTCTTACTGATTGTGCTCATGGGTTTCTTCTTTCTATAAGCGTCGCATTTATTACCTTTTATCGTGTGGTGTTTGAGAGACTATATCATATATCTACGAGAACATACAGGACTAGAAAGGGAAAGAGATGATGATGGTGATGGAATTGGTGCTCGTGTTGGAGGGATTCAACGTGATCAAGCAAACCGAAATCTTATTGGTGAAGGGAATGGTGAACATGTTGGGGCACAGGGTATTGGCAGGGCTGTTGAGATTGTCATGCGGAATGCATTTTGATTTGGTAAAAACTGCTTATGATGCGAGTATATTTTTCAACTATGGATGTTGTGTATTAAGTTATTTGATGTATGTCATGCATGTATTCAGTGCATAACGGTCTTTACAATATGAGTATAATGGGAACAACTTTTGCTATAACTATTCTTTTACCCTGCATATTCTTGCACGCAACATTGTATTTCTTGGCATTGTAGTTCTTGTGCCTTTCCACCTAGGACGATTTACCCTCTACAATCTATCATGGATTATATCATCTGCCACCAGCCCAATGGTGACCGTTCCACTGCATACTGAGCAAACACTTTCTTTGGTCAATATTACATCAAGGAATGCATTGATTGCACTTTCAAATTTGACTTATGAGAAAAATCTTGGAGAAGTGACAAATGTGATTGCTACTAGACTTAATGGTTCACCAAACAATGTTACAAGTCGTGTTTAGTTGACATTCTTAAAGGGGGGTCCAGACTCTCTGATGCTACAACTCTTGCAGTTGGATACATGTTCCTTTTTGCAGTAGTTATTATCTGCCATGGGGTAGTTGCACTTGTTAGGTACTATTTTACCCTTAATTAATTAATTACAATCATTCCATTATCTTCCAAAGATATTATCTCTACACTTTAAATCAAATATTCTTATAACAAATACCTACACCGCTTGATGTATTTGCCGCCACCAACGGCTGTAGCTGCCGTCACCATCCGTCGATGCCATCACATCATTGTGGCTGTCATCGCCGTCGCATTGCGTGGGTACCATACTCGTAAAAACAGAAGGAAATCAAGGAGAATGTTTACTGTGCAATAAATTAAGATGATTAGAAATTAATTTAAATTTAAGGCTAGATGTATCTTTTACTTGATTTTGTTGTAGTTAATTGGCTACATTGTCATGTAGCTAATATTTCCTCAAAATAAATTAGTATTAATTAAGGGAAATACTAAATACAACCATAAGGGTTGTATTTAACGTGCATAAAAAAACTTGTACCTTTCATATTAAAAGTTCGCCCCCTGATTTTCATGATAAATGTACAAATAATTTATGCACCTTAAATACAACCCTAAGGGCTATATTTAGCAAACCCATTAATTAATGTATTAGAAGTAGATTAAATTTGTTGTTAAAAAAAAGGGTTTGCTAAATACAGCCCTTAGAATTGTGTTTAAGTTGTATAAATTATTTGTACATTTACCATGAAAAACAAGGGATGAGCTTTTAATATGGAAGGTACAAGTTGTTTTATGCACATTAAATAATTTAATATGGAAGCTACAATCAATTCGGAAATGCCTAAGAAAGTATTTGGTTCGATGATAAATATATGAGATTCTTTCTTCTGAATTAATTTCCTGGTTAGATTTAAAAAAAAAAGCTTAAAAACTATTATGTTAATGATAGTCTCAAGGATCTTAATATAAACTATTTGAACTAGATTAATACCTGGTCGGTGACCGGGTTACCAAGTAATTTAGGATCCGTTTACCCAAAAATAAGATTTTATGAAATTGTTAAAATAAACTCTTACATTTTGTACAGTTTTTGATGTAACATATTTAGAGTCGGTTTGATATATTTTAAGATTGCTAATACTCGATCTTACTCAAAATTCTGCTTGGATCCGACCTGGAAAATTGGATTAGGGTTGTAGAATCTCGATCTAGTATCCCACCAACTTGATTTTTTTGGGTCGGGTTCAAGTTGTTTTTGGGTTAATAAGTCAACCCTCCAGCCCAAAAATATTTATATTTAAAGTAATATAATCTATACTATATTATAAAGCAAAAGTCGATGTCTAAATTTGAAGTTTCAACATTTACTTTCCCAAAATGTCCCTCTATTTATTTTATATTTACCTAAAATAACTATAATACCCTTTTTCTCTCCTCAAATCTCAACTAATCATTTCTTTTCTCTATCCTGCATAAATCATTTTTTCCTCCAATTCATTCAAAATCTTTTATCTCAAAAACCGTACATCGATAAATTATAAAAATTATATGGGTGTTCTTAAAATTTTATGCTCTTTCATTAGAGATGTCATTCTATATGCTTTCGACGAATTTTTAAATCTGATGGTAGAGCCCGTACGGCTAAGGCATTTGACTATCATACTCTATGACATATCACACTCTATGATCTAGCTATCACCCCTACCATCTCACCGTCGCAACACGCGGGTACTTACTCTCGTGTTTGTTAATAGGTCAACTCCTCAACTCATTTGATCTGAGAACCCACAATCCATTCGACTTGAAATCAACCCATATGACTTGAGATCAACTCACCAACCCATTTAACGCGTGAAACCAGCAACTCATGTGACCAAAATCAACCGACTAACCATGACCTATCCATATAACTTGAAATCAGCTCACCAACCCGATTTTTTTTTTTGGTTGGTGGTTGAATATAGGTTGATGGGTAGACAACTTTGGGTTATGATTTCCAACTCGATTTTGATAACACGTCAGGATTGGGTTGGATATTTGTAACCCGCTAACTCGAACCCGTTATATTTATATTATAGTTATAGTTATATTTATTTTAGTTATTGTTTTATATAAAGTATATTTATTCATGCATTAAAGTGTTGAAACATTATTGAATGTAAGTGAAAAAAAATATATTTTATGCTTCATGTGTGAAGATGATTATCAGATGTGCGCTCAGAGTACCAAGATGGTATACAGAACCAGAGAGTTCAATTTTTACCCATTTATCTTTTTTCTTTGTAAATATAAAAGTAAATATAAATATATAAAACAAACTACTCTTTTTTCTTTTTTATGTACTGATTTATACGTCTTCGTCTAATATACCTATAATACTCTTAATGAAATAATTTACAACATATATCATCCAACTCATAAATAAACCACACAAACAATTCTTACATAAATTCATTTTACATTCCGAGCCACCACTTTCGCCGCCACCACTATTGTTGTCATCGTTACCACCATCGCCGTCGCATTGCGCGAGCATACATCTAGTTTTAAATAATAATAATATAATAATAGAACCTCATATTTCCATATAGCCTTAACGTTTTTTTAAAAAAACTAATAAGAGTAACTTAACTGTTAATTAGAGTAACTTAGTGTTAATAATGGGGAAAAAAATTCGGACTTAAGATGTATAACAATTTATAGTTTTAACAACTTGCCATAATGCCATATTGCAATGCATACATCAAAAACGTGAAGAGATTATAAGTTTTTTGGCAGTTTTTTTTAGGCGCCTGGTAACCCGACCACTTTTTTGGTAACCTGACCAGACTTTTTGCAGCGACCCTGATAGGGGGCCCGCTTTTATTCTGTCATATTTACCATTATAGACATGGGGGCCCGCACTTTTTTTCACTTTTTGCAGCGACCCTCGCTGCAAAAAGTAGTAGTGGTCGAGATACCAAAAAATAGTGGTGGGGATATGGGGGGCGTTTTTTTATGGGAGGTGATTTTTTCACTTACAATTTTACTTGTTGTACTACAATTCTTTTTTAATGACAATTTTGCCCTTAACGTTTATTAACACTTTCTTGACATTAATGATAGATTATAACTCTTTTAATTATTTGATGTTTTCACGCACTGTTACCTTATACCGGCCCTTTGTGTTAAAATCCTACCTCAATTAAAGGTGTAATACGAAAAAGGTATGCTATTAATATTACGAATGGTAAGTTAAATTAGTTTTACAACTCAAAATTGTTATTTTCATTATATATGTTCTGGCACTTAGCACATCTCTATATGCTTTTATGACTATGAATATTTAATACGTCATAATCGTGTTGTAACAAAAACAAAAAGTTAGTCATTAGTGTGGAACTGTGGATGTTTGTTTATCAACAATTTGAAAAAGAAAACCTCATTGAATCAACACTAGTGTACGAAAATGAGATGTTATCTCAAAAAGTAACTGTGCTTAATCATGAACTAAGAATTAAACATGAAAATGCAATTTCTAATATAAAATAAATATTTTAATGGTAATGCATATACATCCTATAACGATCTATAAGTTACATGTTGACGTGCGACAAGATTTAACAAGTAAAAGAGTAGGGTAAATAAGTTTGTATGCAGTGGAAAAGTCAAATAATTAAACAAATTAAAATTTATCATTAAAAGTAAAAAGTCTTAATAAATGTTAAGGACTAAATGGTCATTAAAAATGATTTGTAGTATAGCAAGTTAAATCACAAGTAAAAGAATCACCTCCTTTTTTATTATTGATTTAAATTTGAATTTCACAAATTGTAGTATTTTTAATATATTTGAAGACTTACCAAGTTTATAACATGTATGGTTTGACTTTTTATTTGAATGGCTAGGATTAGTTTGCTATTTATTTTTAATAGCTTAGATTAAAAGTGTAAACTATTTTTTTCTCTTAGCTCTACCAACAATATATATACTAGATCTATACCCGATCGTTGACCGGGTTAAACAAATATTTATATATTTTATAGTTTACGAAAACTTTATTTGAGTTAGTTCATCATTATTAGAATAAAAATAAAATAAAACAAATAATTAGATTCAAGAGATTATATACATATATATATAATAGAATTAAAGAAAAAAATTATCGCTTACGTGACGAAATCTGGATCAAAAAACATTGCATTGTCCTAATCACATGATACATTATACAAGATTAAATATTGAGCTAAGAGTTTACAAATGAGTTATGTGTATGAAACCATGAATATTATTTTTGTAATCAGTTGCATATAAAATGTTTTCAACACTCTAACATTATAAAGCTATCAATATTTGATCTAACTCAAAATCCAACTTACCAAAAACAATTAACCCAAAAATAACTCATATGATTTACCAGCCCGCTAACTCATTTGATTCGAAACAACTCATTTGACTAACTTAACTAAAACCAATCAATTTAACCTGTCATCTCTTTTAACCTAAAAACTACCAATTTGACCATGACCTAAAATCTACCCACTTGAAAGCATTAACATGTAAGTCATTTGAGCCCAAAGCAGCCTATCTGACCTGTCAACCCTCCAACCCATTAATTAATCAAGTCGACTCAAGGCCACCCTGATTAACCCGTATAGATCCAGTGTAACATCCATGAATTTTGACCCGTTGACTTTAAGTGTCATGTTATGAATTATAGTAGTTAAATGACTAATTGTATACTCATTGAGCCGGTTGACGGTGTGCTAGATGTAATGTCGTGGGTTTTGAACTAATTAGTTATGTTGACGGGTCAACCCATGGATCAAAGTCTTGACCCATGACCCACCTTAGTCAACCCAACCCCCACCCACCTTATCCTTTCCTTCCCTTATTCTTCTTATCTCTCTCTTCTTTACTCCCAAGAACACACTCTCCTTTCACTCTCTCTCTCTAATTTAATTCATACTTCATGGAAATTCAAGCTTAGTTAATGCAAGAATAATAAATCTTATCACCATTTTAACTTCATATCAAAACTTGGGTTCCAAAGTGTAAGAAATGACCTCATTTGAATCAAAATTCGGGTTTGAGGATTTGTGAAGCTTTTGGTAAGTAAATTCTACTCTATGACCTTCACTTCATGTTAGTAAATGTATCTCTAGTTGTGCCAAAACATTTTCGGGTCACAAATCGGACCAAAAGTCGAATTAGGGTTTGTCTAGGATTAGTAATGGGTTAAACCGAATTTGAACTTGAGTTTGGTGTTTTGAAGAAATATTTTGAAGTGGGTTTGGGTTATTCATGTGTAAACATGCTTAATTATGCTTCATATTGAGTTTTGATGCATCACAAATCGATTTTGGGTGTCAAAAATGAGTTATGGGTTAGTTTTGGTGTGTTTAGGTCGAAATGGGTTGCTGGTGCTGAACTGGGTGAGCTGCTGCGCAGCTAGTTAAGCTGCCCCGCAGCTTCACAAGTCTGTTTTTCAGCTGCTGCGCAGCTAGTTAAGCTGCCCCGCAGCTTCGCGAGTCTGTTTTTCAGCTGCGGCGCAGCGATAAGTTGCGGCGCAGTTGGGGGCTTCAATCACTTAACTTTTTCCTAGCTTTAGTTCTAACATCCTAGGATCGTCCCGACCTTTCCGGAATGTAGTCTTATGACCTTATTGGTGCCCTACACATGACAAACGAGTCGTTTAAAGTTGGGTGTCCTTTTTGGAACCTAATTCAAGACATTAACATAAACTAAATAAACATATAACTTATGTTTGAGAATGAGGCGACCTTGGGGCGACTTCATTTGGGTTACAAACTATTACATGACCTCCCTAACGACCATGATGGGTCCCGAAAGTCTTTCAAAGCCATAAACCAAAGCTAAAACCTAGTTAGAGAATCGTCTTTGGTGAATAATGCATGTCTTGTATACATTACTAGGTTGTGGACGCGTGGAGCACTATAATCACTTATAATCTCATCTTAATTCGATATTAGCCTCTTTTGCCAATCAAGGTGAGTTCGTATCTCCCTACTCTATTGAGATTCGGGCTGAAAAGTGAACATTGTGTGTTTATTTGTTTGAATTAGTTGTTTGTTGATTGAATGATGATTGATGGATGAATTATTGAAATGTTTTGTGTATGTTGGTATTGAGAAAGGTTATAGTTAGGTTAGATGTACATACATGGAAGTCGACTTCGCTTTCAAAAGGTTTGAGATGTGGAGGGTTAGCCGCTGGTACACCCTGTATACAAACATCGAGGACTCTTTGAAAGCAAGCCCTCTCAAGTGCATGTATGTATAGTTTGATCATATTGTTGGTTATTGGATGTTGGATCGATGGATTGTTGGGCTTGCATTGTGTTGGTTGTCTTGAGATGAATTGGTTGTCTATTGAGACAAATGTGTTTATCCAGGTATAGACGTATACACTGGTGTTGGTCATCCGGGTTTATAGACGTATATTCGCCGACGTTTTTGAGATGCCACAATGGTCATGGTGAAGACCTGTGAGTATCGTTGCATAGATGGCATGATGGCCATACATATTATATGTATTTTGGTTTGGCATGCATATCATTCACATCATGGCATTGACATTGCATTGATTGTTCTTATATGGTTGTTATATAGTGATGCATTGGTTGGATGACGTGTAAGACTACTTGTATGTGATGATTGTTCTTGTTTTTATGTATGTAGTTGTGGTCGGTGGTTAATCTTGGGCCACCACTACGAACTCACCAACCTCGTGTTGACTTGTAGAACACTTTTCAGGTAATCAGGTGGTTCAAGGATGTGATGCATGATCTGGTGTAGCTTTTGGATTCGGGCATGGACTTTATGGATCAAGGATTCATTCGCCCACTTTTGGATTAATGCTTAGGATCGATAGCCATCTCTAGAATTCTCTTTTGTAAACTTTGATGGTCATTTGCTCCTTGTGCATTGTTTGAATATTTGACTTGATGTGGATTCACCGAATTCATTAATGTCATTTAGTTGCCTATGATAATCCCTCCTTGTGCTATATGATTTCCGTAATATTTCGAGCCCTAGCTCGGGGTGTTACATCCAGGTTCTAAATTGAAATTTATAATGGGTCGAGTTAGGGTTCGAGTTTTTCTTTATGTTAATTCCCCAACTCTACCAAGGTTGTCAGGCCAACCCGCCAATCCAAAAATCCTAATTATTACCGACAAACTCTACCTAAAACCATAACATTTCACCTGCCAACTTGGCAACCCACTTGACCTAAAAAACAACTCATTTGACTCACTTGATTTAAAACCAACCTACTTAAATGCATTAACATTAAGCCTACTTTAATGAAACCATTTTATTTGACAAGTCAACTCGCCAACCCATGTATTAATCAGGGGGTCGCTGGATTGAGTTTTTTACCATGAAACTTTTAATGGATTGGGTTTGGGCCAAAGATTCTCAACCCACCAATTACACCTGAATCTACCTGATTGACAGCATTGCTATAAAGCATATAAGCAGGTCTTAAATTATTAAATTTGAAGGATAATAATTCTACCACATTACCCCTATCCTTACCAATGGGTCGTATTTAGGTAATTTCAAATTCGAACCCGATTAAAATTCTCACTCCCAAACCTGGACCTAGAGCCGCTAAATTCTGACTTATTAGATATTGAGGCCAAAAATAATCGGGGACTCTTTAACTTTATTTTTGTTTTCTTGAAATCCTTTTACTTACTATATATATTTATCTGGTTTTTCTTAAACTTTTTACTTAATATAATCAGGGATTCGGTATTTTATTTATGTTTTTAAAATCCTTTTAGCCTTATACCCATTTGATATTGAATGAAAAAAAGTAAAAGGGTGAAAACCCTCAGTTCCCATGTACAGTTTAGTACCCAGAATGTACATCCATAAAACTCATGTCTAGTGTCTTACAATTCTCACACATAAATCACAAGATGTAGTTTCTCCACTTACTTTTGACAAATTTCAAACATATAACATTCCATGCCGCTGTCAATTCTTTATTCTGTTTTTAGCTTATAGGATTTGTTCTTATTATTAGTTTATTATTTTTTTTTCGAGAACATTTTATCATTAACTTTGATATGAATATTTAGTTATGAATCAAATCCAATTATTGTATCTTTGAATTTATTACATACTATAATAAAGAAGTATCATGTGAACAATATTTTTTTTGTCTTTATCTGCATTTTAAATATAAATAAGAGATTTAGCAAATATGAAACAAAGAACAAACTTGGTAGAGTGGTTGGTGTCTATGCCCGGAGGTCACGAGTTCAACCCCCCCCCCCCTTTTTTTTTTAGTTTGTATTTAATAATAAATATTGACACTTTGGCCTCTCTTTTTTTTTTTTTTACTTTTTTGTCCCTCCTGTTTCTTTTTTATTATTTCAACCCCCTAACTTTATATAATTTATGGTTTTTTAAACTTTTCTAATATTTTGTTTTTTATACCTTTATTACATTTAATATTTTTTTATAACTTTTTAAAATATTATATATTTTGGTATGTACTATTTTTTTGTTTCTTTTTTAAAATTTTTTTTGTTGTATTATATATCATTCGTACTTTTTTAAACATTTGGTTTTTATTATTTTTTCAAATGTAACATTTTTTTATATAACCTTTTCAATTGGTTTTGATATTCTTTTTTGTCTTTTTGGTTTTCTTCAGTATATTTTTTTTGTATTTTTTTAACATTTGGTTTTCAATATTTTTTATCGCTCATAAATTTGTGGTTTTTTTCCCTACCAATAAACATAAACGCTTCAAAACCTTAGGTCGCCCATCGGGAGACATGTAATTCCTAGTTTACAATAAAGCTGACAAAACCATTTGGCCTATGACACTTATGGTCCTCGTAAATTAGCATATGTACCTTTTTGATATACTGTAAATATGAGTATCATTGTTACCATAAATATAGAAGTATATAAAATGGTTAAGGTCCTGGATCTTAACCATCATATTTAATGAGTTGTGATCCATTGGTAAGGTATTGGATCTTGAAAAATTTTACCAGGGTTTGAATCTTACTTTTTTACATTTGTAGGAGTGAATTATTAAGGGAGGGAAGGGTTCGAGAGTCCTGAATTTCATCCTAGGTATACGTGATGTCTCAAATGCTAACTACTAACCACTAACAAATAACTCGTTGTTCAAATATATATATATATATATATATACGGAAAAAGTGAGTATGGGGTTGTTCCCCATCTAAACTTAGATGGGGAACCCCTCACAAACAAATACTTTATTATTTGTTTGAATTAAAAACAAATACATGGTCCCCCCATGATTTTCATGATTATAAAAACCAAATGTGAGTGGTTCCCCATCTAAGCTTAGATGAAGCACAATCCCATACTCACTTCCCCCTATATATATATATATATATATTCCACCTCACACTCCATCGGTCCTTTAATACAATCACTATCTTTTTTTAACATATACAATCACTATCCCTTCCATTTTTATTCTTTTCTTTTATTATTATTACATTGTATCATACTACTAATAGTGTTGATTTTTATCATAAACTGTTAAAACGTAAGACCATTATATTCAGGAAAAAAAAACATGTATGAGGATTTTAGGGGGGGTTTTAATTAGGAGATTCAAAATCCTAAGGTTTTAAAAAATAACTCTTTTAAAGAAGATAGACTTGTTTGGATGTGCATTTGAGATTAAAAGTCTCAGCTCGAAAAAGCTCCCAAAAGCCCCTAAAATGTCTTTAAAATAAAACATTGTGTAAGAATGGTTGAAATAGAAGTTCTAGCTCCTAGCCACATCATCAAGCTTTAGCTCCAAACTCCTAGCTACAGTCCTAGCTCGAATCTTTTCTACCAAACATACCCTAAAACTTAGTTAAAGTCTTAAAGTTTATGTTTTCTATCTATACACTAAAAACATCATAAATATTAATGAAATCCTATATACAATATCTATGTTAGAATGTTATGCATTTGTTAACCCAGGCATGCTGGAATGTTTTTCTCATAAGCTTTTGTTACCTCTACCTATCATTAGAACATTCTTAAAAAGTTAATAACTAACTTCAAGTAAAATAATAATAGTTACATTAAATATCAAAAAAGATTTACCATAATTAGATATCATAGTTGACTTTCAATTTAGATGGTGGAGATTGATTTGTAGGTTTATTTTTAATGGCTTAGATCAAAAGTAATCTTATTTTTTTCTCTTTGTAGTGATAGCCATATATATATATAATGTAATAAAAGAATAAAATGATGACTAGTACTCTAGTATTGACTATTTACGAATTATTACGAGTGGTATAACTTTCCTACCGTTTTCGTAACGTATCATTAAATTAAAATCACACCGTATACAAGTCGTACCAAAATCTCCCCTCCATCCACCGCCAAACAATCCCCAAATAAAATTACCCCAAAAACTTTTTTTAATTCCACACACACATATACACGCACAAAATATTAAATTAAAATTATATAAATAAACGCGTTAAAAATCCTAAACCTATCTCCGGTTACCGCCAAATGGAGATCGCACCGCCGGCAGACGACGGAATCGCAATCATACCGGATTCATCACCGTCTTCTTCAGCATCAGGTCCTTGCGCTTCAACTGCTGTTTTAAATACTAATAATAATAATAACAATAATAATGATTATGATGACGAAGATGAAGACGGAGATGTTTGCCGGATCTGCCGGAATCCTGGTGACGACGATAATCCGCTGCGGTATCCGTGTGCTTGTAGCGGAAGTATTAAATTTGTTCATCAGGATTGTCTTTTACAGTGGCTTAATCATAGTAACGCTCGTCACTGCGAGGTTTTTTTACATCTCTTTCTAATTTTATATATATATATAATTTTATTTTCTTATTAAATTATTAGTAAAGTAGATTTTTTGAAATGATTAGGTGAGATTAAACTTTAATTGTTGTATTTATTAACTCTTGAGTAAATTGGCTATAACTTTTGTCCTGAATAGATGTCTTGGTAATTATTAGGTTTTTTTATTTTCGTTCGTTTAGCTAATTACAACTTTGTTTGACCTGCTAAAGCTTAGTTTATTAACCTCTAATAGCTGGTCATTATCGGCCGCTTGTTAAAAAGGTATCTTTTGCCACATCACGATAGTAGCAGCTTAAATTGTAAAAATTAGGCTGTAGTTGGTTAAATAAAGTTAAAATTCCGGAACTTGACTGCGAAAAAACCTTATAATTGCCAAGATGGACATTGCGGAAAAGTTGATTTGCTATTGACACCTTATGTGTGTTACAAACAAATAAAAAGCTGTTAATATTGTTATATATATGCGACAAGGCTTTTAGCTAGGGAACTTGATATAATGACCATCAACTGTCTCTAGTAATTGAAATGTGGTTTGGCTGTGATATATATGATAAGATTAGTTAAGCTTCTAATAAATGAGTTGGAAGAATTGTTTAGTACTTGGGTCTGGAGAGGTATGCCCACTTTAGTTTTTGCATGGTAGATTATCAAAGCAAGTTAAGGCCAATATATCTGATTCTTTATGTTTTAGCTAAGGGGGTACCAGGAAAAGAATCAAGGAGGGCAAAATTTAGAGTGTGTTTCCTGCTGGGTCGGATCTTAAGACGGAGTTTTTATTGTGGGTTAACTTGATATGATGCTACATGGATCTGGGATGGTTGATCAGACCGTTATTCACACTGCCTATATATGATAACCTTTTGGGAATAGTGCATTTGCAACCATTGAAAAACGTTGACATCTGTCAGACTGAACTGTGGGTGCAGCCATCAAATTAAAGTTGAGTTTGAGAATACCTAGATGTCCTTTGTACCCAGCTTATGCTATTTTTGCTAAAGAGCTTTTGTGTTGGTGTCAGCTTCTGATATAAGAGATTTGATGTTCATATCAGATGACTCTGCTAATCTTGTTGACGTGTTGTCATTGGTGGCCTTCTTATCTTCTTGTTGCTTCTTATTTTAGTGAAATGTCATTTTTTAGCATAATGAACGTACTTCTCATACTTTTCTGCAGTACATTTTGAACTGTAAGAAGCGAGTTTGTGCCTTGACCTGTTTCAAGAAACCTGTGGTAGTGAGAAACTGAAAATTTAAGATCCCTGTTCTATACCAGTCGTCATGAACACTCTTTTCCTCTACTCTTCAATACTTCCCAATAAATTCATCTTTTTGTTAATGCCTAGAGTTATGTGTGGGTGTTCTTATCTGATGCTTTTGTAGATCAGTAGATCTTACCGTATCTGATAGCGAAGTTGCTCGCATCGAAGTTTGATTTAAATTTTTTGTTGTGTATAAGTATTTGGTGTATGAACTATGAATTTCATTGGTGTTGTCTTCATGTACTGCAGGTCTGTAAGCATCCCTTTTCATTCTCTCCTGTGTATGCTGAGAATGCTCCATCAAGGCTTCCTTTTCAGGAATTTATCATTGGGATGGCAATGAAAGCCTATAACGTGGTGAAATTCTTCGCGAGACTCAGTTTTGTGCTTTCTGTATGGCTCTTGATCATACCACATATTACCTTCTGGATATGGCGCTTCTCATTTGTTAGGAGTTTTGGAGAAGCTCAGAGACTGTTCTTGAGTCATATCTCTACCACATTTATTCTTACAGACTGTCTTCATGGGTTTTTACTCTCAGCAAGCATAGTATTTATTTTTCTCGGTGCCACATCTTTGCGGGACTATTTCAGACACATACGCGAACTTGGAGGCGCGGAAGCGGACAGAGAGGATGAAGGAGAGAGGAACGGTGCTCGTGTAGCTAGAAGACAACCTGCACAAGCCAATCGGAATCTTATTGGTGATGGGAATGTTGAAGATGTTGGAGGACGAGGCATTGGTGGGGCTGGTCAGATGATCAGGAGGAATGCAGAAAATGTTGCAGCAAGGTGGGAGATGCAAGCAGCTCGTCTTGAGGCACATGTTGAACAGATGTTTGATGGTTTGGATGATGGAGATGGTGCAGAGGATGTCCCTTTTGATGAGCTGGTTGGCATGCAGGGACCTCTCTTCCATTTGGTGGAAAATGCATTCACTGTGAGTATATCAATCTACTGCAAGAATTTATTTCAGGCTTTTTCACTATTTCTTTCCACTCGATTTTGCCTGCTTAACTATAACTTGGGTAGTGAAACGTGTTCTATTACATATATTCAAATTTATAAATCATTTTTTTTACGGGGCATCCCTAATTGCCTACAGTTGTGTAGAGGTAGCACATCCATTTTCATATTATACTTGATTAAAAAGGTAAAAATAAATAGAACAGGAAACAAGTCACATGGGTCCCCAAGCACAAACTTTCCAATCCATTTTAATTAAGAAAATTAGACTGTTAGTGATATAATAGGATGATTGTAATCATATTTGATATATGTGTCTTTATAAAAACTGTAAATACATTGTGCAAGAAGTGTCGAATTAAATCAATGGCCAGTTTCTACCCGCCCAAAATTTTACATGTTCATTTTTTACTGTATGTATATGTTATCTTCTTCGTTTTTCACCCCATAATCCAAAATTTTACATGTTCATTTTTTACTGTATGTATATGTTGCAGGTTCTTGCAAGCAACATGATATTTCTTGGTGTTGTAGTACTTGTGCCTTTCCACCTAGGACGATTTATTCTCTACCATCTATCATGGGTTTTATCATCTGCTACTACCCCAATGTTATCGACTGTTGTACCACTTACTGAGCATGCCCTTTCTTTGGCCAATATTACATTAAAGAATGCGTTGACTGCAGTCACAGATTTGGCATCTGAGAAAAGTTCTGCGGATATGATAAACGTGAATGCCACTGGACTTAATGAGTCACCAAACAATGTTACAAATCTAGTTTCAGTGGAGTTTCTAAAAGGGGCAATTTCTGGGGTATCACGGCTCTCTGATGCTACAACTCTTGCAGTTGGCTATATGTTCATTTTCTCAGTAATTATCTTTTATCTTGGAGTTGTAGCACTGGTTAGGTACACCAGGGGGGAACCATTGACTTTGGGAAGATTCTATGGTATTGCTTCAATTGCTGAGACAATCCCTTCACTGTTCAGGCAGTTTTTGGCCGCAATGAGACATTTAATGACTATGATAAAGGTTGCATTTCTTTTGGTCATTGAACTGGGAGTCTTCCCTCTAATGTGTGGATGGTGGCTAGATGTTTGTACAATAAGGATGTTTGGAAAGTCAATTGGTGAAAGAGTTGACTTCTTTTCTGTTTCTCCACTCGCAAGCTCATTGATTCATTGGGTTGTAGGGATTGTCTACATGCTACAAATATCCATATTTGTCAGTCTTCTTAGAGGGGTAATATAATCTACTAGGCACTAGCCCATTACTATTTTATTTTTAATGTTCAGTGCTCCAATTTCCGGACCTCTTTATGTATATGGCAGGTTCTGCGCAATGGAGTCCTTTATTTCCTGCGAGATCCAGCTGACCCTAACTACAATCCATTTAGAGATCTAATTGATGATCCTGTGCACAAGCATGCACGCAGGGTTCTTTTGTCGGTTGCTGTATATGGGAGCTTAATTGTAATGCTGGTATTTTTGCCTGTTAAACTTGCAATGCGCATGGCTCCGTCTATCTTTCCGCTTGATATATCGTAAGACTACTTCCTGTGCCTGGTAGTTTTTGCTATATGCAGTGCTATTCCATCTGGCAGATCTGTTTATGTAGTGATATTATATATTTTGCAGAGTATCTGACCCATTCACGGAGATTCCTGCTGACATGCTTCTCTTCCAAATTTGCATTCCTTTTGCCGTTGAGCATTTTAAGCTGCGTGCGACTATTAAGTCACTTCTGCACTATTGGTTTACTGCAGCTGGCTGGGCCCTTGGTTTAACTGATTATTTATTGCCTAGACCTGAGGATACTGGTGGACAAGATAATGAAAATGATCTAGTAAGAGGACAAGATCGAGATGTTGTTGGATATATACCCCCTGAAGATTTGAACCGAGCAAGGCATGCAGCAGCCAATACTAATTTTGCAGAAGAAGCAGATGGTGATGAACAATCCGATTCAGAGTAAGTTCTGGTGTAACTATTTCCTCTATCAGATCATCTATTCTGCCTGAAATTGAGAAGCAGTAGATTGCATCTTTTTAGTGACAATTAGAAATTGTAGAAACTTCAATATCCTAAATGAGAATGTAATTGGAGTTTATAAGGTGTACATATAGTCCTATAACAGCAGGTGACGTAAGTGATTTGTTTATCTTTATCTTCTCCCACTACCAAGGTGTTACACCTATTGACCTTGTCTCATTCATCTGATTGCCACTGGCAATGATCTAAGGGGGTTGATCATTGCCTCACTGAGATTGTAATATTGTACCTTATATGTCAGATATCATAACTAAAGCTATGAATGGCATTTTAAAAAGGGAGACTGTGACTTATGTTACCTACACTGCAAATTGTAATATGATCTTGTATGCAACATTTGTACCAAGTAATTGTAATTTTGTGAGATGTTTTAGATAGAGTGGAAATCACCTCAAATAGAACAAATTTTCATCAC
The DNA here is from genome assembly GCF_010389155.1 of Erigeron canadensis. Lineage (NCBI taxonomy): Eukaryota > Viridiplantae > Streptophyta > Magnoliopsida > Asterales > Asteraceae > Erigeron > Erigeron canadensis. The sequence continues at coordinate 29,090,218 of NC_057763.1, read as the reverse complement.
ACAGTAAGAGGTGACTTTCAGTAAGCTGGTGAATATAATGTACAGTTGCACCAACTTGCTGGCTGTTAAGAAAAGGTTAGTGCGAGACTTAAAAGCCATCCAGAGCCACAGGATATGCAAGATAATATCCCTGGGTTTTCCTTTTTATATTGATGCCCAGCTAGGAGTAGATATCCTCATGTCTAAAAGATGGAATGCAGGATTTATTCATATTCATCATATATGTTATGTGCAGTATTTATATGTATATTCTAATGCTTTTTTTTTTCTCTTTCATTTTTAGGAGGTATATGTTTGTCCTTTGTATTGTGCTGCTTTTATTGGCTGCCTGGATGACATTGCTGATAGTCAATTCTGCTCTAATTGTGGTGCCTGTATCCCTTGGACGAGTGCTCTTCAATGCTGTTCCTCTTCTTCCTATCACACATGGCATCAAATGCAATGGTAAGAAATATGATTCAAGACCTTCATGTCACTGGTTTTTGTTAGTTCCATTCCTTCCAACTTGTACAGGTTAACATAGAGATGGTGATAAAGTAAGTCTGCCGATTTGGCTTCTTAAATTTCTAGCTAATTTGGATAAAACAAATTGTAGCAAAACCCAGAACTGGCCAAAAAGGTTGTAATGCAATCCTAAGTTATTAAAAAAAGTTGATAATTTATGTAATTGTTTCTGACATGCTAACTCTATAAGAAAAGCTTGGACAAATTAGTTCAGTCGAGCTTTACTTTGAAGTGACATCATGACTGGATGCATTTCTCAGTTCTCTGATGCACCAATTGTCTATAAAAACAAACTTCGGAAAAAGCTATTTTGGAGGAAGGACCTTAAAATTTTAACTGGACACGTTTGTAAGCTTTCTTCTTTGCGGAAGAATGTTGACATCCATTAACAAAGCGTTAATTTCCACTCCTTGCTCCTTTAAGTTTTTAGGAAAGTTCCATGTAGATTGCCGCATTGTAATGTTCTGTTAGCATTGTGCTTCTTTGTTCGAGAGATGTAAACTGAGGCTACATTTGTTACTTTTTTTCAGACATATATGCCTTCGTCATTGGAAGTTATGTCATCTGGACCTTAGTGGCTGGCATAAGGTATTGCATGGATCAAATTAGAACAAGGAGAGCTTCAGTTTTACTAGGTCAAATTTGGAAATGGTGTTCTATTGCTGTAAAGAGCTCTGTACTGCTGTCAATTTGGGTAAGAATTATTTGATCTCTTTCTGCTATGAATTTATATATTTGTTTTTTACTACAATTAATGCTCTTTTTCTACAGATTTTTGTCATTCCTGTTTTGATTGGGCTGCTATTTGAACTTCTGGTAATTGTACCAATGAGGGTGCCTGTGGACGAAAGCCCAGTGTTCCTGTTGTACCAAGACTGGGCTCTTGGACTTATATTTCTCAAGATCTGGACTCGGCTGGTAAGTTTTGTCAACTCCTTTTGCTCCAATGGTTCACTGATGTGTTTGCATATGTATATGTATCCACAAGTACGTAAATCCATTGTGTTAGAGTTGCAATTCAACTCATCTACCTATGAATGGGTCGATTAGATTACATTTTTTACCGTTGGGTCAAATGGGTTGAGCTAAAAGATTCTACTAAATGAAACTGGTTAAATGTTTCAAACGGGTTGAAGTTGGTGCTTATATCCTAGTATGCTTTCTAAAAACTAATATATGTCACGTGAAATGCAACGACGTTTTGGGGAATGGTTAAGAAGTGTTGTGGGACAGCCTGCTGCACAACCTGCCCAGCCTATCCATTTTGCCACACCTCATTTATATGTTCATTTCTCTGACGAGCTTATGTATCAATCTGTTTATTTATGTCTGGTTTGCTAATCAGGTTATGCTGGATCATATGATGCCTCTAATGGACGACAGTTGGCGGGTAAAGTTTGAGAGAGTAAGAGAAGATGGTTTCTCTAGACTACAAGCCTTTTGGGTTCTACGAGAAATTGTGGTCCCCATCATTATGAAGCTTCTTACAGCTTTATGTGTCCCCTATGTGTTAGCCCGAGGAGTATTTCCTGTATTTGGGTACCCGTTAGTGATCAACTCAGCTGTCTACAGATTTGCATGGTTGGGTTGCCTTGGTCTCAGTTTGCTGTGTTTTTGTGCCAAGAGGTTCCATGTCTGGTTTACCAACCTACATAACTCGATAAGAGATGACCGCTATTTGATTGGACGAAGACTTCATAATTTTGGGGAAGTTAACAATGACAGGCAACAAGAGGTTGAGACTTCAAATGACGATGCAGGAGACAACGATGTAGGTTTGAGGCATAGACGCGGTATTCCAGTGGATGGCTAAGTTAAATCTGATGGTGTCGAGTCGCGAATTTGTGAATATAATTCTATGAAGGTTAGTGAGGTGTGGTAGAAAGAAGCAAAAACTTCTTGATATTTGGCTCGATCATGTAAAAATATATGGTGTATATTACACTTTGATCTCATTAGTTGGTGGGTTGCTACAGAGGACCCTAAAGAAATAGGTGATGCTGATCAGAGCCATAAGCCCATAAGATGGTAAAGGGTACTCAAGTTGACCCACCCAATATCATCATAAACCCTGTAGTTTATTAAAAAAGGTTTGGTTTTTGTATGTTATATAAATTAAGTTTTTTATGAGTTTGAAGATTTGTTTTTGTAATACATATTGTTTTAGTAATTTCTAATGATGAATATTCAATTAAACGAAAGTTACAAGCTGAAAGTTTACATATTCTAAGCTTCCATTGTGTAAAGTTGCATATGCGGCGGTGCAGAAAGTCTGCCCCAAAGTGAATGTGGTGTTCTCAGATTTCGGAGCTGGGTGTTTTGGAGAAATGGCAAATCCAAGAAATGAATTAAAGAGATCGTGACGGTGAATTGGAAAACTTTTTTGAATGTAATGATATGGTAAGAAAGGTATTGAGAGGTTTGGAAGCAGTTAGAAAGCACTGTTGTATGTGGTAATGGGATCGCCCTTTTGATTTCACACGACATTTAAACCAGTAATTAGGGAAGCTGAGAGAATAACAAACCGGAGAATCTGGTTGGGTGGAGTTTGAGTTTGGCCAGACTGGACATTATGAACCATAATCAGTAGCCGTACTCTGGCCAATGCTTTGAAGGTTTCAGGTTGATTTATGAGTTTGGAGTCTGAGCAAGCTTTGTTTGACCCAAAGTACCAAAATCTGCTTGGAAAGAAGTCTGGTATAAATTTAGGCTTGTAAAACTCTACCCAAGTGTTTGATCTGTTGGTGAAGTCGGCCTCATTACGTGTCAAATTTGTTTTTTTGCACTAGCGGGTGTGCTAGAATAATGTATAATAGAAGCTCATTATTTTCCTTGAGATCTTCTTGCGAAGAACCCTAACACGGTATAAGAGGGTGGAAGGAGAAAGTAGATATGAATTTGAAAATGAATAGTTGAGATTAATTTTTTGGTTTTTACCAATTTTGTTGTTGTTCAAATGATTAGAACCCTCAATAATATAATCTTTAATGTTCAAAAAAAGAAAAAACTTATTAGTTAAATTTTCCATATTTGTAAATTAACTCATTTAATACATTATAACTAACATTTAAAAGTATTTATAAAATACATTATTTTTTCATTGAAATTTTTTTTTTAGTTAGGAAAACAACAATGTAACAAATTACGTCATCCTCTCGATTATTCTGCGATAACCACTATAAAAAGTCGTTAGATGCCACCAATAGAACGTATTTTCCTACCACATTGTACGAACATTATTTTTTTTAAATATAAAACAAAATCAATTGTATAGTTTAGACAAATAACTTTTCCATCTTTTAAAACTAAAAAGAATTGTAGATCTTCAATGAAGAAATGTTGCCAAGGGTTATGGCGCCTCTATTCGCCTACCTGGCTTTGGCTGGTGTTTGTGGTGGTGTAAAAGAAGTTTCTAACCATACTAAAATAAGTATTGTTTCATTATTATTAAAAAATCATATAATATTGATTGGTTGTATATCATGATTGTTTACATACCCTATGGTGACTTTTTGTTTTATTACACACTCTTCAACCTGACAGACATTATTATGCCTCCGTTAAAATGTCATGTGCATTGCACATGGGGGCTTAACAAAGACATAATAACGTCTCTTAGATTGAGGGGTGTGTAATGAAGTAAAAAGTCACCATAGTCCATAGAGGTATGTAATGATACGTAAAAACGAGAGTGACGAAACCTAAAAATATGGTATACCCTAGGGGTATATAATGAAATTAACTCTTAAATTTTAAAACTTTAAGTCATATACATGGAATAATAAAGATAAGTTACAAATAGTTTGACCGCTCAACAAGCACGGAAAACATACAAGAGTATGTGTAACAAAGGTTGTGGTTAATTTTATACATATTAAATGGAAAACTAATGATATATGATGATCTCTACATATAACTTTTTTGCCTTGTTTATGGCCAAAAAAGTTATGTAACGATCACCTCCTATCATAAATATA